>NC_012877.2:15950635-16291607 GCF_000003195.3 Sorghum bicolor
ATGAGATGCTCTACATTTTCTTTTTCTTTCCTCTCAGGTGGGTATCTTGTACCCCTAATTTTACTGTCGAACACTTGTCCATTTTTATCTCTCGTCTCACTTTTTCTTTTCTTCGAGGTTCCGGGCACTTGCCCCTTTTTATTTCCTCGTATCCTTTCTCTCTCTTTTTTTTTCTCTTTTTTTTCTCTCTTTTTTCTCTCTCTTTTTTTTACTAGAGCACTCATCTCTTGAAATAATATAGCAAGTGGTAGTAGCCAAAATAACTGGAGCATTTATTTCACAGGGAATAACAGAAATATTTTTGGCCATTCTTTCCCGGATTAGGAGTAGAATGTTTTTGGGTGGTTCTGGAGATGGAAATGAGTGGATATATGTGGATGGTACTTCCGGAGTAGAAGTAGCATGTATGAGTGAACGTGTAAGTGAATCTTGATTTTAACCACATGACAAGCTCCTAAGGGTCTACACAGCTTGACCACACTCAATGCTCATAAGCAGTAAAAAGTAAATGTGTGGCTCAAAGTCTAATAAGCATGTATATATGGCTGTGGTAGGATTTTAAACTCTCATCATACAGGAACTCATCATGTGTTATTTTAAAGATTTTTAAAGATAAAATTCTCCAGAATTCTAGCATATCTAGGAACAGATAAACAGCAGCTCAACCTTCCCATATCATATCCGTTAACGACTTAGACTTTAGATCAAGTACTCTTCCCACAAGTTCAGGTTTAGAGCAAATCTTACTTCATAACAGTCATGCCTAAACTTGAGAGAGATTTCAATTTTAAGAACTAGTCATGGCAGAGCAACTATTCATCATTTCCATGTGAGAGTTTATCATGAGGGTTCATAGCAAACTTTATTTATTTATTTATTTAGCATACTAAGCAAATATATATATATATATATAAGCACAAAATCTTTATTTGGGTTTTCATGATTATGCATCTTTTTATTATTTGAGTAAAGTATAAACACGAGTAGAAACACTTAGCTGGATAAATGGGGGTGCTCTCCCCCAAGCTGGGTTTTGACGTAATTTCTTCTGATGTAGCTAGCAGGTGGTAGAGGTGTATTTGAAAGTCAGCAGTATTCTGACAGCGATTAGAATGTCCTCCGTCTGCTAGTCTTCTTGATTCTTAAATTCTGTAGAGCTCAAATAGACAACAAAGCTTTGTGGAACTAGTTAAGTGTTAGCATAAATATCTAGCCTTTATCATGTTGAGCCTCCTCAATAAATATTACTTATTTAGCAGGATCATGCACTTATTATTTTTTATATTTTTATTGTAAGATGAAAACTTATTTATTTTATTTTTATGCCACCACAGTGAATGTACTTATGGGTTTTATGCCATGAGCATACTCACATGGGGCTTACTATGTTTTGTTTTTTTTAACATTTTTATTTTCTTTTCAAGATAGCATGAACCTGATTAACTAAGCAAACTATTGAATGGAAAAGGATAACTACCAAGTTTACCTCTTGGCAAGGCGTTCGGTATTTTTAAGTCCTCCGAACGGGACTCTCCGTTTTCTCAGTCGTCCTGGGATTCGCTAGGTGGCGTAGTCGGTGGTTCCGGCGGTGCCTCCTCTTCGTGTATAACTATCTTCTCCCTCCACACCTGACTCGGTGCTACGGTCTCCTCAGGACAATTCTGTTCAAGTTGTATGTCTTAAGACCTTATCACTTCTCCTTCGTAGTCTACCCATCCGTCCTTGATGATTTGCCTCCTCTGGTTGCGGTTGCGTTATCTTCTTCTTGTACTGACCTGCTTAGAGTCTTCAACTATATAGTTAGGGTCAGTAAAATAGCGGCGTACCTTCTCAGAGGGGAAGTGCATGTAAACTTCTCCGGTTCCAATATAGATGATGGCTTTGATAGTGTTTGAGGAACGGTCTTCCAAGGATGGTGGGTGGATCATACTCGTCTTCTCCCATGTTAATGACCTGAAAATTATCTGGAGCTGAATGTATGTTGGTTGTAGGAGCATGGTTCCATGCAGGAGCTGATAAGTGACTGCGGCCATTATGTTGTCGTCAGATCTGGTGTCGTAGAGTGTCTTCTGAAAAGAGTATCCATTGATTGTGCACTCGATGCTTGGAACACCAGGGTCGTCCTTCTTGATCAGGAAAGGCGACTTGAGTCGACGATCTTGACCTCCTCCGACAAGGATCCAATGTTTTAAGTCTTTTGGACAAGACTTCTCACCGTCTTCATCCTTTAGGTGTATCATTTGATTAGGTGTGAATCTTGACGTCTGCACCTCTTGATATGGAGTCACCCATGTTCTTTGTTCGCCCAGCAGTTCGAAGTGCGGTGTTGACAATATCCTGCTCATTATGTTTGTGCTCATAGATCCAAGTCCTTCACTTGGTGGAGTCTGGGAGTTGTAAAACTCCTCCATGTTTTGTTTGAAGTGTACCTATTCATAGAGACAAGGCAGAGATAAAGTGCATGGGCCCTGTTGGTGGAAAACACCAACAGAACCAAAAGTGTATTTGTTCTTCTCTAACCTTAAGCATAGTGACCAAGAAAAAGTTGATGGATCATGAGTGTAGCATTTGAAACATTTGTCAGATCATATGGCTCAACCTAATGGAAAGATAATCTATCTATATTTATGTTTTGTTTATATCTTCCAAAGATTGAATGTGCAACATATTAGCTTATATGTTTAGGAGCGTGGGATCACACAGGTAGTACTAAGAACAAAGATTAAAGGACTAAACATGTTGAATTAATTGGGTTGATTAATTTGGAGCTACAAATCATACATGTTTGTTTCTTTATTTTATGTGAACGCTAGAACCAAGGAGAAGCTTATAAAAGTGATAGTCAAGTACCTTAAAATGTTACCTTACTTGAAGAGTGACGGTATAGTATCACCTTGTGGAAGCTTTCCTTTCTTAGCGGTTGTGCATCGTGTTTGTGGCACCCTCCATGGATCATCTCTTTATGATGAATGAGCTATGTCTTCCTTGTGCAAGTCATTAAATTTCATGTGTCTCCTTTATCTCCTATGTGAGTTTGTATCTCAGGACTTCCCAGGTTGAAAGTTTTCCTGCAGGGGTTAGTCCAACAAAATATCCCATATCTACTATAGCATACTATCGGCTCAAAAATCAACCAAGACACCATGTCTAATTTGATTTAGAAGGGCATTTTAACCTAAGCACCATGCTTAATTTAAAATCCCTTGGAAGTAAGATCATCATTCCTAAACTAAGCACCATGCTTAATTAAGAGATAAATGAAACTATTCCAAACCTAGACATATACTAAAGCAAATAAAGGTAGCATGAGAGCATTTATAGAGATCTACTTAAGTGGAGATGAAGTAGTGTAATTAGTATTTAACAAATTGAGCATGTCTCAAAGGTAAGGACAACCAACATAGCAACATGGCAAAAGATGTTTTTATGTAAAGTACTCCCCCAAGCTTGAATTTTACAAAATTCAAGCTTGGATGAATTTAATTCAATGTTGCATGATGGTTGGTTGGGCATACCTTGTACTTGTCATTCATCTCATCTTCTTGCTCCAATCCTGGAAAGGTTAGTGCCAAGAATACCCGAAGGAATATTTCTACAATTATCTTTATATGCTCAATACACAAGGCAATGTTGCAAATAATTAGAAGTGCTTGTTTTAGGACACTAAGCTTGTCCTTGGGAAACCATCAATTAACTCAACGAGATCTGCAATATTTATTATAGACATATGCATCGACAACCGCTCTTTTAAAGTTGTTATAAATAGAAAAGAAGAGAGGGTTGGAGATCTCAAATGTGGTAATGTTGGAGAGACCAATTGATTGGGGAGATGTTGCATATGAGCATGGACTTGGTAAGGTATTTATGAAATAACTTCCATGCTCACTGTTGTTTCTCCCATTCTCAAACTCCAAGGATGATTCTTCATGAATGCTTAAAATTCCTCTAGGATTGTCTCTCAAGTTTGTTTTATCTATCCATTCAATGGTGATAGCACATGGATTTTTAATGCCTCTAGCCATCGATGTTGCTCTTCTCGATCCTCCTTCTTATGTATGGGATGTCTAGAGAGATTCATAGGATTATCGGGAGGTTCAAGAGAAAGAGCATAGTAGAAACTATTAAGCTCAAGGATGGGTCGGATAGCCGAATCATGGGATTGAAATATTTGGAAATTGGCTATTGAAACTTCCTTTCCTCGTCTGGGAGATGATTCCTTCTCTATCTCTAGGATATTTTTATGAAGACTAGTGCAAGAAGGATGTCCACAAATGAAGACATACCTTCCTTTACTAATAGATAAAGAAAGAAAGACTCTACCAAAGGTTATATGATTAAGACCAATGTGAAAATATCTAGGAAAAACATGGTCATGTAGGGCTAGGTCTAAACCAGAATTTATAGAAAGATTAACAGATTCCCTAGGTGTAGCTAAAAGTGCATTATCTTCTTGATTAAAAGATAGGACCTCGGCTATAGAAAAGGGTTGGTTTTGACCTATTGCAATCAACTTCGGACACAGATCATAATTAGGGGCAGGACGTGTTGACTCCCATGGTCTATGGTTGGTCTCCGAAGGTGCAAAGAATTCAATAATAGGTATGGAATTTAAGTTATCCATAAAAATAAAAAGATAAAAGAATAAAAGTATAAAAGTATAATACAAGATAATAGCGATTCAAAGTTATCTCAGCAAACCGTCTTTCTCCCCGGCAACGGCGCGAGAAATGCTTGTTGATATTTGGTAACGCAATTAGAAAATGATCCGCAAGCGCACGGATATCGGGGAGCATTTCACCCGGGAGGTTATCCAGAGTTATCGTATTTATATTTTTACCACTGGGAGAAAGGGTGCATCTGACTAACCAAATCTATTGCTACTATCCCTTTAGGCTACAAAGAATGTTTCTCGATGTGAGTGATGTATAGAGAAGACTGCAACTGTAGTCTCGTTCTAACCTTGGTAAGGATGATCTACTGTTCTATTGGGGAGGCTCACGGAATCTAGACAACACAAAGGATGTTCGACCCGCACCTATAAACCTACCCGTCCTGCTAACAAGATATGGGATACAAAGGTAACTCAGAAATGTCACGTTCCTCGCTACTACCATGGTCCAGCTAGTCAGGGGATATCTATGAGTACCCTAGCCTAAACACCACGTTTACGCTAGCAAGTGATTACTCTAATACTCAACCGGAAGAGGATTAAAGTAAACTCATAAACCAAAGAACAATAAAACAAGAACTTACTAGCATTAGAAGTCGAATTACTGAAGAATCTTAGAAGCAAGCCTCGGGTTAGCAGACTTGATCCTGCAGGTACAACTCGGAGTAGACACCGACAGGCCGGCCTTCCTCCGATCTACACCTCCACTCTATCTCTCTCAATCTAATAGAAACTAGAAGATCTATTTCTACTTTACATTGGTTGCTAAGCCTAAAAAGAAATATTATTTAGAGAAGAGGTTTTCCTTCGAGGGCACCCCTCAATCTCTATGATAATTTCTTCTCTCCTCCAAGGGCCAGGGGGGTCTCCTTATATAGTCCTTCTCCTCTATGCGTTTTTGGTTCAGCAGGCGATGTGGTACTAAACTTTCCACCATATCTCATTAAAATGCACATAGGCCTTAATGGACCAAAACCTGATTTGGGCCCAATTAATCCCGCAGCTCTTTTATATAGAGTCCTTCTTTTATTAATATCTCTTGATTCCGAACTCCAAATATAGCAAATAATATATGCATTTCGATCAGCTCGACGAGATCTTTGCAATGGTGTACTCCATTCTGTGATTGGTGGAAACACCTGGGCGGGCGCCCAAGGGGAGAGGGCGGGCGCCCTGCCCCCAGGCCCGTTCGGCCTCCCGTTCGTTCCCGTGGCTTCTGGAGTCTTCTAGATGATAGAAAATTGCGCGGCACGTTAATATCTCTATGTAATCCCGACGTGTGGGCCTTTCTTCCATATTTCCTAATAACCCCCTGCAGAAATAGACAAACATCAAAAATCATGGAATTCTGTCAGATAAAACCCGTCTAGGTGTTGGTTGCATTTGGATCCTTTTCTTTATTTATTTGATGATTATATTTGATACTTAAGGACCGTCAACAATGGCTAGTTGCTAAATGACAAGTTAATTGTATACCAAACATTTCTGGCGTTGTTGCTAGAGGTAGAGTTTATCTCTGTTTTTCGTAATGACGATAGTCAATGTCAACAAGCATTTTTGGCGTCGTTGCTGGGGAAGGCACAATAATCTTAGGATATATTGATAACATATATACACATGAATAAACTCATATTACCAATCGATTCTAACTCAATCAGGTACACCCTTCATCGTTATCATTTTCTTATCTTATACAGGGTGATGAATGAATGGTTTTTCTCTTCCAAGAAACTTTATTGAAGATCTAGAGAAACTCCTTAGAAAGAAGAAGTTTGTAGAAGCAAGGGACAAATTTGAATCACAATCAAGAACACCTCTGCTGCTCAAGCTAGTTCTTCAGAGGAGCCAGCTCCAACATTGGAAGAGGAATTTGATGAACAAGTAGAAGAACAAGCAAAAGAGCATTTAGGTGAAAACCTAGCTCCTGCGGTTGAAAACATGGCTGAAAAGACATTGCAAGAGTTCTCTGCCCCAACAACAACAAACATTCGGACTGGACCAGCAGTCAACACTAGGGAGAATGGATTCGAGCTCAAGCTGCTCTCATTACCATGGTTCAAGACAGCCAATTCTATGGAAAAGCTCATGAAGATGCAAGTACATACTTATAATATTTTCTAGAGATTTGCAGCACCTTCACGATCAGAGGTGTATCAGAAGATGCTATCTTACTCCGTCTTTTCCCGTTCTCATTGTTAGGGAAAGCCAAGGAGTGGTTCTACATTAACAAAGACAAACACAATACATTGGACCTTTGCTCGACTACTTTCGTGGCAAAATTCTTTCCTACAACCAAGACCAATGCTCTGTGTGGGATGATTGCAAGTTTCCAACAACAACATGGTGAATCATTCACTGAAGCATGGGAAAGATTCTAGAATTACATTGAAGACTGTCCTCATCATGGGATAGAGGAGTGGCTGTTAATGCAGACTTTCTATCACAGGCTCATCTCTAGTACCCTTGAGTCTATTGATGCTGCAGCTGGGGGAGCTTTCCTGTAACTTAAGCTCTGAGACGCTAAAGAACTTGTTGAGAAGATGGCCTCAAATTCAACATGCAATGAAGAACGTACTCAGCCTCGGAAGAAAGGAGGAGGAATCCATCATCTCAAGGAAGCCGACATGGTCACTGCCAAACTAGACCTCATCATGAAGAAGCTCGACATAGAGAAGAAGGAAGTCATGCACATCAGTGATTCCCATATGACATGTGAAGAATGTGGAGACTATAGGCACTCAACTGTCAGTTGCCCTACACTACAAGAGGATGTGAACTTCACCAACAACAACACCTACTATCGTCCTCAACAAAATTAAGGGTGGAACCAACAACCTCGACAAGGTAATTACCAAGGTAACAACCAAGGTAATAATTTTAATAACAACCTTCTGCCTTTGAGAGAATTAGTTACTAGTCAATCCAAACTGCTAGATCAAATGACTAGGAAACTAACATCAAATGATAAAACTTTGGAAAACATACATGCTAGAATGGATACTTTTGCTTCTGCCATAAAGAATCAACATAGTTTCAATAAAATGCTAGAATCACAATTAGCTCAATTAGCTACTGTTGTTCCTCCATTAGAAAAAGGCAAGATTCTAGGCTAACTAGAAGATTTAGAAACTGCTAACCTTGTTGATATTCACAATGCAACCCAATATCATATTGAGCTTGTAGATGTACAGTGGATTGACCACTCTTTACTAGAGAAGATGGGAGACCCTAGAAGACCTGTCATTCCTATCTCTATAGGATGTCACAGCTTTCCAGAGGCTATCTATGATTTCGGCACAAGTGTCAACATCATGCCCAAGGTAATTTATGAAAAAATTTTAAATGATCCCCTGTTGTACACAAATATGCATTTGCAGCTTGCAGATCAATCCATTTGCTACCCTGAGGGAGTACTAGAAGAAGTTGTCATTAGAGTGGGGCAATCATATATCCCAGTTGACTTCGTGGTCATGGAGACAGGAGTAGATGAGAAGGCACCCATCATTTTGGGCAAACCATTCTTGTGCACAACAAAAGCCATCATCTATGTGGAGTACGCCAAGATTGTCCTATCCATTAAGGACGAGAAAGAGAGATTCATATTCAAGAACCGCGTCCTGAAAGCTTCTGCAGCCCCGAAGCAATTCCATCAACAAAAAAAGCAAGAACAACAACCAATGCCAAAGAAGAAGAACAATAGAGACAACAGAAGATGGAGGAGGACCAAGCATGCACCAGCAGAGACAACTCAATTGATCACTGCTCTCAACATAGAGAATGATCATATGCTACCCATGCCATTTCCAACCAAGAGAGGTGATCCAGGAGTTCCAATCATTGAATGCACAATCAAAAACACCACCTTCGCCCACACCGTCTGCGACACTGGATCAGGCTGCAACATAATATCAAAACAGGTATACGATGTGTTATTTGATTTACCTTTATACCCAACATGTATTCAGTTGTAGATGGTGGATCAATCACTAAGGTTCCCTGAAGGAGTGGTCAAGGATGTCATGGTAAGAATTCAAGGACAATATATACTTGCAGATTTTCTAGTTCTTGACATACAGGGAGACAATGATTCCCCGATCCTCTTGGGAAGACCGTTCCTCTACTCAGCCAACGCCAACATCTACATCGGTTCCAGACATATCCACTTCAACCTACCTGCTAGAAAGGTACGTTGTCAATTTAGAACACTAGTTAACCATGTGTAGATCAGGAAGCAACGCAACAGGAGAAGACGCCAAGCCCACCGTCAGGCTGCCCAGCCTCACTATGGATGGGAAGACTTTCTTGGCAAGATTGTGAAAATATGAAGATCGCTTCATGGAGCAAGAAGAGAACACGTGAGCACCCCATTGAAGTGAGTGGGCAGAAGAAGCTAAAAGGATGAACCAAATCACCAAGAAAGAGAATAAAGCTGAAAAGTTGGAGCTAAAGAAGAAAGAAGCAAAAGAGACAGAAGCAGGATGGATGGAAGACGCACGTGATGCATCACCATAAAACGGGGAGTTGACTAAGGTTACCTCAGACAATGAACCCACTAAGTAAGTGCTCCCTTCTATCTAAGTCCTGTCGGTAGACTTTAAAATTCCGTACCCTAGCCATAAGGTTAGAATAGTAGTTATCTAGTTAAGTTAGCATACATTAGTAATTTTGCTTTAATACACCTAGTAGCATATTTATTTCTCTTGGCATATTAATATAAAAACAAAAAAAATTTACTTTTAATTACTGCATTATAAATACCAATGCCCCATGTGAATAAACTTATGGTAACCCCTTAGGAGTTACTGTGGTGGCATAAAATTTTTTTTACAACATTCATATTTATTTCATGCATTATAAAATCAGAAAATACAAAAAAAAGATAGAAAAATGAAATTCTACAAAATTAGCTCATAAGAATAATCAATTGCTCATTGGCTGGCCGTTAACCCATTATTAAATTCAAGCCTCGAGTTTTGGTTTTCTTGTTGGAGTATGACTATGCAGGAATATCATAGTAAGAAGAGAGTCTATCAGTGGCACCCACTAGGTCCGCTACTGGCTAGCTCGCTCTGAAGGACGTCTACATCAGATATTGCAAACATCTATCTTGGGGGAGGAGGATCCCCTAGTTATTAGGTAATTATACCTAAGTGATTTTTTGTGTCGATATAGTCATAAAAATACCAAAAGTATATGGGTACATGAAGGTCCACAAGTCCTAGAGTCTTTTTGAGAGTTTATAATTAGTTAAGTGTTAAAGTCTATCTAGAGTCAGGTTAAACTAGAGCTAAATAAAAAATTATGAACATTAAAATTTTGTCTAGGAGATGATGAATAGTTGCTGTGTTATAATTCTTTACAAGTACCTAGATTCCAACGTTAGATTCTCTCGAGTTTTGGACATTACTGTTTTAGTTTGAAGGTTTACTCTGAACCTGCAATTTGTGGAGGCATAAGTTTGAACTAAGTCTAGGTAGTTGGTTGATATGATCATTGAAAGTTTGAGCTGCTATTTATCTTATTCCTAGCATTACTAAGTTCTGAAGATTTATTTTGAAAACCATCAAGGAAACAGAAGAAAGAGTGGTTTGCAAGCCGTTCCAACATTTCATAACGGAAAGTGATCTTTCTTTGTAGCCTTGTTGAGTTTTCGATAGTCAATACACATACGCCACCCAGTGACAATTCGTTGAGGGATGAGTTCATTCTTCTCATTCCTAACGACCATCATTCCTCTTTTCTTTGGCACTACTTGGACAGGGCTAACCCACTCACTATGTGGCACAAGATAAATAATCCCAGCATGATAGAGTTTGAGGACCTCTTTCTTAACAACCTCTCACATAGCATTGTTAAGTCTCTGTTGTGGTTCCCTTGAAGGTGTAAAATTGGGATCAATAGGGATACAATGAGTGTAGAGAATGGGACTAATGCCTGTGGGATCTTCGAGAGAGTAGCCAAATGCTGATCTATGCCTTTCAGGAACAGTGACAAGTTGTTGTGTTTCATAATTGGAAACCTTGTCACTGATAATTACTAGAGTTTTTGGGTTGTTGTGCAAAAAGACATATTTAAGGCTAGAAGGAAGAGGATTTAACTCTATCGAAGGAGTTGAAGGTTGTTCATTTTTGTCTAGCTCAACGGGTTCTACCAACTCTTCTTCTTCTTGAACAAAGTGTTCATGATTAAAGAATGGTTGGGCCATCTCCTCTTGAGTCAGCATTAAGATCTCCTCAATAGGATCTGGTTCAAGTTTGGGTTCCACTATCGTGTTAATTGATCTAGCAAGAGGAACAACAATAGTAGAATTCCCAACCTTGAAGTCTAAATGACCTCGTTGTGGTTGTTCTTGTAGAAGTTTCATGATTGGTCTGCCAATCAAGAGAAGAATCTCTGGTATGTCAAAAATGTGAAAATCTAGACATATTCCAGAGTCCTTGATTCTAACATGAACTGCCCTTAATACCCCATGGCTTTCTAGAATTAATCCAGATGGACTTTGTAAAAGTTTTTGAGATGGGGTTATGGACTCGTTGGGATAAAGAGTGTCAGCTAACTCCTTGGAAATAACATTTATCCCAACATATGGATTGTAGTGGACCTTCCTAGTGGACCCTGTAATTTAGCACAGAAGAATGGTTGAAGGAGTGATGATTCGAGCTACCTCAGGAGACAGCTCTGCTTCTATTAGCCATTCATAACCTAGAATAGCCGAAAGGCTTTTGATGTGTTCTACGTCAATAGATTCTACTCTTAGAACAGATTGAGTGATCCCTGCTAGAGGTTGTGTTTGGATAGGAAAATTCGAGGTGTTTCCATAATCTTCAAAAAGATCTTCCTCGAATTCAAAGGGATGCTCTAAAGGTGGTGGTTCATCATCCCATAGTTGGTTTTGCATTCCCTTATCAGGAGGTTTCTCTACAACCAAATTAATGGATGGGTCAGGTGGAATTTCTAACTCGGTTGCAAGTTCCTCATCTTTTGGTTTAGGATTAGGCTCGACTTCTTTTTCTTCTTCAGGAAACTCATCATAAATGCCTGTGTAAGGGGTATTTTCAAGGATTGTCTCTAGGATAACTCTCCCCTCATCTGTGAGTTTGTGTGTGAATGAGCCTCCTGAAGCAATGTCGAGGTGAAGAGCAGCCTCCTTGTTTAGACCACGATAAAAGTGGTAGTACAGTACATGGTCAGGTAGGGAAAGGTTTGGACCGGAATTGGTAAGGCTTGTGATCCTAGCCCAAGCTGCTCCCAAAGTTTCCTTCTCTCTTTGTTTGAATGTAAGAATTTCGATTCTAAGGTCAGCGATTCGAAAAAGTGGGAAGAAAGCGAGACAAAAGTTGTCCCGAAGTTCATCCCAATTTCCATTAACGCCTCCTACAGAATGAGCATACCACTTTTTTGCTTTTCCCAAAAGGGAGAACAGAAATAATTTCCATTTAAGGGTTTCTTGTGTCATGCCAAAAATAGATCGGCAAGAGCACAACTGCTCGAATTCTCTAAGGTGGGTGTATGGATCTTCATCTACTTGCCCACAGAAGGGTTGCTCCTGAATCATGGCTATTAGATCAGGGCCGAGGTCGTAGCCATCTATAAGAATTGGATGTGATGATGGTGGTGGATCTAATAACTCGCCCTTTGGAGCAAAGAATTTATTGATAGGAGTAAAATCCATGTGGTATGGTGAAAACGGTAAGGTGAGTGTGGTAAAGAAAAGAAAAAGGATACACGGACGACTTGGTTCGAAACTAGCACAACTACCGTTCCCCGGCAATGACGCCAGAAAGCTTGTTGGGTATTTTAAACGCAAACAGAAAAATCCGCAAGCGCACGGATACCGATGTAGCTTTCACCCGGGAGTATTCCAGAGTATCGATTTTCCACAGGGAACGTGAGTGTACTAATTAAGATTCAAAATCGCCCAAGGATAACTATATAATTATTTTTGGTGGGAAGAGAGGAAGTTTTCTGAGAGTTCTCTAGTTGATCTAAGAATCAAGAATTACTTCAAAGATTATTTATTTTAGGACAGCAGAACACTAACCACAGAAGGAGATGAGAAGGGGACTAGGAAGCTCTGACTACGGTCCTACAAACATCGATCCGAACGAGGTGGAATACGTCGACCGTTAGGGCTGTCACTACCCTAGGGTTACCACAACAATCTGCAGGATTAGGTGCAATTCTAGGTAATTGCAAGACTAAACACCACGTCTAATCTATTAATTACTACTCTAGCGTTGCAAAGACTAGAGCACTTGATGCAAGCGGGAATCCAATAAATAACTTAAATGTAAATAAAAGTAATTAAAGAACTCAGGAATTATGAATTAAAGAACTTGGAGAACGATGAAGAACAAACCAGTTGCTTCAAAAGTACAATGTTGAGGAAGATTCGACACATCTGGCTCCTCCTCCGCTCTCCTCTTCTCTCTCCCTATTTTCTAGATTACAACTAGAACTAACTAGAACTAGAACTAGATGAACTAGAACTAGAACTGGATGAACTAGAGGGATCCTCTCTACTTGGATGAATAATTGAAACCCTAGCTTTGATTCTGTAGAAGAGGTGTGCCTTTAGGGGCTGGTGGGGGCGTGCTTATATAGCCCCTCCAAATGAATATTAGCCGTCGGATCAAACCGACCTTAATCGCACGGTTTTCCTTAATCCTTTAGGTCAGTGGAGCATTATCCGCGAGACGGAGCCTGATTGGCTGAGACAGCAGAGCGGTCGCCCAAGGGGGAAGGGCGGGCGCCCCACCCCCGGGCCCGCTCGGCCTCCCGTTCGTTCCCGTGGCTTCTGGAGTCTTCTAGATGATAGAAAATTGGCGCACACGTTAATATCTCTATGTAAACCCGACGTGTGGGCCTTTCCTCCATATTTCCTGATAACCCCCTGTAGAAATAGACAAACACCAAAACTCGTAGAATTCTGTCAGATGAAACCCTAATTTTGGATGTTGGTTGCATATAGGTCCTTTTCCATGATTAGTTGACGGTTAAATGTGAGCATTAAGGACCATCAACACCGACATGGACGAAACGTTCCGATGCCTCAAGGCTAAGGGCATCAGACTGAACCCCGAAAAATGTGTTTTTGGGGTCCCCCGAGGCATGCTCCTTGGGTTTATAGTGTCTGAGCGAGGGATCGAGGCCAACCCCGAAAAGGTCTCGGCCATCATGAACATGGGCCCAATCCATAACCTAAAGGCAGTGCAGAGAGTCATGGGATGCCTGGCGTCGCTAGTCGTTTCATCTCCCGTCTCGTGGAGAAAGGACTGCCTCTGTATATGTTACTTAGAACATCTGAGCATTTTCCTAGACCTCCGAGGCCCAGGAAGCCCTTGACAAGCTCAAAGCTTTGCTCACCAACCCCCCGTCTTGGTGCCCCCGCCGAGGGGGAGCCACTACTTCTCTATGTCGCAACCACCGACCAAGTGGCAAGTGCGGCTATTGTGGTCGAAAGAACGGAAGAAGGGCACGCTCTACCGGTCCAGAGGCTAGTGTACTTCGTTAGCGAGGTACTATCCGACACTAAGACCCGATACCCCCAAATCCAAAAACTG
The DNA here is from genome assembly GCF_000003195.3 of Sorghum bicolor. NCBI lineage: Eukaryota > Viridiplantae > Streptophyta > Magnoliopsida > Poales > Poaceae > Sorghum > Sorghum bicolor. The sequence continues at coordinate 15,964,868 of NC_012877.2, forward strand.
CTCTACGCGGTAGTCTTAGCCCGACGCAAGCTCCACCATTACTTTGAGTCTCATCCCGTCTCTATAGTATCATCCTTCCCTCTGGGGGAGGTGATCCAAAACCGAGAGGCTAATGGCAGAGTCGCTAAATGGGCTATAGAACTCATGGGTGACGGGATCACCTATGAGCCTCGGAAGGCCATAAAATCTCAAGTCTTGGCTGATTTCGTGGATGAGTGGACGGGAACTCAGCTCCCTCCACCCCAGATCTAGTTTGAGTGTTGGACCTTGTACTTCGACGGGTCCCTGATGAAGACTGGGGCCGGTGCGGGCCTCGTCTTCATCTCTCCCTTTGGAGTAAGGATGCGATACGCAATCCGACTCCACTTCCCCACCTCAAACAACGTAGCGGAGTATGAGGCCCTTGTCAATGGTCTCCATATCGCGACTGAGCTTGGGATCAAGTGGCTCGATGTCCGAGGCGACTCTAGGCTCATCATTGACCAGGTCATGAAAGAGTCTAGTTGCCATGATCCCAAGATGGATGCGTACTGCAAAGTAGTTCGGCGCCTGGAGGAAAAGTTCGACGGCCTCGAACTTAACCACGTGTTGAGAAAATACAATGAGGCCACCGATGCACTTGCAAAAATGGCATCCGAGTGGGCTACGGTCCCCCCGGACGTCTTTGTCAGTGACCTCTACAAGCCCTCCATCGACTACAAAGAAGATGGGGGCTCGGATCCTCCCCCAACCAACCTAGGTCTTGATCTCGAGCCCCCCACGGCACCCGAACCAGAAGCTATGGACATCGAGTCCGAGGCTCCTGCACGAGACGATTTGTCGAATTGGCGCTATCCACTCCTACAACGCCTCATCGACGGCACTTTGCCCCCAGATCAAGCCGAGGCACGACGAATAGCTCGTCACGCCAAAGCCTTGGTACTTCTCGATGGAGAGATGTACAAGCGTAGCCCCTCGGGAATTCTCATGCACTGCATCACCCATCAGGAAGGAATCAAGCTCCTTGAGGAGATACACTCGGGGGCTTGTGGCCACCATGCTGCGCCTCGGACGCTAGTAGGAAATTCCTTCCGACAAGGCTTCTACTGGCCCACCGCGGTGGCTGACGCCACACAGATCGTCTGGACCTGTGAAGGATGCCAGTTTTATGCTCGGCAGATCCACCTCCAAGCTCAGGCTCTACAGACGATCCCCATCACTTGGCCCTTTGCTGTTTGTGGCCTCGACCTCGTCGGGCCTCTGCAGAAAGCGCTCGGGGGCTTCACTCACTTACTTCTCGCAATCGACAAGTTCTCCAAGAGGATTGAGGTCCAACCCATCACAAGAATCAAGGCCGAGCAAGCAGTGCTGTTTTGCACTGACATTATCCATCGATTTGGAGTGCCTAACTCCATCATCACGGATAATGGCACACAGTTCACCGGGCAAAAATTCCTGGAGTTCTGCGACAGACACCACATACGTGTGGACTGGGCAGCAGTGGCTCATCCAAAGACCAATGGTCAGGTAGAACGTGCCAACGGCATGATCCTCCAAGGACTGAAGCCTAGGATTTTTAACCGGTTGGACAAGTTCAGAAAAAAGTGGCTCAAAGAGCTACCAGCCGTAATCTGGAGTCTAAGGACTTCCCAAAGCCGAGCCACGGGCTTCACCCCGTTCTTCATGGTCTATGGGTTCGAGGCTGTCCTCCCCACGGACCTAAAGTACGGGTCTCCGAGGGTACAAGCTTACGACGAAAATAGCTACAAGACGTTCCAAGAAGATGCGTTGGACCAGCTGGACGAAGCTAGGGATGTAGCCCTCCTACACTCCGCCAAGTACCAGCAAGCCCTCCGACACTACCATGCTCGACGAGTCCGAGGCCGAGCCTTTAAAGTCAGCGACTTAGTGCTGAGGCTCAGGCAAAGCAACAAGGGCCGTCACAAGCTCACACCTCCCTGGGAAGGACCCTTCGTCATCGCCGAGGTCCTCCGACCCGACACATACAAGCTCGCCAACGAAGCAAGAGAGGTCTACAACAACACATTGAACATAGAGCATCTACGTCGCTTCTATCCTTAAAATTCTGTAAATAAAGTCATTTGTTCTTTACCTCAGAGAAATAATAAAAATATGAATCATATGACTGTTTCTTTTTAGAGAGTGAGCCTCGGCTCTACTCTGCAGAGTCCGAGCCTCCCTCGGGGGCTACACGGGGGGAACCCCCTGTGATAAACTCCAATTTTTTCGCACAAGTTAGAAACGCCCCGACCCAAGGTCTTCTCTTCTTTTCTTAAAAAGAAACTAAAAAACCGTAGATTCATCACCCAAAACTTAAGAAGGTGTGAGCCTGAGGGAAGATCCACACCCATGGGCTAAGACACCCTCTAGTCACCCCCTAAGATCGGGAGATGAATCTGTCCAGACTTTTAGATCACTAAGGAAGGAAAGGAGACTCAGGCTCAGGACGCTCTAACTAATAAGTCAGACCCTTGGTGGCGCACCTGACCTCGCACTGCTGAGGCCGGGTCGGCCCGAGGGTAAGATAGCAAAAAGCACAAAGAATTTCTAGAAAGAAACACTCATATTAACATTAAGTTTACAAAATACAAGGCCCATTGGCCTCTGATGTTCACAAACATAAACTAACTAGATACAAGGGCTTCACTGCCCTGACTGCCCAGGATCCTACAAGCCAAGGGGGGGCAGCTCCACTTTGGCGTCGCAGAAACTGGCCAAGGCGTCTCTCGGAGCCTCCGCCGCGTCGGCAAGCTTCTGCAACTCCTCCTGGGCCTCCACCTCGTCGTTGGGAAGTCGATGCCGACGTAGTGAGAGCTCACCATGGATAGAGCTTTCTTCACCCCAACGTGGAGAGCCTCCCTCAGTCTCTCCCTGGCTCGGGAGTACAGAGCACCGACGCGGCACCATAGAGACGACCCCGACACGCCCGCCTCGACCCCAAGTCCCTCGCACGCCGAGGCGACCGCGACCTCTAACGCCGAGCGTTCCGACACCTCGGCGTCAAGAGACCTCTTTAGGGCATCAGCGGCAGAGGTCACCTCGGCCACCTTCTTCTCCAGCTCTGCCAAAAAACAGAGGGGAGGGGTGAAAGTTAGAAAAAGAATCTGCATACTAAAAACAAGGTGAGAACACAACTCTTACCTTCAACTCGCTTCCGATTCTCCTCTGCACGCCTATGCCAGAGGGCAACCTCACCCTGAGCCCCAGATAGGTCGATTTGGGCTTGGTTAAGGGCAAGGTCCCTCTGGGCGAGCAAAGACTCTACCCGAGTGACCTCGCCCTTGTACCTCTCGGCGGCGGCGGACTGCTCCTGGGAATCCAGGACGAGCTCACTGACCCTCTTCTCCAAGGGGGCGACCTTGTCCCGGGCTTCCCGAGGCTCGGTCACAAGATCAGAGCACTTCCACCGAAGCTCGGCGGATATCTCGCACTCCCTCATGAGTTCCCCCTCGGCCGCTTCACGGGTAGCCTTCTCATTCTCATAGGCCGCCCAGGCGTCCTGCTCCCTACGGAGGAAAACTGATTTCTCCAGAGACAGCTTTGAGCGCCTGCAGGATCGAATACCACACAAGGGGTCAATTCCAAAGGCACAAATAAAAGACCCTTCATAAAAAGGGGAGGCGACTTTACCTGGGCAAGCTTGTACATGTCTCGGCTCATGAGCTCAGACGCTCGGTTGATAGCATCGACGCTGGCACACCCACACGCGTCCAGACCCTGCCAAAGGTAGGCCTTCGACGGGTCATCCAGCACGAATCTGGCCCTCCCCTCTAGGTCATCAAGGTCGGGCCAGACCACGGGGCTCCTACCCTAGGGCGCGCTGGCCCCTACTTCCCCTGTGGGGGCCTCGGGTTGGGCCAGGCCCTTTCCGTGGGGCCTTTCTAAGGGCACTGCACTGAGGGCCATCTCGGCCTGACCCTCCTCGGTTTTCCCGGGCCACGCCGGATCCCCCAGGTCGGCATCCCAGAAGGGGGAACGGCCCCAAGAGCTAGGACTGTTTCCTCTAGCTCCTGGGGCCTCGGCGCCTCTGCCTCCCTCGCTGGGGGATCTGGCGTCTCGTGCCCCGTCTCTTGCCCCCTTTCCTCGTGGGGCGCTCTCCCTCTTCGCAGCTCAAAGGGGGCGGCGACCTGGGCCTCGCTGACCTAAGGGTCGACAGCGCCCCCCCTCTTCATGGCCTTCAGGGGCGCCAGCCCCACCGAGACCACCTTGTGCTTCCGGCTGACAGAAAAGCGACGCAAATAAGAAGAAAGAGAAAAACAAAAAAGAAAAAAAATCAAGGTTTGGCACTTACCTCGCCCGGGGTGCAGCGCTCTTTTAGGAGCTCGAAGCTCCCTGGGCGCCAAGGGTCATCGGGCGAGCGCCCGTCTTCGCTCCAGGGGTCGCAGGGGCTCCGATGGTTGTTCCATCCCTCGGCGCCTCCACCGAACCCTCTGCCTCTGCCCCTGCTGCTGGGCGAGGCTCAGTTGGGCCTTCTGGCACCTCCGGCCCCTCGGGCACCTCATGCCCTCCGCCCGGCGCCAACTCCCCCTCTTCGAGATGTGGGGGAACCGAGCCCCCTCGCAGGGCCCCGTCCTCCTCGTCATCAACGATAATGTAGGGGGCGACCCTTGCGCCCCCTGGAGCCTGAGACCCCCTTGGGGCCTCCGTCCCCCCACCAGCAGGGGGATCTCTTCATCCTCCTCTTCATCGGCCAGCTCGTTTAGGCAGTGCGAGCCCTCCTCCTTGCCCTCAACTTCTGAGGTCGAGGCCTCAGAAGATTCGAGCTCGGTGAGCCCCACCTTCTCGGCTTCACAGCGGCGCTTGGCGGAGGCCTCCGTTTTCCTCACCTTCTTCGCCTTCTTCTTCTTCTCTTTCTTCCGACGATGCTGCTCCTCGTTCCTTGCCCAGTTCTGAGCCCGGATTTCTCTATCCTCTGGGACCGGGGGCAGGGCGTATCTGACGATACCCATACCCTGCAAACAAGCGGAAGTTAAAATTGGTGCGAAGAAATGGGGTAATGAGGCAGAATCAAAGACAAAGAAGATGTCTTACCAATGAAATATAGCCCCTATCAGGACGCATCGGCACCACACGGTAATTCTTCAGATCCGAGGATATTGTCCTCAAAATCCGAGTGTTAATCTCCGTCACGGACACTGGCGCCTCCAGCATCTATGTCCCGACCTAGGGGGTGTCACGGGTCATCTCCCACATGGGCACCGCCTGCTGCGCCAGCGGCAGGAGGCTCCGCTTGTGGAAGGCAACCGCCACCGTGGCCGCGGTGACGTCAGTGTGACGGAGCTTCTTGAGGCCCACATGGAGGGCGTCTAGCCTCTTCTGCTCGTCTGCAGGAGCGCCCCACCCCCACTTCGCGGGGCACTCGACCACCATCCTCCCGGTGTACTCCGGGAGAAGCCCGCTGTCGTTCCGGAGGTAGAACCATCCGTTCTGCCATGCCCGGTTCGACGAGGGCATGACGCTCTAGATGTACAGATGAGAGCGCGACTGCCGAAGCTAGAGCATGCAGCCGCCGGCCCTCAGGGGCCTCTTCTCCCCTCCCTCATTGCGGGAGGACATCTCCACCTTGAAGAGGTGGAGCCAGAAGTACCAATGGGGAGGAATCCCCAGATACCCCTCGCACACCGTGGTGAAGATGGCCGCTTGCATGATGGAGTTGGGGTTGAGGTTGTGCAGCTCCACCTTGTAGTAGTGGAGGAGGGCCCGGATGAGTCGGCTGGCGGGCGTTCCGAACCCCTGGTCTAGGAACGATAGGAAGGAGACCACATAGCCCGGAGGCGGGTTGGGCTCCCTGTCATTCGCCGGGGGAACGATCCACTCTGGCGCCCTCGCATCCGTGATAGGGCGGAGAAGTCCGCTCTTCACACAGGCGTCCAACGCCGTCTTGGTCGTGTTGCACGAGTACGACGCATCATCACCAGCCATGGCTGCGAGGGAGGGCGCTTGCGCTAACAAGGCGATGTCAAGAAGCCGGCGGCAGAAGGTTTGGGGCAAGAGCGTCTGGAGGCAAAGGCAAGTAGAGAAACAGAAGACCCCTGCGATGGCTTTTATAGGAAAGGCATATCACGGCTCCTTCCGCACAGCACATCAGGGGGAAAAAAGAGCAACTGCCGTCCGCCTCGTTAACCTGGTGAAATATCCAAAGCGCCCACTTCTCCCGATTCTCACGCCTACTGCGCCCACGCGCGCATTAAATTCACAGGCAAAACGTCACGTCTGGCTCAGGCACAACGGCGCGGTCGCTCTGGCTCCCAATGTGAGTCGTCTCAAAAGGAGCGCCCCCAAAAGGTAAGTCAAGGCGGTTCCTTCCAGGGCAAGCGGTGCCCGACCCCTCCTACACTCGAGCCGAAAGTCAGGGCGGTTCCTTCCAGGACAAGCGACGCCCGACCCCTCTGCTGCGCCCGAGCTGAAACCTCTCAAGGTAAAAATCCCCAGGCCATGGCCACTTACGTTCCAGAGGTTGCAAGACTGACCCACTAGCTGGGTTCGAACAGTTGCCTCAGGATAACCGAGCGAGGGATGACTGAGGATGAGCACGATAGAGGCCATGGTTCGACCCCCACAGGGGATCGGTGCATCCTTACAAGTCGTATCCGAGACCCACGCGGGTGTCGCGCGAGTGGGATCCCATCGAGGGAGGCATCGAGCCCTCATAACCTATCGAACGGTTCCGACATCCACCGTGACTGCCGTCGGGTATTTCGAGATGTGCCCATAGGGCCACAAGCCGACCCCTATTGAATGGGACTCGGACATCCGCTTGGATCTACCCGCTAGCAGCTCCCCGGGAACGCCGATACTCGCCCATCGAGGGTAGTACGGTGCCACCCATCCCTCCTCCGAGCCAAAGGACGAATCAAGGGCGTAAAATGAAGATGGGAAAGACCCTGATCGATCCTTGTGGGGAAAAGGGCTCGGGGGCTTCACCCGCGCAAGGGAAATGAGCACTACGTGTAAAGGACACGTAACCTACTCTCCAAATACTCCCGACGATAACACCAAGTAGTAAAAGCCTTTGAAGGAATAACCCCATTCCTCCAAAAGGCTCGGGGGCTACACCCGGCGGGTGCGCTCGCACGCACCCCCCGGAGAAAATAACATCCTCAATCCAACAGATTATCCCTTAAAAGAGCCTTTGAAGGGGCATCTTCACCCCTCCATAGGCTCGGGGGCTACTGTTGGGTACCATAAAACGGGATACCCAAATTAAGGGAATAAAAATCGCAAAAAGAATAAGGCGAATGCTCGAATCACCCTATAGGATAACCCATGTCTTTAATGCTCTAAGTCCTCATTATATCTCTTGATTCATTTATTGTACTTAAAGGATGCATGTGGCTATGCAAAAAGTTACTAAAAAAGAAGAGAGAAGAAGAGAAAAGAGGGAGTAAAAGATGGACAAGTGTCCCAGTAATTAAAACAAGGGGGACTAGATGCCCACCTCCGTGAATAAAAATAAATAATAAAGATAGCCCATGCCTTTTCTAAAAAGTTTCAACAGAGAGATATTTCCAAAAATAGAAATTAGCCACAAATAGCACAAATACACCTATCCACCATATTCCATACACATGCACATCTTGGTTTGATTGTATGCCTCGATTCTATATGGATCCATTAGTTGACTTTACAATACATCCATTGCAGACACTCCTATAAGCTCTACCATATATACCTTTAGCTATAGGAGGCATAACATCATTAATGCCTTAAGAGAGAACCATAAATACCACATATACTGCTTAGGCTTAGTTTGCCAACGGACTGGCAAAAGGTAAGCTTGGAGGAATTGTTGACGGTCGATAACATCAACTTTTATTAGAACTTTAAACCTAAAGGAGAACATGAAAACACACTAGTCTAGGGTTTAAATTGACAATTTCCACGAGTTTTGGTGATTCTATATTTTCCAAGGTCTATTTCTAGAAAAGCTAAAAAGAGGGATTCAAGTGTAAAATAAACATGAAACTTATCCGCCACGAAAAGATCACAATCGGGATGTGGGAAGGATCCATAAGACACCCGAAGAGCCGGGGGCCAGAGGCCGCCTGGTGGGGTTGGCTGGCCCCACCATAGCGCCAGCCGCCCCCTGTTGCTAGGGTTTTGGCCCCTCTTCTGGAAGCTTCCTCCACCGCCTACGAGGAGTCATCTCGGCCCTTCGTTAAGTCGATTTGATCCTACGGCGCACGCACATCCCACAGGACTATAAATACATGGGTAGACCCCCTGGAGAAGACAACTTCATTCATCAAGGCCTCAAGCCATCAAGCATCGAGCCTCCAAGTTCATCAAGAGCCTTCTAGTTCATAGTTCTAGTTAGTTAGATTAGAAGTAGAGGAGATCTAGTTCATCAAGATCTAGAGCCCCTGGCGTCGGTCTGGAGCACAAGAGTTCGGTAATAGATCTAGTTCTTACTTTATTGTTGTTGGGTACCATAAAACGGGATACCCAAATTAAGGGAATAAAAATCACAAAAAGAATAAGGCGAACGCTCGAACCTCCCAGGGCTCGGGCGTAAGCTCCATCTCGCCCGACCCATTGGGCTCGGGCGCAAGCTCCGTCTCGTCCGATCCCTTGGCCTCGGGCGCAAGCTCCGTCTCGCCCGACCCCTTGGCCTCGGATGCAAGTTCCGCCTCGCCCGACCCCTCCTGGGCTCGGGCGCAAACACCACCTCGCCCGAGCCTCTGTCTTGGAACCAGGCTTCTAACACACGACGGCTGTACCTCTGACGTGACGCGCGCCATGCCCACCATGCTGCAGCAGGGCATGGTAACAACTATTCCAACCACTCTTGTTACTATGGAACCTTACCTCCTGTCACTATGGCTGTCATTTCCCTACTATTGTAGGACAAGCTGTAGTGCCCCAGGATCCGACCACCACGACCTCAACAGGGCTCGGCAATCCTCCACAGGAGCAACCACGCCGTCAACCATACCCCAAGGATGAGATGGGCAAGCCTCCACAGGATCGGCACTGTTACTTCACCATTTACTAGAGATAGTTTACAAGCTAACACATGTAAAAGCCCTGTGACCCCTTGCGGCTATAAAAGGGGAGGCAGGGCACACATCAAAGGGCAGAAACACAAGGCAAAAACAACAACACACGCTCAAACCACAGATAGTACTCCACACCAGAGTGACGAGTACTACTCTATCCACTTCTCAAACTGAGACTTGGGACTTAGCCCTCTCTCGCAACCAGCTTGTGTACCCCTACTACAAGCACTCTCGGGTGCAAGGCAATACAGACATCGACTCTCACACTGGACGTAGGGCATCCTTAGCCCGAACCAGTATAACTCCATGTGTTTCCCTTGCATCACCATCCGGGTTTAGGAGGACGCGCAGACCTATTACTCGTTAGTGTTTGGACGCCGAGTCCAGACACCAACAATTGTATTCATTATATATTAGGGAGACTTTATTCTTAATAGATTCATATGTTCTTAATTGCAATGGTCATTGTCTACTTTAATTATATGTCTTGGATAGTTGGTTTCATCTTATTGAATTCATGTAATTGCTCGTATAGCATTTACCTAATCGATCGTTGGGTAGATGGTATGCGATATGTAGACATGGTGTCTAGATATCGTGTTTATCTGCGAGTGCACCTTGACGTGCCGGGTCATGTGGTAGTCCGCATAGGTGACAGCTATGTTGGTTCCTTTGTAGTCCACCCTCCGTACGTAGGGCTAGCATGGGCACGGTCGTGAAGAAGGTGACCCTTGTGTCTTAATACCCTTATTAGTTGATGCCTCTTTACATGTAATTATGATATAGGGTTAACATAACAATGATTTCTTGATGTAATTGCACTAATTAGAGTTATTTATTGATGCAGTTATAGAATTACCTTAGATTCAACTCCCTAGTTCATCCAAATGGCTAAGTATGATTATGACTAGTGGATGCTCTGATGATTATTCTTAATTATGATATTTGATGATTATGCTATACCCATATTTATCCATATTTATCTTATGACCTCTGCCTGTTATGAGTAGATTACATGATATTGGTAACATCATTTATTCATCCTATATAGTTTCTTATCAATATAATAGATTATAGTTTAACAGGTAGCCTTCCTAGTGGTATAAATATAAATCAGCAACCTAGATAAATTCCCTAGGTAAAATGCTATAACGGTATAATTATCTATCTGCTTGCAGAATCCATTTAGTTTACAATCATGTTATATTCATATCTTTTATATGTGCTTAGTAACATTAGTACATGTGAGGATACCTGGTGATTACTAAGACCCGATGGCCATCGAAGTAATGCTTCAGCTTCCTTGAGGTTATCAGGATGGCGTAAATTAACTTTTGTATCTGAGGATACCTGGTCTTGGATTCATTTAAGACTTCGCTTATGAAGTAAACAGGCCTCTGGACTTTGTAGACGTGGCCTGGCTTGTCCCGCTCGACCACCATTGCCGTGGAGACAACCCGATCGGTTGCTGCTTTGTAAAGGAGCAGGTCCTCGTTAGGTTGAGGTGCTGTGAGGACGGGTGGTGAGGTGAGGAAAGTTTTGAGTTGGGTGAACGCAGCGTCAGCTTCCTCTGTCCAGGAGAATTTTTCTGATGCCTTTAAAAGTTTGAAGAAGGGGAGGCCTTTTTCTCCCAGTCTAGAGATAAACCGGCTGAGAGCAGCCATACATCCGGTGAGCTTTTGAATATCCTTGACGTTCTTGGGTGGTCGCATATCGAGTACTGCCTTAACTTTTGAAGGATTCGGTCGTATGCCATCGTGGCTGACGACGTTGCCGAGTAGTAGTCCAGAGGGGACCCCAAAGATACACTTTTTGGGGTTAAGCTTCCACTTGTATTTATTCAGTGCCTTAAAAGTTCGGTCTAGGTTGTCGATTAGAGTGCTCACGTCCCTTGTTTTGACGACAACGTCATCTACGTAGGCCTCGACGAGGTCGTCACGAATCTCGTCGTGGAGGCATTGCTGAATGGCCCGTTGATAAGTAGCTCTAGCATTATTTGAGTCCGAAGGACTTGGTCGTGTAGCAGTATGCACCGAAAGGAGTGATAAAAGATGTTTTGATCTGGTCGTCTTCCTTTAGTGAGATCTGGTGATAACCAGAGTAGCAATCTAGAAAAGAGAGGAGTTCGCATCCGGCCGTTGAGTCGACCACCTCGTCGATGCGAGGGAGACCAAAAGGATCTTTAGGACAGTGTTTATTGAGATCAGTGTAATCAACGCATATTCTCCATTCATTATTCTTTTTCCTTACAAGAACCGGATTGGCGAGCCAATCGGGATGATACACTTCTTTAATGAATCCGGCTGCTAAAAGCCGCGTTATTTCTATCCTAATAGCCTCCTTTTTGTCACGAGCGAACCGTCATAGCTTCTGCTTGATAGGTCCTGCAGTTTTCGAGACGTTTAAGGAGTGCTCGATCAGGTTTTGTGGGACGCCGGGCATGTCTGCGGGTTTCCATGCGAAAACGCTTACGTTGTCCCTTAGAAACCTGACGAGCGCGTCTTTCTATTTGGGGTCCAGGTTAGCCCCGATGAGAGCGGTTTTCTCGGGGCTGTCGTCAACCAGCTGCACTTCCTTGTGCTCTTTGGACTTTGAAATTTTCCTCGGAGTCTCCTGTTCGGGTAGTCGAAGCTGGTCGGGTGGAACCTGTGTAGCTTGGGCTACGGTTTCTGCCATGCGGATCGAGAGATCGATTGTCTCAGTGATCTTGAAGCTTTCCTCCTCGCAAGTGTATGCAGTGTAGACATTGCCTCTGACAGTTAGGATGCCCTTTTCTGTTGGCATCTTGAGGACCAGGTATGAGTAGTGTGGAACTGCCATGAACTTTGTCAGCGATGGTCGGCCTAGGATTACGTGGTAAGTGTCGTCGAAGTCGGCAACCACAAAGTTGACAAACTCTGTTCGAAAGTGGTCAGGTGTTCCAAACTGGACAGGCAGCGTTATCTGTCCGAGAGGTACTGAACTTTGACCTAGCAGGACTCCCCAGAATTGAGCGTCATACGGCTTTAGCTGCGCCGGGTTTAGCTTGAGAGCAAGCAGGCTATTGCGGAAGAGAATGTCGATGGAGCTGCCACCGTCAACGAGCACGCGCTCGAATCTGACGTTGTTGATGCAAGGGTCCAGGATCAAAGGGAAGCGTCCTGGTTTTGGGATGGCGGCCAATTGGTCCTTCCTGTTGAAGGAGATCTCCCTGTGCGACCAGGGAAGAAACTTCGGGTCAGCGACCAGGCCGTCTGCGCTGTCCACATTGAGGCAGGCTCTCTTCAGAAGCTTTCTCTCTCGTTTAGACTCGATAGAAACTTTGCCTCCGAAGATAGTGTGCACCACGTCGGTGGGACTGACATACTAGTGTCGTGGGTGTAACACCGTAGGTGTTAAGCATGCATTTATCCCTATCAAAACATTCATAAGCATTCTCATCAAGCATAGCATCATGAGCATGTCATTTCAAAATGTGATTTTATGTGTGTTATTCCATGTGCTTTAAATATGCTAAAAATATGATGCTTGCTTCTAAAAATGTAAAATATTCAAACTAGGTTGATTTATGTGTAAGAAGAATTAAGAATATTTTTGTGCAATTTTTGGAGCTATAGAATTTGAGAAATGGAATTTATACAAAAATTCCCAAAATGAATTTATTTAAAAACCTAGAACAAGTTTTAATTTGTAATTCAAACTCTATTTGGAATTTGGTCTTGCTTATTAAAACAAAGTTGTAGGGTTTTTGTTTTGGAACAACTTTGCTTTTGGGAGCAAGAGGTGAAAATGATTTTAAATTGGTCCAAATGAATTTAGAAAAGAATTGAAGAAAACAAATTCAAAAAAATAGAAAAGGGGCAGGCGCTGCTGGGCCAACCCCGCCTCCCTTTTGGCCCAGCGAGCGGCCCGGCCTGCCTCCCCCTCCCCCTCTCTCCCGCGCGTGGACGCCCGCCTTGTCCCAGCCAGCGTCGGCCACGTGGCGGCCGTACGCCGGCGAGGAGCGCGCCGCGGCCGACCGGCTTCACCTGGTCGGGACGCCGGCCCGGGCTCCCAGGCCGTCCCATTAATTTATAGTCGCCCGCGCCTCTCTCCTTCCTCCCTCCGCTCGCGAGCGCAACCGAAGCCGTAGAGCTCCGCCGGCCACTCCAGTGCCCCAACCTCGACGCCAAAACCACCAGAGCACTCGCCGTAGTCGCGGTAAGCTCGTGCGGACGTTCTACCGAGGTGGAAGCAGCCGTGCGCTGTGAATCGCTCGCCGGAGTTGCTCCGAGCTCGCCGGAGTACTCCGCCGCGACGCATCTTGCGTTTTCCTGCCTCTTTTCGTTCGTTCTTTGGTGCGCTAGGTCGGTAGGGTGGTGAGGAAGCTCGGAGAGTCGTTTGCGCGCGCTCTACCGCGTCGGAGCGGCCTGGCCACGGCGAGCAGCGCCGCCGTGCCGCCATGCATGCTCATTGGAGGTGCTCCGGCCATCCTCCGGTCAATCCGAGGGTACCGCTGGGTGCGCCTCGCTGCGGGGAGCACGATGGTGCTCACCCCGTGGCCAGGGACCTCACCGCCGGCGAGATCTGCTCGTCGGAGGTGCCCTCTCTCTCGGTCTCGCTGACCAGTGGGGTCGGAGGCCCACTGTCAGTCGCAGGGGGACCGTGTTGGGTGTGGATCCGGGTGTGTTTAGCTTTTTGCGTCGGTTTTCTTAAATAAATGTTTTCCAGAAATTGATTCAAAACTTGTAAAATTCATATCTTGAGTTATACAGCTCCAAATTTGATGAAATAAATTTTGGTGTACTCTATATTTTCAGATCTACAGTTTGATGTAATTGCATGTCGTGTTTGAACACTTTTTCTGGACAGAAATAATTAATCCATGCTCTTGCAAAACTTGGAAAATGCATAGTGATTAAAATATGGTTCAGAAAAATGTGAAACTTGATCTGTTGGCTCTGCATATATGTTAACTCACTGGGAAAATATTGCTATACATTATTTAGTGTATGAATGAATTTATAGTAATTTAAATGCATGCATGGCAGTAGTTTATAATTTTTAATAATTATTTGGATCATGCAATTAATCTGGAAATTTTTGTGGGTGTTTCATATGATATTAGACAAATTGTAAAAATATGAAATCTGCTGTTTGACACTTATACCACAGTAGAGTAATTGTAATTGTCCTTATTAATTAATCTTGTGATTTTTGTAGCTCAAAATAAGTATCCAAAAATTATGAAAAATTTATAGTAGCCTTTACGTCTGACTGGGAGTCTCCTGTAATTTTTGTGGAATTTATTGAGAAATATAAATGCATGCTAATCTTGATGGGCCTAGAAATGAATAATTAATTTATGGTTGTTATTTGTGAGTTAAATGGAATAGGAAGGGGTTTGGTGTATCTTTGAAGCAACTTGTGGGTTGCTGGTTACACTTGAAAAATACTTGTAGAAGAGAATGCAATAGATGTTTAATTCAATTGCCTACTCTTGGATGATGTTGACTACCTTGTAAAGAGCATGACCAATTAAATCACCTATGCATCATGTCATGATCCTTTGGTACTTTCTCATACAAGTATCCACTCGGGCATCTCGCACTCCACTCATGAGCACACATGCATCATACAGGCTCGCAGGAGAACGAGGTGGGACCTGAGGAGCCAGAGGAGATTCAGGAGCAGGAACCTCCGGAAGCACCGGAACCCGGAGAAGAGCTTCAGGAGTGTCTGGATCACCGGCCCAGCACGTTTGAGAAAGGCAAGCCTCGGAGCATTCTAAGTCTCCCTATTCTCGCTAACTTATATGATATACTATGCTTGTTCTACTATACTGCATTTAAGTGATAGGAATTGCTTGACACAGTTGATGCATATGTACTCCTTGTTCTCCCTACTCGTTTATCTACCTTGTCCTATGTAGATAGGTGCGGAGTCTATGCTTAGTTTGCTTAGCCCGGTAGAAGTCGGGTGATTTCCTGTCACCTGCGAGATATAGGTGGATACCTGCTTAATTAAGCAGTGATTGCTTTGGGAAAAGAATAACCAGATGTGGAATGGAATTGGAGACCGGGCAGGGTCTTATGGTGGGTTGACTATAGTGCCCCTGCCTGTGTCGATTAAGGACCGATCGTTGACGGCCCTCTTGTCATGTTGAACGCATGCCCCACACTTAGCTGGAAGGATAAGTCGTTCCGACCGCGAAGCCTGAACACTATCCGGGCCGGGAATCGAGCCGCCATGCGCTGTATTGGTGATGGTTGAGGAGAACGACGAGGGCGCGGCGCGCAACCTTGGTATGCCTTGGATACCTCGGTCGCCGGAACGGTCCTCGGGTACTGGCGGTGCCTGCCGAACCCGCGAATTGGTCCTGGATAGTGTAACACGGTGATCTGTAGCTCACTTGATCAGTGAGTGTGGTTTGTGTGGGGAATACCTCGCCAGCTAGTTAGAAATCGATTCGAATCGCCATTGCTCCTGGATAGTGAGCACTTGACATGAGCTTCGTCCTCGTAGTAAGGACTATAGAACACTTGGGTTATAATGATAAATGGTTTGACGAATGCTATGATGAGGTACCATCATATCACTATACTTGCTTGTAATAGTGCAGGTGCAAACCTAGATAATAGGTAATGATACTGTCAACTTGAGCAAATTAAAAGAAAAAAGACTTATGTAGGTTATGGTAATAAGATCCTGCGGTTATGCAAAATGGTCGTCAGCTACCCCACTATATAGCCTTCATGATCCTTCAAGAGTCTTTATTTTAAGTTTATGACGGGTAAGTCTAGCTGAGTACCTTCTCGTACTCAGGGTTGTACTTCCATGTTGTTTTGCAGATGGTCAAATGTATTATGGTTATTGCATCCTCTGTCTGTACCCAGCAATGGGTGATGACTAGACCAAGGGCGATGGTCACTCCGTCTTCTCTTTTGCTGTTGTGGGAATGACCGAATTATGGCTCTGTATCAGACTAAGTGTGTGTGTTGTATTTTTGAACTATGAAGCTTCCGCTACCTGTGAATTATGGATTTTATGAATGTTGTGTTTTGGATGTATCTGTGGATGGCGACCGCTAAACTTATTACGATCTTGGCTGTTGTACGCTATGTGGTTTGAAATCCTTCGAGATTTCACGGACTACCGGGATTATATGGGTTTAAGCTCGATGGTTTGACTATGCAAATGGTCACTGTTAGGCTTAATCTCTTATAATTTGGTCGGTTCTGTTACAGCTGGCATCGGAGCAAGGTTTAGCGAGTTACTGTTCATAAGTACGTTCTAAACTAAATCTAAACCGGTTTAATAAAAGATTTTATTAATTAATAATGATCAAGGTGTTAAACTAAGTTTTAGAAAACTATTTAGTGTGCCATGGTCATATCCTTTATGCCCAGTTAAGGACTCTAAGGTGGCTAGTTAAGTACTGACTTGGGGGAGAATGCATCATATTTCTATTTCGTCGCTCATACGGCGTGCAATAGTATGAGTGCCATTCATTTGAGTGGTAATGTATGGATCCCTTTTTCCTCTACGCCACGGTAAGTGGGAGCTGTGAGAGCATGATCGGATACACTGCCGGTCTAGGGGAGTGTTGTTAGGTGCTGTGTCATGCACACATGTTTTGGTGTGTTTTGGGAACAGTACCACATGTTGGGAATTCCGTCCGGAGAGGCGATGCCGTCATTAGGGCGATGATGTGGGTAGTGACACGTCATATGCATGGATGGGTGTCTGTGTATGTGGAGTGTATAGTTTTAAATTCTTGTTCTGCATTAGCATATTGTGGGCGGGCTTAAATGAGTTTTCTGCAGGTAGTTCTCGCTTAGAACGCTAGTTACGTTATGAGAGAACGCTGTGTGCCACCGCATATACCGCTTAGTGTTAACCTTTGTTTCTAATTGGTGAGATCGTAAGTTCGTGCATACATCATGTTTATTTCATATCATTGCTTACTTTCCCCCTTAATTTAATCTGTCCCAATTCTAAATAAAATAATTAAAGGTAATCCTCGCTTTTACCCAAGGTATTCCATTTGCAGCAGATGGCACGCACTAGGCTCACTGCTCGCAAGTCCACTGGTGGGCGGGCCCCTCGCCATCCGTTGGCGGCTAGGAGCTCACGACATAAGAGCAAGTTCCGGGAGGAGTTTGGGATGCCCACTTTGCTTTGGAGGGTGCTCAGTTCGATGGGGTATCCTGAAGGAAGGGAGCCTCGCTACTATTGGGATAAGGAGCCGCTTGGTGACGAGACCCTAGTGGGGATCGAGGCAGTTGTCCCTACCAGTGGAGGAAACCCCGCTTGGGGCGGCTGGGTGTGCGAGTCCCGAGGTGCCACGCCTTTCCACGGTGCCAGCAGGGCAGCTTTCGCAGTTCTGAGGGACCTCATGGCGAGGTTTCCACAGGAGTTGGCCCACGCCTTCGCTGGAGTGTTTCCCCGGGGTGACCCCTACACTTTAGTATGGGATCAGTCCGAGGTGAACGCTCTAGAGAGGAGTGTGGATGAGGCCCAGCACAGTGACAGCGCAGCTATGAGTGCTATGTACGCTTTGATGAAGACCTATGGAGGCCTGGAGCGTTGTTTGGGTCACTTGTCCGGGTCTCTTCTCACCGTCCAGGATGAGAAGCGCCAGTTGCAGCGTGAGTTTGACTCTGAGGTTGAGAGGCTACAGGCAGAGTTAGCCCGCGTGACCCGAGAAAGAGACCAGGCAGTCCGGAAGAACAGTGAGCTGAGCCAGGACCTGCTTGCAGTGCGAGAGCAGAGAGACAGGGTGACTACTGCTCACAGGAACTACGAGCGCATGCTAGTCCATGTGCTTGGTCAGAGGAACGAAGCCTGGCACGAGGAGGACACTTTGAGGGCCCGACAGCTAGAGCTAGAGCAGCAGCTAGCTAATGTTGAGGAGTACAATGAGAACTTGCATGAGGAGATCCACCAGCTGCATAACCAGCTCCACCCTCACCACCTGCCTGGAGCAGCTGAGCTAGACTCTGAGGACGAGATGGCCGCGGATCTCGAGATAGGAGCAGCTGCTAGTGGAGATGAGGACGAGGAGGGCTCCGGCATGGACAGTGACCATAGCGAGTAGATGCTAGGGCTTAGAGCTAGTCCTTCCTCTTTTGTTGTTGTTGTTGTTGCATGGCATGTCTTGTACTTTTGGATCTGGGCTATGTAAAACTTTATGAGTTAACGCTGAAAGTCCAGTGTATGTATGCTGGCAAGTTGGGATGTATGCGAACTTTGTTGCTTGAATGTTAAGAAATCTGTTAGTGATGTTGTGCGTAGACGATGAATTGTTGTGCCTCTATTTATTGTGCGAATTTATTCCCTCAGTAAATTCAGTACGGCATGATTCTACACATTTCTACCGTTGATAGCAACTCCTAACGATTGCTTATCATTGGCGTATGCAGATGGTGCAAACACGTGGCGGGGGTAACAGCAACCCGGGTCTTGGAGCAGGTACGTCCGGAGGTGGGGCTCAACAGAATGAGGACAGAGCACCCACACTGCCACCACCGCCGCCTCCTCCGTACACTGCGGACGTGTTTTTCGCGTAGTTTCTGGGGAGCCAACGCAACATGGAACAGATGCAGCGCAACATGGAAGAAGCTCTACGAAACATAGCTGACAACACCCGTCGTGGGGATAACCAGGGCGGCCGTGAAGTCAACAAGTACAGCTCTTTCAAGGACTTCATGGATACCAAGCCACTATTCTTCAAGGAGGCTTTGGAACCGCTTGAAGCTGATGAGTGGATTAACACTATGGAGCAGAAGTTTCGTCTTCTTCGGATGACAGAAGAACTCAAGGCTGAGTATGCGGCACACCAGTTGCAAGGACCCGCTGGAATTTGGTGGTCCCATCATCACACTACCTACCCAGAGGGAACCCCGATCACCTGGAACCGCTTCACCACCACTTTTCGGGGAAATTATATTCCTCCGGATGTGGTTGAAATGAAGGTTGGGGAGTTCATGAGGCTGTCCCAGGGGACGAAATCTGTCAAAGAATATCTACACGCTTTCAACAATCTCGCTCACTATGCCCCTGAGTTTGTGAACACAGAGGCCAAAAAGATTGCTAGTTTTCAGAGAGGATTGAACCCAAAGATGCTGAAAACCATGGGCACAGGGACCCGAGCTACCTTCAATGCTTACATCAGTGACTGTCTAACCCAAGAAAACAATAACAACAACTACACTGCATCCAAGTCACGTAAGAGGGCTTTTGAAGCCAGGTCATCCCAGTCCAGGGCACCAGTGGCAGGGCGACAGCAGTATCGTCCTCCTGCCCCAGGTGCTAGGTTCAGGCCACCGCAGAGGAGGAACACCGGACATCCAACGCAGCAGAAGCCGTACAAGGTGGCGATAGCTCCTGCCAAGCCAAGGGCAATTCAAGCTGCAGCACCTGCCACCAACAATGCGCCGAAGGGTCCGTGCTACAACTGCCACAAGATGGGGCACTTTGCTAAGGAATGTCCCTACCCCAAGAGGCAGCAGCCAACCTATCCAGCTCGTGTGCACCATACCTCGATCGAGGAGATCCCGAAAGGAGAACCGATAACAGCTGGTATGTTTCCTGTCAACCAACATCTTGCAGTTGTTTTGTTTGATTCTGGATCATCGCATTCATTCATGAGCCAAGCATTTGCACAAAAGCATAGTCAACCAGTTACAGATCTGGGTTATGGCTACCGCATCAGCTCAGCAGGGGCAGATGTGTTGACCAATAGAGTGGTTCGAGGGGCAACTCTGGATGTAAGTGGCCGAGTATTTGGAGTGAATCTAGTGGTTATGCCTGGGTTAGTTTTGGATGTTATCATGGGCATGAACTGGATGAGAGAATGGGATGCCGTCATAGATACTGGGAAGAGGATGTTATCTCTCAGAGAACCACAGGGCAGTAGCTCTTTTCAGGTACCTCTGCCCCGTCGTCTTGACTTTGCTAGCATCTCTTGTGCTACGCACGTGGTTCCATTACCACAGATCCCAGTAGTCTGTGAGTTCCCTGATGTGTTTCCCGAGGAATTACCAGGACTTCCCCCAGATAGGGAGGTAGAGTTTGCAATCGAGTTGATACCAGGTACAGCACCAATATCTAGAAGGCCGTACCGGATGCCACCAAACGAACTCGCTGAGTTGAAGAATCAACTAAAGGAGTTACTGGATAAAGGGTTTATCCGGCCAAGTTCGTCAAAATGGGGTTGTCCAGCGTTGTTCGTGAAAAAGAAGGATCAGTCATTGCGCATGTGCGTGGACTATCGTCCACTCAATGCAGTGACAATCAAGAATAAGTATCCCTTGCCAAGGATCGATATCTATTTGATCAGTTGTCCAAGGCAAAGGTGTTTTCCAAGATAGATTTGAGATCTGGGTATCACCAAATCAAGATTCGTCCACAAGATATCCCGAAGACTGCTTTTTCCACCAGATATGGGTTGTATGAGTATCTTGTCATGTCCTTTGGGTTGACAAATGCTCCTACATACTTTATGTATTTGATGAACTCAGTCTTTATGCCAGAATTGGATAAGTTTGTTGTGGTGTTTATCGATGATATTCTGGTTTATTCAGAAAATGAGCAAGATCACGCCGAGCATCTGAGAATCATGCTAACACGATTACGAGAGCATCAATTATATGCCAAATTCAGCAAGTGTGAGTTCTGGTTGAAGAAAGTTCCTTTCCTAGGGCACATTCTGTCTGAAGAAGGGATTGCTGTGGATCCGTCAAAAGTGCATGAAGTCATGGACTGGAAGGCACCAACTTCTATCTCGGAAGTTAGAAGTTTTCTTGGTCTGGCCGGGTATTACCGTCGTTTCATACCCGACTTCTCCAAAATTGCTAAGCCGATGACTAGTTTGCTGCAAAAGGATCATAAGTTTGTCTGGACGGAGGGGTGTGGGCTAGCCTTCCGCACCTTGCGAAAGTTGCTAACCACTGCTCCCGTTTTGGCGCAACCCAATATCGAAAAGCCTTTTGATGTGTTTTGCGACGCGTCGAAAAGTGGCTTGGGGTGTGTACTGATGCAAGATGGCAGAGTGATAGCTTATGCTTCACGATAGTTGAGAAAGCACGAAGTCAACTACCCAACTGACGACCTCGAGTTAGCAGCAGTAGTGCACGCTTTGAAGATTTGGAGACACTATCTGTTGGGAAATAAGTGTCATATTTATACCGATCATAAGAGTTTAAAGTACATCTTCACTCAGTCCGAGCTGAATATGAGGCAACGACGGTGGTTAGAGTTAATCAAGGACTATGATCTGGAAGTTCACTATCATCCAGGCAAAGCTAGTGTGGTAGCAAATGCGTTGAGTCGTAAACCGCACTATCAAGTAGTTCAACCGTTGTTTGAGGATGGTTTCAATCTCATGCATCCTGAGGTCTTATGTCACATACAACTCAGTTGTTCACTCGAGAGTCAAGTCATTGAAGGTCAGAAAACAGACAAGGGTATTTTCCACATCAAAGAGAAGATCAAAGACGACCCAAAAACTCAATTTCGAGTTGATGAGAAAGGGGTACTGTGGTTTCAACATCGGTTAGTAGTTCCGAAAGATCGTGAATTGAAGAATCGCATCATGGATGAAGCCCATCTCTCTAAGCTTTCTATTCATCCTGGTAGTAGTAAAATGTATCAAGACCTGAGACCCCACTTTTGGTGGACCAAGATGAAGAAAGAAATAGCCGCATATGTGGCCCGTTGTGACACGTGTTGCAGAGTTAAGGCCATCCATATGAAACCTGCAGGTCTATTGCAACCGTTATCAGTTCCAGAGTGGAAATGGGAAGAGGTCAGCATGGACTTTATCACAGGTTTACCAACCACGAGGAAGGGGAATGACTCGATTTGGGTAATCATAGATCGATTGACCAAGTCGGCTCATTTCATTCCAGTTAAGAATACATACAGACCTCCCGAGTATGCTGATATATATGGCTGAGATTGTCAAGTTGCATGGTATTCCCAAGACCATCATATCAGATAGAGGACCACAGTTCACCGCTCACTTTTGGGAGCGAATGCATAAGAGTTTGGGGACCAGTCTGATAAGAAGCACGGCGTACCATCCCCAGACCTCAGGCCAAACTGAGAGGCTAAATCAAGTATTAGAAGATATGCTGAGGGCCTCTGTGCTATCATCCAAGGGGTCATGGGAGTCATGGTTACCTCTGGCTGAGTTCTCATACAATAACAGCTACCAAGAGAGTATCAAGATGGCTCCGTTCGAGGCTTTGTATGGCCGAAGGTGTAGAACTCCGCTAAACTGGGTTGAACCTGGTGAAAGAAGATACTATGGCATCGACTTTGTGAATGAAGCTGAGAAAAAGGTGCAAATCATACAGCAGCATATGCAAGCGGCACAATCACGACAAAAGAGCTATGCTGATAAAAGGAGAAGGCCACTTGAATTCAAGGTAGGTGACTATGTGTACCTCAAGGTTACACCAATGAAGAAAGTTCAACGTTTTCGAGTTCGAAGCAAGCTTGCATCCAGATATGTGGGACCGTATCAAGTACTAGAGAGTAAAGGCCCAGTGGCCTACAAGATTCAGTTACCTGAAGAGTTGAGTTCGATCTTTCCGGTCTTCCATGTGTCGCAACTGCAGAAATGTTTGAAAGTACCTGAGCAAAGGATTGAACCTAGAGGGATCAAAATAAAAGCAGACTTAGAGTATAAGGAGCAACCAGTGGGGATCGTGGATACCAAGGAACGAGTAACCCGAAATAGAATTGTCAGAACATACAAGGTGGTGTGGAGTCATCATGATGATAGGGACGCCACCTGGGAAACTGAGGATTATCTAAAAACAGTTTATCCAAAATTTCATAAGATATGGTTAGTAACCCAAATCTCGGGACGAGATTTCCCTAAGGGGGGAAGGGCTGTAACACCCTAGGTGTTAAGCATGCATTTATCCCTATCCAAACATTCATAAGCATTCTCATCAAGCATAGCATCATGAGCATGTCATTTCAAAATGTGATTTTATGTGTGTTATTCCATGTGCTTTAAATATGCTAAAAATATGATGCTTGCTTCTAAAAATGTGAAATATTCAAACTAGGTTGATTTATGTGTAAGAAGAATTAAGAATATTTTTGTGCAATTTTTGGAGCTATAGAATTTGAGAAATGGAATTTATACAAAAATTTCCAAAATGAATTTATTTAAAAACATAGAACTAGTTTTAATTTGTAATTCAAATTCTATTTGGAATTTGGTCTTGCTTATTAAAACAAAGTTGTAGGGTTTTTGTTTTGGAACAACTTTGCTTTTGGGAGCAAGAGGTGAAAATGACCTTAAATTGGTCCAAATGAATTTAGAAAAGAATTGAAGAAAACAAATTCAAAAAAAAGAAAAGGGGCAGGCGCTGCTGGGCCAGCCCCGCCTCCCTTTCGGCCCAGCGAGCGGCCCGGCCTGCCTCCCCCTCCCCCTCTCTCCCGCGCGTGGACGCCCGCCTTGTCCCAGCCAGCGTCGGCCACGTGGCGGCCGTACGCCGGCGAGGAGCGCGCCGCGGCCGACCGGCTTCACCTGGTCGGGACGCCGGCCCGGGCTCCCAGGCCGTCCCATTAATTTATAGTCGCCCGCGCCTCTCTCCTTCCTCCCTCCGCTCGCGAGCGCAACCGAAGCCGTAGAGCTCCGCCGCAGCGCCATCGCCGGAGCAGCTCCGCTGCTCACCGCCGGCCACTCCAGTGCCCCAACCTCGACGCCAAAACCACCAGAGCACTCGCCGTAGTCGCGGTAAGCTCGTGCGGACGTTCTACCGAGGTGGAAGCAGCCGTGCGCTGTGAATCGCTCGCCGGAGTTGCTCCGAGCTCGCCGGAGTACTCCGCCGCGACGGATCTTGCGTTTTCCTGCCTCTTTTCGTTCGTTCTTTGGTGCGCTAGGTCGGTAGGGTGGTGAGGAAGCTCGGAGAGTCGTTTGCGCGCGCTCTACCGCGTCGGAGCGGCCTGGCCACGGCGAGCAGCGCCGCCGTGCCGCCATGCATGCTCATTGGAGGTGCTCCGGCCATCCTCCGGTCAATCCGAGGGTACCGCTGGGTGCGCCTCGCTGCGGGGAGCACGATGGTGCTCACCCCGTGGCCGGGGACCTCACCGCCGGCGAGATCTGCTCGTCGGAGGTGCCCTCTCTCTCGGTCTCGCTGACCAGTGGGGTCGGAGGCCCACTGTCAGTCGCAGGGGGACCGTGTTGGGTGTGGATCCGGGTGTGTTTAGCTTTTTGCGTCGGTTTTCTTAAATAAATGTTTTCCAGAAATTGATTCAAAACTTGTAAAATTCATATCTTGAGTTATACAGCTCCAAATTTGATGAAATAAATTTTGGTGTACTCTATATTTTCAGATCTACAGTTTGATGTAATTGGATGTCATGTTTGAACACTTTTTCTGGACAGAAATAATTAATCCATGCTCTTGCAAAACTTGGAAAATGCATAGTGATTAAAATATGGTTCAGAAAAATGTGAAACTTGATCTGTTGGCTCTGCATGTATGTTAACTCACTGGGAAAATATTGCTATACATTATTTAGTGTATGAATGAATTTATAGTAATTTAAATGCTTGCATGGCAGTAGTTTATAATTTTTAATAATTATTTGGATCATGCAATTAATCTGGAAATTTTTGTGGGTGTTTCCTATGATATTAGACAAATTGTGAAAATATGAAATCTGCTGTTTGACACTTATACCACAGTAGAGTAATTGTAATTGTCCTAATTAATTAATCTTGTGATTTTTTTAGCTCAAAATAAGTATCCAAAAATTATGAAAAATTTATAGTAGCCTTTATGTGTGACTGGGAGTCTCCTGTAATTTTTGTGGAATTTATTGAGAAATAGAAATGCATGCTAATCTTGATGGGCCTAGAATTGAATAATTAATTTATGGTTGTTATTTGTGAGTTAAATGGAATAGGAAGGGGTTTGGTGTATCTTTGAAGCAACTTGTGGGTTGCTGGTTACACTTGAAAAATACTTGTAGAAGAGAATGCAATAGATGTTTAATTCAATTGCCTACTCTTGGATGATGTTGACTACCTTGTAAAGAGCATGACCAATTAAATCACCTATGCATCATGTCATGATCCTTTGGTACTTTCTCATACAAGTATCCACTCGGGCATCTCGCACTCCACTCATGAGCACACATGCATCATACAGGCTCGCAGAAGAACGAGGTGGGACCCGAGGAGCCAGAGGAGATTCAGGAGCAGGAACCTCCGGAAGCACCGGAACCCGGAGAAGAGCTTCAGGAGTGTCTGGATCACCGGCCCAGCACGTTTGAGAAAGGCAAGCCTCGGAGCATTCTAAGTCTCCCTATTCTCGCTAACTTATATGATATACTATGCTTGTTCTACTATACTGCATTTAAGTGATAGGAATTGCTTGACACAGTTGATGCATATGTACTCCTTGTTCTCCCTACTCGTTTATCTACCTTGTCCTATGTAGATAGGTGCGGAGTCTATGCTTAGTTTGCTTAGCCCGGTAGAAGTCGGGTGATTTCCTGTCACCTGCGAGATATAGGTGGATACCTGCTTAATTAAGCAGTGATTGCTTTGGGAAAAGAATAACCAGATGTGGAATGGAATTGGAGACCGGGCAGGGTCTTATGGTGGGTTGACTATAGTGCCCCTGCCTGTGTCGATTAAGGACCGATCGTTGACGGCCCTCTTGTCATGTTGAACGCATGCCCCACACTTAGCTGGAAGGATAAGTCGTTCCGACCGCGAAGCCTGAACACTATCCGGGCCGGGAATCGAGCCGCCATGCGCTGTATTGGTGATGGTTGAGGAGAACGACGAGGGCGCGGCGCGCAACCTTGGTATGCCTTGGATACCTCGGTCGCCGGAACGGTCCTCGGGTACTGGCGGTGCCTGCCGAACCCGCGAATTGGTCCTGGATAGTGTAACACGGTGATCTGTAGCTCACTTGATCAGTGAGTGTGGTTTGTGTGGGGAATACCTCGCCAGCTGGTTAAAAATCGATTCGAATCGCCATCGCTCCTGGATAGTGAGCACTTGACATGAGCTTCGTCCTCGTAGTAAGGACTATAGAACACTTGGGTTATAATGATAAATGGTTTGACGAATGCTATGATGAGGTACCATCATATCACTATACTTGCTTGTAATAGTGCAGGTGCAAACCTAGATAATAGGTAATGATACTGTCAACTTGAGCAAATTAAAAGAAGAAAGACTTATGTAGGTTATGGTAATAAGATCCTGCGGTTATGCAAAATGGTCGTCAGCTACCCCACTATATAGCCTTCATGATCCTTGAAGAGTCTTTATTTTAAGTTTATGACGGGTAAGTCTAGCTGAGTACCTTCTCGTACTCAGGGTTCTACTCCCATGTTGTTTTGCAGATGGTCAAACGTACTATGGTTATTGCATCCTCTGTCTGTACCCAGCCATGGGTGATGACTAGACCAAGGGCGATGGTCACTCCGTCTTCTCTTTTGCTGTTGTGGGAATGACCGAATTATGGCACTGTATCAGACTAAGTGTGTGTGTTGTATTTTCGAACTATGAAGCTTCCGCTACCTGTGAACTTGGTTTATAATAACTTTAAGAACTCCGATGGATTTTATGAATGTTGTGTTTTGGATGTATCTGTGGATGGCGACCGCTAAACTTATTACGATCTTGGCTGTTGTACGCTATGTGGTTTGAAATCCTTCGAGATTTCACGGACTACCGGGATTATATGGGTTTAAGCTCGATGGTTTGACTATGCAAATGGTCACTGTTAGGCTTAATCTCTTATAATTTGGTCGGTTCTGTTACAGTGGGTCTCTGTCCTGGTCGTCGTCTTCGTCTTCGTGATCATGTCCGTCTTGTTTCCTGCTTTTCTTGGCGGAATCCCCTTGAGCAGCCCGCTGTGTGTAGATGCTTTTGAGGACACGGCATTCTTCCATCGTGTGATTGCACTTGGGATGGAGTTGGCATGGTCCTTTCAGCGTCTTGTTGTAGTCTTCCTGGTAGTCTCGTCGCCCATTGGGGCGCTTGACTGTGTTCACCTCGTGGTCGTGGTCACGGGGTCGCTTGCCCCTGAAATCGTCGCGGTTGTCACGTCGCCTATCCCAACCTTCTCGGTGGTCGCGGTTGTCGCCGCGGCGAGGGTTGCGATTGTCGAAGCGTCCACGACTGTCGTCTCGTCGAGGAGGCTGGTCGGCACCTCTCGCATCTTCTCGGATGAGCTTTTCTGCGTCATCGGCGTTAGCGTAGTTTTTTGCCGTGGCGAGGAGCTCGGTCACCGTGGTCGGCCTTTTGCGCAGTAGCTTATTCCTTAGTGCTTCGTGGAAGCGTAGCCCTTTGATGAAGGCTGATATGGCCTCGTCGTGAGAGATTTTTGGAATCTTAAGGCGCATATCCGAGAACCGTCGGATGTAATCACGCAAAGGCTCGTTCTTCCTGTCCCTTATTCTCTCGAGATCGTATTTGTTCCCAGGCTGCTTGCAGGTAGCGATAAAATTGT
The DNA here is from genome assembly GCF_000003195.3 of Sorghum bicolor. NCBI lineage: Eukaryota > Viridiplantae > Streptophyta > Magnoliopsida > Poales > Poaceae > Sorghum > Sorghum bicolor. Next base: position 15,992,331 of record NC_012877.2, read on the forward strand.
CAATAAATGCCTGGCGCAGTTCTTCCCAAGAGTCAAAGGAGTCCTTGGACAGGCCGAGGAGCCACTGATGGCCAGCCTGGTCAAGGACGACTGGGAAGTAATTTGCCATGACGTGCTCATCTCCTGCTGCTGATCGAACTGCGATCTCGTAGAGAGTGATCTAGTTTTCAGGGTTTTCCTTACCGTCGTATTTTTTAAGCTGCTCGAGCTTAAAGTTGCGGGGCCATACGACTTGGCGAAGGTGTGACGAAAACTGTCTTAGGCCTGGAGGGCCATGTGCGGCATCGTACTCAATGCGTTGCAAGTTTTCGTGTACCGCTCTTTCCGTAGCGCGCCTGTTGATGCGGTCGCGGGCGTCCTTAGGAGGGATGTTGTATCGTAGATCCCTATCCTGGTTTACTTCCTGACCACGCCCGCGCTTCTGCTCGCGGTAACCGCCGGTGTCCCGACCACAGTTGTCGCGTCCCACGTCCCTCCTGTGACCGTTGGGGGAGCGGCTATGACGGTGCCCGCTAGGTTGTGGTGAAGTTCGGCTGCGATGAGTCTGGTCGGAGGAAACCTCCATATATGAGACGGCTTGGACTCTTTTGAGCAGAGTGGCTTTCTGTCCCATCGCAGCAATCAGATGCGCCCGTATGCTGGACCGGACGCCCTGACACTCTAGGGTATTAGGGAGTCGGTCTAGGTTTGCCATGGCCACAGCCACGTTAGCGCTTGGCGTCTTGTAGACTGGCTGATCTCCGACCATGTCGAAAGCGTCACTGAGGTTGTGTGGCGCTAGTTGTCGTTCCTCATCCGCGCGCCACCGAGCACGATCGGTGTTGCGCTACTCACGGAGTTGCTTCTGCTCTTCAGTTTCGCCTTCGACGACCGGTTCGTCGTTGCTGACGTTAAAAATAAGATCTCCTCACCGAGGTGGAAAGACTGGGAAGCGAGAAAAACCCGGAGGATATGGTGGTAGATCCAGGTCGTAATCTTCGTCCTCGGAGTGTAAAACCTCGATAGAGACGGACCCTGTGCTGGAGTTCGTGCTGGTAGCCTTATCGTCCGGCAGGACTTGGATGGATACCATGTTGACGTAATGGCGAGCTGTTTGGTTGCTCTGTCTCGGCGACCAGCCCACCCTGTTGAAAAGGGATTGGGTGTGCCGTGAGTAGTGATCGGCCGAGTTGTTTAGTCCATAAGGGGGACTCTGGTCTTGAGCTGTCTTTAGCTTGACGGACCGTCCCGTGGGGGTGGACGTTATTGTTAGAGACGTCCCCAGCTGTTCGTGTGTGATGACTCGAGTTGGCCGGCAGGAGTCGAAAGAGTTTGTCGACACCGCTAGATCAGATTTGCACGAGATCCAATCTACCAGTTTGGAAGCTTCGAGGAGCCTGAGATCGACGAGACCAAGAGCTTGGAGAAGATCCGAGTCGTCGACCTTTTTCCCCCTGTAACGAGGGAGCGGAGGTCGGGTGCTCGGGGTCAGCGTGATTGGAATCGACGCCCCTGCTGTCCCAGATCGGATCTAGGTTTCTTCCGAAGTCATGGTCGTGAGGCCACCGCCATGAGTCGTCCACGTGATCTGGCCGACGGTGAACGTGAGGCCTTCAGCCACGGCCGCGGAAGCTGAAACGATGACCATCTTGTTCGTCGGGAGAGCTGTACGCACACCCCCTACCTGGCGCGCCATTGTTGATGAAAGCTAGTCGGCAGTCTACCTTGGGGTATACCCACGGTAGTAGTTTATCGGTAGACGGTGCGCAAGCTATGAACTTGATGGTGACGCAAGACACGGACAAGGTTTTTATCCAGGTTCGGCCGCTGTATGGGCGTAATACCTACGTCCTGCGTCTGCTTGTATTGAATTGTGTTGAGATAATCTGTCCTAGGGGGGTCCCTTGCCTCTCCTTATATAGTCCAGAGGGCAGGGTTACAGATCTAGAAACTAATCCTAGTCGGTTACAATTGCCATAGATATCACAATATCAATTCCTATTCTAACCGACTAGAATCTTTCTTGATCTCCACATCTTGTTTCCTTGCGCGAAACTCCGAGCAGTTGGATCAAGCATCGGACTGTCTTCGTGATGGGTCAAGCCTCCTGGCCCAAGTCTAGCCGTAAGGGTATAGAGGTTTATACCCCTACATGAATCTATAATAATTTCTTAGCAATATAATTAGGGATGACAACCTACTTCATGTTTAGGAATGTTAGTAATGAAGAAGTGGCTAGTTGCTAAATGACAAGTTAATTATATACCAAGCATTTCTAGCATTGTTGCTAGAGGTATGGTTTATCTCTGTTTTTAGTAATGACGGTAGTAAATGTCAACAATATACGTGAAAGTTCTATGTTGTAATTACCAATATTCAGATGAATAAAGAATAATCTCCCTATCTTGTGTCTATCTGTTCTTTTACTTTCATCTCCTATGTTGATCATGAGAGACTGAGAGGGAAATGTCCCAACCGCTGGCAACATGTTTACGTCAACATCGCCGTTGAAGCCGCTGCCGACCTTCGACGCCGACGCTCATGCCGCCGACGTCCCGGACATGACTATTTCAACGACGACGTCGACATTCTTGACGTTGTTAGCGGAATGGATCTACTACCTCTACCACAACTATCTGCATTGCGTCGACATGTACCGTCGTCATCAAGCAGACAGTTCTACAACAATGCCAAATGCCCTACGCGGTATGTATCTTCTAACCACTACCCTACGCGGTATGTGAAGTAGATCAATTGACATTCTCTATCAGGTATGAAAGAATCGAATCTTGCAGATCGTGTTTGTCCTAACCATTGGTCAGGCTAAATATTTTTTTTGAATTATTTCTACATGCAGTAGAAACATGTACAAGTAGTACATACATAAATATGTATACTATGAAGTTAAAATCTATGGGAACGCCTATGAGTTCTAGTTTAGTGTATACTTATTCTGCTCTCTCCCTCGCTCTAGCCACAACCGCCGCCGCCACCCTGCTCTCTCCCTCGCTCTACCCGCCGCCGCAGCTTCGCAGGGCGGCACGGCGGCCACCCTACCCTACCCCACGCCGAACCTAGAGGGATGCTCACGCACTGTGGGGCTGTACAAGGCCATCTCCAGTGTCCTCGAGAACTTCGACGTCATCGCCCACATCAATTCCAGTGCCTCCCCAACTGGTAACTTCATCTTAGCCCTATCCCCTCTTATTGCCTACAGGTTGATGGCCGCAGTGGGTTCTAGGGTTTAATTAGGACGCCTATGCTCGTGTGGTGTTGCCTCTTAGTGGCTAAAGGTTGATTGCTGACTGGTGTCCTATGGCCGCCTCGGTGTGAATTGCAGGCAGGACGTTCTGAGGCAGTTCTCGATTGTGAGTATGGAGCTGTTCAACACTGTGGAGGACATTAAGAATGTGTCCAAGGTGTTTGTTGTGTACCCCCGGAATGACAATGCCGAGAATGCTACAAGTATGTTTATGTGTTTTCTTCTTTTTTTTAAGGATCTGGAGGGGCCGGAGCCCCTACAGTTAATTTATTAGAACAGAAAAAGGTTTAGCCAAACACAACAATAACAGAAAAAGATTACAACAACGGAGGCCACAGCCTAGGGGACAAAAAAAGAGACAAAGAAAAAAGACCAAGCAGCCAGTCAACTAATCTAGGATGTGCTGAATCCATTAAGAAAACAGGAGCCCAAGACCTAGTTTAACTCTGTGCTTCACCAAAGAAATCTCCTTCAAGAAGGTTCTTTGGCACCCAAGTATAGTTGGCTGAATCCCATTGAATATTAAGTCATTTCTGGTTATCCAAATCGCCCAACTCATAATGATAATAGCATTCATGAAAAAGGGTGAGCTTAACTGGTCTTTCATCTGCCCCAGTGTCAGGAATGACTCCATTAAGTGGAATCACCACCTTGATAGAGTTCCAACAAGCCACAGCAAAAGGGCAGTCGAAAAACAGGTGCCTGACAGACTCTTCCTCAAAACAGGTTCCAAGCACACAATCATAACTTCTGTTTATCTTTGTGTCAATTTAGTTATCACGTAATGGGATTTGTTTTTTCAAAAATCATAATTAATATGTAGTTTGATCTAACATAGGAGAGTTTAGCATCTGTTGGTTATGTTCCAGTTGCATGGTTTTCTGATTCAGTTATGGAATAGAGCATCTCCAGTTCAGGGACACCAATTTCTAGAGACATCTTGTCAAGGGCGTCAAGCCCTAGGGTAGCTGGCCCTAGGCTACGGAGTTTGTAGCCACGGTCCGTCTTCTCCGACGAGGTTTACCCCTCCACCATATGCTTTAAGACAGTTGGAAGAGATGAAGATTAGAAATAATAATTCATTGCTTGATTCTTTATTGATCTCTGGCTACAGAATATATAGCTGCCGGCCTAAACAAAAGGAGTAACAAATCTCCACAAATCAAGGGACTCCTAACATAAAATCCTATCTTTCCCTCCTAGCCACTCTCGGGTGTCGCGGCCCGCGCGTCCCCTGGCTGCGCGTTGGCTTGCTCGCGAGCACCCTCGGCCCGAGCCTCAGCACGACGTACATCACGGGCCCTGGTGCGCCTGGTGTACGTGCATCCGACCATGACATCTCTCCCCCCATCGAGAGGCAGCTCGTCCTCGAGCTGAAAGTCTGGGAACTTGGCGGCGAATGACTCAACATCTTCCCATGTCGTAGAGGTTGCACCCAAACCTTGCCACTCGATGAGGACTTCTGTTTATTAAGCAAGATTATTTACTTTCATTTATTATATGGAATAGATGAGCAGAGCAGCTAAGCATATCTATTGTTCACTATACTACCCATATATAAACCCAGATATACAAGGAATAGTAGTAAAAGGCTAGTCGAGTCCTTAGGGTTTGTAGTATTAATACTCATACAATGAAAAGTAAATGTATTTAAAGTTCATAGGTACAATATGACTGCTCAGAATTCTTTGGCTTCTATCTTCTGACCTTTAGCTTCTACTGCAGCTGTCGGTCCTCAGCTCTTGATCTTCACTGTTGACGAACCACGCTTCTTCTACTCGAAGCAACCAAGCAACACAAACAAACAAACAACAATCACAACTAAGAACAAGCATCAATCAAAAGAAAAGCTTTGAAAAGAAGAGCGCACTAAATGACACGGCTTACTAATACGATCAAGGGAACACAAGAACAACTAAGAACGGAGCTATCGTTAAACGAACACGACTTTCGAGGTTTAAAGTGCAACGGAGAAGACAACTATACGCTGGTCATGCTTTATGAAAAGGGGTGATAGACTTTTCAAGTTGAGTTGACCAAATTATAAAGAATTATAAAAGTTGAGGTTAAATGTTAGTCTTTACTCATAAACAATTATACATCATTCAGGTCACTTTATCATTTATAGCTTAGAAAAACATAGAATTTGTGACATAAGTTAAACAAAGTATTTATGAAATGAGATTAAGTAGGTCACTATTAAGACGGAATTTATGTTGATATTAGTAGTATTAACATTTATTTATGAAAACCAAAGTTATAAACATAAATTGCTTTTGTAAATTAAAAAGGCATTTAGTTAGACATTATTCATTTTGTATTTATGGTGAAAACCTGAAGCATTAAACACGGTGAACATTGTTACTAACGTGTAGTTTACGTCGATACGAAACTAACACGACAAGAACAGGATCAATCAGAGTTAAAACGCGAATTCTATGGTCGAAACTAGGTCGTGGCAAAACTATGAATAAGTAGAACCATTTTTCGTATCAAAACTGAATTTTAAAAGCATTTTGAACTAAATCTATGAATTCCAACGGATCCAGGGTCTAAACTGCAAAAATCCACACCTAAACCTAATTATTTTTGAATAGGGATGGACTGCGGGTTTATTACCAAAAACTATAGGGGCCTTTATGCAAAAAGAGCAGTGCTGACCGGGGTGATTGACCAGGTTGTCTAGTCAGCGCTGACGTGGCACTTGTGTGGCGCTGACGCGGCGCTGACTGGGTTGACCGGTAAATCTGAGCCGTTTGCTTCGGATCGGATGGCCAGGGGATCTCGACGCGAGGATGGTCACCGGAGTGGTGCTGGCTACGGCGGCGCGTGGCGGTGGCTTGCCGGAGTAGGGCGGCATGGTCGCGATGGGGCTCGGCCGGGCACGCGGAGGGCACGGGGACGTGCAGCTTGACCTCGCGGACTCACAGCAAGGTTTCTCAGCGTCGGTGGTTGGCCGGTGGCAGCAGCGCACACGGCGAAGCGGCTCCGCTCCGGCAGTGCTCCTCCGGCGAGGCGTTGCGCACGTTTGAGAGAGAGAGAGTGAACGAGAAGGGCACCAGTGGATTCCTTACCACGCCGCGAAGCTCGAGGTGGTGTTCTTGTTGACGCGGACTCGGTGACCCGTGAGATCGACGGTGGCGCGGGCTCGGGGCGGCGTCGGCGGCTTTGACGGCTGTGCGGCTGGGCACGGGTGGCGGCGGCGGCTGCCCTAGGGTTCAAGGAGGGGGCGCGGCGCTCTAGGGGAAGGGCCTTTATAGGCCGGGGGATCTTTGGGGCGCCTGCGAGCACGAAGTCCGGGGCGGCAGTGCTCCCCCCATCCACATCGAGCGAGAGGTTGGGGACGATGGCCTCGTCCCGCTGACGAGTCGGGCCGACCGTCAGTGGCTCGGGCTAGGGCGGGCGAGCGGGTCCCGCATGGCAGCGGCTCAGGCGTGAGGCGGGCTAGCGTGGTTGCATGCTGGGCTGCGGCACAGTTAGGCCGAGGCCCAAGGGGGCGAGCGTGCGCGTGGGCTGGAAGAGCCGGCTGCTTGTGCTTTGCTGGTCAGAAAGAAAGGGTGCCGGCCCAATTGAAAGGAAAATCCTTTTTTTTCTTTTTATTCAAAAGGGTTTTAAACCAAATTTTTCACCATATTTATAAACCAAAATTTGATTTATTAATTTGAGGTTATTTTAAGAATTGTTTTCTTTACAACCTTTGAAAACAAAGCATATTTTCTTAATAACACTTTTTAAAATTGTTTTTCAACTCAAATATAAATTAGTTTTCAAATAGGACTTTTCGTGTTTTATTTGATGCTTTGTGTTTTATTTCCTAGCTTTATCCGAAAAAAATGAATTTGAAAATTTCTAGCCGTCTCGCTCCGCTTAGACGATCTCCTAAGACACGGTAGTGGACCAGCCCTCGATCGGTGCGGTCGCTCTCGTCTACAGCGGCGACATTCTCGGGTACGGCGCGGTCGCTCGCGGCCCCGGCCAGTCAGTTCTTCGTACTCGGCGACGGTGTGCATCTCCTGTCGTCCCGTTCCGCCCTCAAGGTATCCTGTGACGTTGTGTACCTGGATTCCAGCGCGGCCGCTCAGCCGTCGCTCCGTGGGGCTGTTCTGGTTCATGGCGCGCACATGATCCTCGGCGCCCCTGCTTCTCGTCGACGGCGCCACCAGCGTCTGAAATGACAATAGTGGTATCCGGTGCCGGGGGAAGCGATTCTACCGTGATGCGGAAGAGCCTAGGTGTTCGCTCCATCGCGTCGGTGAGATCGATTCGCGACGACGATGGCGTACGGACAGGGGAGGCGGCGAGAGGGGGGATTTGGGGGAAGAGGAGGGAGAGGACCGTTGAGTTGAGGCCTGAGGGACCTTCGCTTGGGATTTTAGCTGCATCGGCCCACTTCGGGATTTCAACTGGGCCACGCGAGATGCTTCTCTAAAACTATCCATCTCGTGTTGCTCAACTTATTTAAATAAAAAATTCTCATCAAAGAGGTAAAAAAAGAAATTTGGTGTTTCTATCCTACTCTAAATTTTGATGGTCATTTTATCCTTAATTTTTTTAACTTTGTATTTTTGCCCTCATGATTTTGGAACGAAGCTGCTGTTTACCCCCAACTTTCTCATATCGTTTAGTCTAAGTGGATTAAATGCCAAAAGAAAGTAAAAAGAAAAGACACCCACACGAAAAGACAACAATACCCCTCAGTAGAAGTTTTCCTCATGCACCCTCTCCCTCCTTTCGCTCGACCAAATTGACACCTCATGCACGGGCTTCGTCGCGGGGTTAGGATTTCTCATCGCCGACATTAAACGGCATCATGGGCCCAGCGGGTGGTTTCGGCACACATACACACATACCTCGCCACCCCCACCCCACCACCTCACACCCCATTGGCATATCAGCCACGTGTGTGGGATGCTCGTTGGCAGCCCTCATGGTCACGAGCAAGAGGCTCGTAGGTGGCTCTGCAGACGCGCACGTGAGGTTCACGAACAACCTCTAGTGATCGCGAGTAGAAAGCTTGTAGGGCGCCTCGGTGGACGCATGGGAGGCTCGCCTCGGCCTCTGGCAGGTGAGGGGGGAGGCCCCGAAGGGCCCCCGGTGGTCGAGCGCGGGCGTTGGCAGCGCTCGGTGATTGAGCGCGGGAGGTGTGTTGGAAGCCCCTAGCAGTCGCGGGTAGTGTGTGATATGTGCAAAGTTATTTTGTTATGTGATATTAATTTGTCTTTATATGAATTGTTAGCTGAAATGGTATGAATTCTTTTCAAAGTTGAGTTTTGTACTGATTGGATTGTCTAATCTATATCAAAATTAACAAACCGCCTATTTATAAATAAGGGTAAAAATACAAAGAGCAAAATAAGGTAGGGGTAAAATTATATGGGCAAACTTGTCTCTTGTTCAAAGTTAACAGCATTAGGTGGACTTAAAAAAATAGGGGCAAACTCTCCCTCTGTTTTTAAAAAGCAAAGGTAAAATCGCAGTTAAAGAAACCAGGACAAATTTTCACTTAAAAATGGAGTCACAAATACGGCTTCAAACGAAAAGATTGTGTGATAGAAAAATCAATATCTCAACAGGAAAATTCAAGATCAAACCATGTACTCCCTCTCTTCTAAATTATAAGATATTTTAAAAATCTTGAAAAGTCAAAGTATCTCAAGTTTGACCAAATTTATGTGACAATAATAATATTTATGATACCAACTAAGTATCATTAGATTCTTTATTAATTATATTTTTATAGTATATCTATTTGATCTCATAATTTTTTATAATTTTTTCTGTAATTTTGATCAAACTTCAAATGTTTTGACTCTCTAAGTTTTTTGAATATCTTATAATTTGGACGGAGGAAGTAGTATTGATTAGTACAACTCTCTGACAACTAAAAAGAACGAATTGTGGATATTTTTTTGGTGCTGACTTTATTTCGGTTCGTCCATGTGCGTGTTGCGATCTCGTGAGAGGAAGCCATGATACATCACGCTGCCAGGTGGGCCCCGTACCCGCTGCGTTGATCACGGACCCTCCAGAAGGAAACAACGGTGGGCGGCACCACGTTGATCGCGGCACCTTCTCCATTGCTTGTGCGATCCGTGACTCTGCTCCCTTCAGCGGAGCGAACCACGGAACTGGCCCTGCTCCCTTCCTCGTGCAATCTATGGCCCTGCTCCCTTCAGCGGAGTGCGCCGTGGAGCCAGTCGCTAGCGAGGTGGTGCTGCGTGTCCACCCCACTTAGGAGGTTGTGTTGTGCCGTGTAGTGGCAGAGCTAGAGTGAAAATATGGGGAGGGGGGGTGCGCCACTTCTCAGCACTAAATTTCTATATAAAATACTATATAGAGTATTAAATAGCGATAAAATATTAGATTTCTCATATTATTTTAATTAAATATGTGGATATAAAAATCATATGATTTTTGAGAGGCCATTTACTAAACAAAATACTACATCACTATTGAATCCCACTCGCAGAATACAAATACCTAATCGTAGATAAATCAAAATTCAAATGGACTTTTGATATTTTGGTAATGGTAACTCAAACGAGTTTTTCTAGATACAAAACGGTCCTACATTAAATGATTGAAGTTGCCCATGAGGAGGCCTGTTTGGTTGATATCTGATATCTCTTATTATGCCTAATCTCTTAGATAATTCACCAAGTGAGCCACATTAACAAGATAGGAATCGAAAAAAGCACATAATTAAAATCTAATTAGGGTGCTCAACTTGATGGGTATCGAAAGTAATTAAAAATATAATTAATTTTGCTTCCCTTATTTTCTAAATGATGATTGGCACTACCTAAGCGTACCTACTTTCAAATTAGAATAAAAACATCTACGCTGTTAATATAGTTATTATGCTAATTCCAGCGCATCTTTATCTACTTGCTGATTAACGTTGACAACCACTATAACAACTTTTTAACTAATAACAAATGGACATCTATGTGTGTCATGATGTACTATCTCTCTAGTTAAATTAAATATATTTGACTATGAATTATATAATTATGTTATATCTTTTCATTGTTCTCATTTGTTGCTCTTAGCAAGCTATATACAACATTCAAATGCATTAGGTTAACGCCCACAGAGGGCGCACGTCTGTCACTAGCAGTGTCAGAACTCACAAGCACAGGGTATTGAGGACTCTAGGGGTCCTTTAGCTAATCTTGTTTTGTTGATATATAAAAAATTCGAGCCTGAGTGCATTTCATTTACTGAAATGCTGTATTGCAATTCTCTTTCAATAAAAAGGATACTCGGCCCATCTCATCTTCAGCTGCTTGTCATGAAGCCAAAAAGGTAATCTGCGCCATAAAATGAGTTCATTTCCTCACAATGACCCTATCCAACCTTCTGTTAAGCCCTTTGCCATTGTGAGTTGTGATCTCTTTAGGCCCTGTTTAGATTGGAGATGAAAATTTTTTGGGTGTCACATCGAATGTGTCGGAAGGATGTCGGGAGGGGTTTTTAGAAACTAATAAAAAAAACAAATTACATAGCTCATCTGGAAACTGCAAGACAAATCTATTAAACATAATTAATCTGGCATTAGCACATTTGGGTTACTGTAGCACTTAAGGCTAATCATGGACTAACTAGGCTTAAAAGATTCGTCTCGCGATTTTCAACCAAACTGTGTAATTAATTTATTTTTTATCTATATTTAATGTTTCATGCATGTGTCTAAAGGTTCGATGTGATGGACGAAAAATTTTTGGGTGGGGAACTAAACAGGGCCTTAGGGGCCGGTCTACACAATGAAGTGATGTTATGCTTACAATTACAGGCTCACGATTTTGTTTATGCTGTTGTATTTCATCGATAAATATGTGCTAGCAATAAGGTCGTTATATGTTAAAGATTTGCATGGGTGCATCTATTCATCAGCATTTATGTGTGATACACCATATGACAACATGATGAGACAAATGTTTTGATGGTTAGATGCTATAGTTTTATAGGAGATTTAAAGCTGTATTTGTAGGACCAGTTCTGCCCCTTGCTGTGGCCATAACATCCAACTTTCTGATTGCTTGCCACTTTTGGAACAGGATGGAATCTGTGAAATAACATCTTTGAGGCATGGAATCTGTGAAGAAGCAGCATCTTTGAGGCATGGAATGTGCACCGTCGTTAAGCAGGATGGCCTTGCAGAACCACCAAAAGTCAGAATGTAGAAACGTACTTTGAGCACACTGAAAATGACTGTAGATTCGCTGCAGTAATAGTGAGTTGTAATCAATGCCGTCCAAAGTTATCATTTTTTTTTTGAGACCGTGCAAAGCACATTTTTCATTAAGCAGAACAACAAAGACATTACAATGGGTGAACCTTGGTAAGCCTAAGTTAACCACCCCCACATACACCATTGAACACAAACACACGCGACAAAAGAAAAATGGGTGCAGAAGCACGAAAGAGGGGTCAAGCTACATGGTTAACTCCAGCAATCGAGCCTAGTACAGAAAAACTCTGAAACTCAAATTTCTAGTATTGCTAGCATGGAAAAACTTCTTGTGTGCAGTGCACTGATTTGGTCTGGAATTGGATGGTATCAGTTACGAAGCAGATGAAACTGCCTTTTCATTGTGGGAATGTGTTTCTCTCCCTCCAAGCTTGAAGGATGTGTTGAAAAGACTGCAACGCATCCGAAATTAAAGGTTCTGTATTTCTGTTCCTTCTGATTATATTTCCTCAACTGGACATTGTACAAGTACATAGCTGTGTAAGTACACTAGTGGCAGGCGTGCGCCCTCACGGGCGAGGGCAAAAGATTTTAGTTTGATTAAGACTATAACAATACAGAAAGGGAAAATTACTAATATGTAGTGAGCAAAAAGGAGTAAAAAAATTAGCATTACTACTATACAGCTATCAAAGGGGGACCGGGTTAAGGTTATAACAATATAAAAAGGAGAAAACTGGGAAAATTTTCTATGATTCATCAGCACATGTTGCATGCCTACCAAAAGAATTGTAAAGCATGTTTGAGAACACAATTCTAAATGCCAATAACCTGCCCTCCATCACTTGACAAAATCTAAACCATCAAGTGGGCAAACTCTGTCCCGTTCAGTTTGTTGCTAACTTTCTCTCAGTTCTTTATAAGATCGGGAAGAGGCCTCATGTGAATTTTCACCTATTTGCTCATCAGCCTCCTCACCGGAACTCTGAGGAACTCTTGCACCCAGGATAATGCCTGCGTTGCGCAAGAGATGTCATTAACATTAGTTAACCCAATCACTTAATAATAGATGTTTCAGTACGACATCTAATTATATTCAGTACATTGCTGTTGTTGATTATATCCTCATAATAGAGGATCATGTGGCGTGTACTGTTGAAGTGATCGAAGCAATCTCGGATGGCCTTCTCAATGTTTCTTGTGTTTGTAATCGTAGTTGACGGATCCCGACGTGGTTTGAATTACGGCAAGATATAACAAGAGAATGTCACAACCTTCGCAGCTTGGCTGGAGCATGACCCCTGCTGTTCATGATGGAGGATGGTCTATGTACCTTTGTGCGGCCGAGGTTTGGACTTGCTAAGTGGGATGGAGGCTGGAGCACCACCTTGCTGTTGAGTCGCGCCATCCAAGTTCAGCTACACCATCGATGCTGAACCACGTCGCCGGAGCCGTGCATGACCTTGTCGGTGAGGCGCCTGTTTGAGCACCCTATTCTGTTGCTCTCAAACCAGCACCACAACGACAAATCCACCATGGTGTGCCTATAATATTATTAGGAAGTAAATAGCATTGTCAAACACCCTAATTGCGCTAGAAGCCTAGAATCATACATACTACGTAAATAAACTCAAAGCAACAAATGAATGCACAAGCAGTGAAGTGAACATCTAAGAGGGAACAACCAGAAGCTTACTAAATCAGCGATCGTGGAGGCTACCTTTGTCCGTGACACATGGGAATAGTCCTGTAAAAGGTAAAATAGCATTGTGAAATATACTGAGTAGAGCTCTATATGGATAGGCAAATAACGAAATATACTGAATAAAGCTCCGTATGGATAAGCAAATAATGCATACTTGGTTCTACTTTATTTTGGGACCAGTTTACAGAAGATGTGAGCACATGTCATCTAAGACTCTGAAAGAGAAAAAAAACTGAACTGTGCACATACAAATTTATTTTGGGACTTGACTGGGCAACACAACAAAACAAGCTAAACTGCTCACATACAAATTTATTTTGGGACTTGACTACAACCAGTAGGGGAAAGGGGGCAACACAACATTTAAAGGTCAAATTGGATGGAGGCATTAAAGCTAGAATTTTCTTGGTTCTACTAATGACTCTCTTTTCATCTTGGCATGTTTACGTCCATACATGAGGCTGGCACTATTGCCATCTAGTTTTTTTGGCCGTCCCGTGGCCTTGCTGTAGCAGAGGCATTTTTCCTAGTAGCTACGAAGGTACCCACATCGCAGCAAAGCAATCAACCTGTTATCTAAAATCGAAGGGAACTATATATACTTTACAAAAAGGTAACATAAATCTATTGACCAAACTTAAGGAAATTCTAGATTGCTGAAATGTTAAGGTCATGGAGAGGCCTACATGGACAAATGAAATTTGCTTCTGCCTCCATGCTCAATCCCTTTACTTTGAACATTAACAGCAGCCATCATCACATATCAGTTTACAAAACTGTAAGCCATACATAGGAATTGTGGTGAGAACGAAATTCATTTGGGAATTAGTTCAAGCAAAAAAAGGGGAAAAGCACACACATAAATATCTCACTGACTTAAATGATTTGTATCATTCATCCATCTGAATTTGGGCAGTACAGTCGAAGCTACTAAGCACCTTCTTCCTTATCAATGCCTAGGTGGAAGCAAACAAAAAAAACATGCAATTGCATATCTTGACCAGTAATAACCAAATTCATCTCCCAGTTATATATAGTAACCAAATTCATCTCCCATGACCAGTAATAAACAGACAAAAGTAGCGGTACAGATGCAAAATATGATGACAGAGGCTCTGAAATTAAAAGCTTTGCGTTGTTCCAATTCAGGCATCGCATACATAGATCTATGTTGCACAGAAACTCAAGGATCACTGGATCAGGGACTCAACAAAACCAAAGATGATGCAGGCATAATTTTTAGTGTCAAAGGTTATATTCATTGAATTAATCCAAACAATGAAGCATGGCATCTAAAAGGTATCCCCGATAAGAGCAGAGCAGCATCCTAGTCAATCATGGCAGCATAGCAATTCAGCAACATCCAGCAAGCATTACACCATTTCTCGCTTCTATGGCAACTTGAACAAATTCTTACTCTATCACCACCAGATTACCACTTCACCATCAAGAAGAAAGCAGTACTGCAAGAATAGCGGTTCAGATGCAAAATATGATAACAGAGGCTCTAAAATTAAAAGCTTTGTGTTGTTCCAATTTAGGCATCACATACATAGATCTAGCTGTTGGGGTATCTTGCTCTCTCACATGTTATCCATTTTGTTGGACCAGTTGGAACCTACTCTGCTTGCTAAGATGCTTATATCCTCTTCGATAGGAGCCAATCTGTCTCCACACCTGAAGGATTTGTCCACTGTTTTCCATATCACCGGAAACCATATTTCAGATCGAAATATATTAGTTACAAACCTGCTAATCACAATTGAATAGCACAGGATACAAATGGCAGCTTGTTAAATTCACGGTAAAACAAATTAGTTGATTGCATGTGCAACGTCCTTGATTTGAAATAGTGACCATAAAGAGTGTTGGAGTATAAGTAATCTAGGCCCATGAGGCCCTTGTATGGAACTATTTGGCTACCCTGTCTAGGGTTGGCCCAATCTGAGGAATATTCTAACATGGTATCCAGCTAGGTTTCTTCTCTCCCTCCTCCTCCAGCCACCAGCCGCCGTCCCCCATCTCCTCCTCCTCCTCCTTCCCCCACCTATTTCCCATCTTTCCCCTCCCTTCCCTCCTCTACCTGAGCGCGACTGGCCACGGGACCAGGCCTGCCCGCCGCCGCCGGCTGCAGCGCCACTTCTCCTCCGCCTGCCGACGTGCGTCCACCCGCAGCGCCGGCCCCCAGCGCGGCCGCACGTCCGGCCGCTGGGGCAGGGGAGCGTCCGCCAGGAGCCGCACGTCCGCCCGTCCGGGGCTCCTTAACTAGGGCGCGTCCGCCCAGAACCAACACCGCCTGGCCGACGGCCTTGGCAGGGGCGCGTCCGCCCGAAGCCAGCAGGCCGACAGCCTTGGCAGGGGCGCGTTCGCCCGGAGCTAGCACCGTCTGGCCGACCTCTTCCTTTGGCGTGACACCCAGCCCTGTCCGTCCTCTGCCTGGCGCGGCCGCAACTCCTCTGCCCAGCGCAGGCGCACCTCCTCTGTCCGTCGCGGACGGCCCTGGCGCGGGCGCGTCCCTAGCACGGGTGCCCCCTGCGCCGCCTACTTGGCCTACGCATGCCTGCAACCGGCGCAGACATCTCAATCTTCCCCGGCCCGCCTACTTGGCCGTCGACATCCACACAGAGTCCGGATTCCGCCTTCACCGCTACTCTCACCGTTGCCCGCTCTGGTGTGGGCGGTCCCGGCGCCTCTCTCTCTGCGGCAGCTGTCTTGGCTCGCCAGACCGCCATGGCGAACTCGGCGGGCCTCTGGCATGACCCGTCCGTCCCTCTTGTGGCGCCGCTTCAGGACTTCACGCCGGGATCCTCGTCGTCCCCGGCTGCCTTTGCTGCTATCCTCCGCCGCCGACGTCTCCACTTGGTCCTCCCTCCGAGCCGAGCTGGGGTGGGGGGGCCGTGGCGGCCGCCATCGCCGCGGTGGGCGACGTGGTGGCGGTCTTGGCGGTGAGCCTCGCCCGTCCATGCTCTGTTCGGCACCTCCGTGGGCAACAACTCCCGTCGCCTTGCCTGAGCCTGTCGGTTGGCTCCACGCCAGAGAGAGAGGAAGAGGAAGGGGAGGCATGCGTGGCAGGAGAGGGAGGAAGCCGGTCGGTACGCCTCCACACCGGGAGAGAGGGAGAGGAAGGGGAGGCGCGGGCTAGGGCGTTGGTGGTGGTGGCGGCATGCTGCGGGAAGAGTAGGAGCCTGAGTCGTCGGACGTCGAAGGGAACACGGGAAGAGTCGAGAAGATGAGAGAGAGAGAGAGCGAGGATGAGAGGTCAGGCTTCTCGAGAGGTCGGGAGGAGGGAGGGGAAGTGAAGAGACGGGGAAAGATATTTTTTACTGTGCACTGTATATAACCAGGGATTGAATCTGAAGCATCGACTGCGGAATCAGATGGTCGAGGAGATTCGGGCGACGTGGCCACGGTAGCCTTCCGGGGAGCTCCCACGGAATATAGGGCCTGTTTGGTACAGCTCACAACAGCTTCATGAGCTGTTGTGAGCTGTTTTTTTTTTTTTTTGCCAAACACTTATTTCCAAAACAGCTTCATGGGTGAAGCTGTTTTTCCCCTCCTCTCACAAAGACATAAGTTGGGATAAAGCTGAAAAAAAGTAGCTTATTGCAGCTCTCTCTCATTTCTCTCTCTCAACTATGCATGAAGTAGTTTGTGAAGCTATTTTGCCAAACACTTTTTCCAAAACAGCTTAGCTTCATCTAGAAAGTCACTTATGAAGCTATTTTCTAAAAAAACAGCTTGAGCTGTGCCAAACAAGCCCATAGAGTTAAATGACATCGTAAACAAAGGGGAAAAAAGTTTTAACTCTTTTTTTTTGGTTTTGTATTTACATCGACGAGCAGATAATAAAACAGCAACAAACAGTCTTAGAATTACATCGCCAATGACTGATAATTGGGAGAGAACAAAAAAACGCACACCTTAGTGCTGACTGCTAATAATGCAAATAAATAAATCCTCTCTTTCACCAGTTGCGCCCAGCTCATGCTGAAACTGGAACTCTGATCCAATTCCAACTCCTCCTGACGCCGTTCTCGTCCTCCTCGTCGTCCACCTCTTCCTCTTGCTGCTGCTGCTCCTCTTGGTCCTGGTGCGTGGGCAGCGGCAGCTCGCGGCGACAGATGGGGCAGACGGCGTTCCGGCTGAGCCACTCGGAGATGCAGTGGTGGTGGAAGGCGTGGGCGCACACCGGCATCGCCCTGATCGTCTCCTCCGCGGCGTAGTCCTGCAGGCACACGGCGCACTCCGTCTGCGACGCGTCGCCCGCCCTCACCTCTCGCAGCAGGCGCTGGATGGTCTCGGTGGAGGCGGCGAGACGAGCTCGCTTGGGCCCAGGAATGATGTACTCGTAGCGTACGCGCCGGCCCATGTAGTCTCTGACCTCGTCGTCTCTCGGGTCCCGCGGCCGCCGCGCCGCCCTCACGATCGTGTAGCTCCGGCCTTCATACTCAACCACGCGCCTGAAGCTGTGGTCCATCTCTCCCTCCACCTGCGACCTGCTGGGCGGAGGAGCGAGACACGGTGATGCGCGCGGCGGCGGAGGAGCGAGACACGGTGATGCGCGCGGCGGCGGTTATCCAATCCGACTGGAAGGAAGGAAGTAGAAATCGGAGGGCTGGGTGGCAACAAAAGGGATCTCTCTCTCTCTCTGTGCGGATGTGGCATCAATTTATTGTCACATCACATGGGATGGATGGCGGCGGGGAGGCTGGACGCCTACTCGGATCGGAATCCAACGAGAGCTCATGGTCAGGGGCGGATTCGGATCGGTGGACTGCATATACGGCACTACTGAACTACTCGTACAGTCGTACGTCGTACCTGTTGCAGTTGCACTACTGGATTCCTCGGCGAGCTGCGCAGGTCAGCTCGACTGTAGGGGCGAGGTCGGGGAGGCCAGGCGCCGAGGCCGGTTAACCGTCGAGGCGCTGGATGGAAGAGGGCGTGTCGCGTGCGCCGTCTCCCGTGCGGTCGCCAGCCGCCGTGCCCGTGCGGCTGCGGGAGGACCGAGCAGACGCTGAGGGGTGAGCCGGTGAGGGCGTACCCGTGCGGCCGTGAGGGCGTACCCGTGCGGTGGCTCTGACGGTTGAGGGTCTGAGGCTAAGGCCTGAGGGAAGGGAGGGAGCCAAGACTTAGGGTTGGTTGCTGGGCTTCTAGTAGGCCTCGTTTAGTTCCCAAAATATTTTGTAAATTTTTTTACATTTTCTATCACATCGAATCTTATGGCACATGCATAGAGTTATAAATAGAGATAAAATAAATAACTAATTACACAGTTTATCTATAATTTGCGAGACGTTATGATTGGACAATATTTATCAAATACAAACAAAAATGTTATTGTTCATGTTTTGCAAAATTTTTTAAAAGTAAACAAGGCCTAGGCTGCATCTTTGGGGCCCCGATGGAGCACCATGGGTGAAAATTAGGATCCACGCTAAACCCGTAATATTTCGCGTATCCGAACCCGCAAAACCGCAGGCGAAAAGGAGGCACCAAAACCGAAACCCTAGGAACCGAAAACCGCGGATATCCGCCCTGAACCCGATCCGCTACCATCTTTAGTCAGGGCCCTCAAAGCCCTACTCGGAACGGGAACGCGCCATTCCCTTGCTCGCGCCAATGCACGAAGCTTTCTGGGCCACTAGCTATTTTATTTCCCGCACGTAGAGGCCCACTCAGCTTTTCTTTTGCGCACAGGCCCACTCGCTTCCCGCATCCGGCTTCCTACCGCTAGATCTTCCTGTCGCGACTCGACGCGAGTTCTCTCGACGCCTCTCTCTCTCTCTCTTTCCCCTGCTACAATATCCACAGGGCGAAAAGGAGGCGTCGCCGTTTTTCGGCGGTGATTTCACCGCCCTCCTCCTCCTCGTGTCACCGTTTCGGAGCTGGAGAGGCAGGATGGCTGCGAAATCACCCTACCGACATGTACAGAGTAGGATTAGATCCTAGGTCTAGGTTTTGCGGGCCATTGGTGGATGGTACCGCTAGAGTTTGCCTGGAGGATGTCGGATCCCGACTCCTTCCTCCCGCCGGTGGTGCTGTTCTCCAGTGCCATTCGTGGAGTCAGTGAGGTATGTCCTGGAGTCCGTGCGCTCTCCTGCTCTGTTTACTCTATGGCGATGGCGTTGGGGGTGTGCTTCTTTTGCTTCAAGGGTGTTGGATTCGCCGTGGGTGCTGTGGTTGATGGTCGGCTGGAGCTGGTCCTTCTTTCCCTTAGCGGCGGTGGTCGTCAATGGTGGATTCGGTTCCAGGAGTTGTGGAAGTTGGGGCGCGATCCTGGTCGATGGTTTCTCGCCGTTTGCTTCTTCTATTGTGACTGCAATGAAAGCCTTTGTGTGATGCGGCTTCTCCAGCTCGTGGTTGGCCATGGAGACCTCTCCAAATTCAGTGTAATGACCTTAAAAGTGGGCACAACTTGTAAATTCAGTGTAATTCATTGGCTCCAATTTGGATTCAGTTTAATATAGTTCATTCTTTTGTTGTCAGTAACAACAAAACTTTACCTTTATCGGTGATTCTCTCCTCTATCAATTGCTGGGAACATATATGGTAGACTATCTTTTACACAACTTTAAGCTACAAGTTAATGCCTTCTCTGCTGATTTCTCTGTTTTCCTTTGGTATTCTTATGCACATGTTCAGGCTGCAGCTTACGGCTTAGTACTGAAAATTCATATACGATACAGTCTTGACTCTTGAGACGTGGGCCCTCCATTTCGTTTTTGTAGCTTGTTAAAATCAGACAAAGTTCCGTTTTCCCTATGAGGCTATGACCATTTTAGATCATGCACAAATACTTGGTTGGCTTTTAGAAACATTTTAGATCATGTTTTGAATCTGCTAGGAATTATTAAGTTGATTTGCTTAACTGAATTGCAAAACTCGTCTTCCCTAGGAGGCTATGACCATTTTAGATCATGCACAAATACTTGGTTGGCTTTTAGAAACATTTTAGATCATGTTTTGAATCTGCTAGGAATTATTAAGTTGATTTGCTTAACTGAATTGCAAAACTATGTTTTATGACAACTGCAAAGCCAGGCCGTAGTTCAGTTTGCTTCTGTAATGCCATCTAGCTTCTCTAGGATTTTTTTTTCGCCTCAAAGCTAGGACGAAGTCTAGTAGTCATGTTTCTGCACCTAATACACAATATGTATATTGTTTCTAGAATGATGATCCACATCACTACATCAGACCACATAAACAGAAATTGTATTGTGTTGACACCGTTTTTGGGCACGTGTCCATAATCGGTAAAAGTTTAGATCGGCAGAATAAGGCGGTGGTATTTGGTCTGCAGGGAGAGTTGCCGATGGAGATGGTTGCCGATGGAAGGGTGAACGAACGTGATTAAGTCCATAAGTGGTGACATGTCTGTGCCGATGGTTACGACAAGAAGTCTGCCGATGACAAGGGGGTATGCTGATGATATGGAGGGAGAGCCTGGAGGCTGCCGATTGGTTTGTGAAGTTGTTCGAATTCGTCACGGGAGGATAGTTTTATGTTTTCCTTAGTTATTTAAGTCGTTTTGTATACGGATTCTGTGTAATTTGGAGTTCGAGTTCTAGTCGTGTCTGGTTGTAGCTCTTTGAGCAGGGTATAAATATAGACCCTAGGGCCTTGTAATGCGACATCTATCAATCAATCAAACACACATTTTTACTCATATTCCAGCATCTACTTTTTCGACGATTTCGTCATACTTTTTCCTTTTAATTACGAGTTCTTAAGAATTCGTCGACTTAAGCTCGGCGCGTTCTCAAGTTCCGCGTGAGTACCTCTTAGCCGTGACATCCGGGCGCATCACTGTTGTCAGGACTAAAGTATTCGAGTTACCACCTTTGCCGATAGTAAGGTCAAATCAGCTGGCACGCCTTAACGTTTGAATCGGGTATTAGCCCTTTGTGTTTGCAGATCAACTTTTGCACCAACACATCTTTTGGCACGCCCAGTGGGACAGATTCAAGATCAAGATCAATATGTCGACTTCTGAGTTTGATCAAGAGAACGTCATCCCCGTGACGGAAGCCAATCTCAAGGATGAGCAAAAGCAAGCTATTGCTAAAGCCATGGAGGATTACAAGCAGCAATGCCTGAGGTCCTTCAGCGTGAACAGGAGCGGTGAGGTGATTCAGAAGGATGCACTGCCGGCGCCTCGGCAGGTTACGTTTGAATCCAATCCTAGCAAACTTCAAGAGATGGTTGACAGCGCTATCAACCGTGCTTTGATCAACCAAGCTGGTGTACTGTCTAATACGGTTTTCAATGCCGTGGCAAGAACTTTCAAGGAGGGACAATTGCCACCAGATTATGTGGGCCCTACTTATCACCAGCCAAAGTCACCAGTGGTCACAGCTCCATCGGCTGCTGCGGCCGCTGCGGGTATGGAGATTCCTGTTCCGCCAAGTACGTTGGGAGTCACCAATAGACAATCTATGCCGATGACAACTAATCCACAGACTTCAGATGGGCAGATTAAACTTGCCACAGATCTGTTAGCATCGGCAATGACAGGGTTAACTCCTCCTCCCAACTGGTGGGGTTATGGCATGCCTCCAGAGTTAACGCCGAGTACATCGCAGACGACTGATATGAGAGGCAAGACTCCTATGGCATCGGCACCTAATATGCCGATGAACCAGAGTCCCCAGTATACTACAACTACTACTGCAAGACCTCACACTGGGAATTCTCAAGCTCCAATGTTCCAGATGCCTAACGCATCGGCAGACTCGATGCTGATGCAACAGAGGTCTATGGCTCAATCAGGGTATGTTAATTCAATGATGATGCCCAATTACCAGTCATCGGCAGGGCCTATGCCGATGAACGCTAATAATGGATGGCTTGGGCAGCAAGTCTTTCCACAAGCGCCCCAACAGAGTCATCAGGCTACAGGGTTCCAGCAGGGACAGATCTATCCCGGGTTCCAGAATCAGGGGATCCCTAACCAGCCAATGAATCTCGGGCACCAGGTCGGCGGGCAGCAGATTGGCGGGCAATAGCTTGGTGGTCCACAGGTTGGAGGCCAGATGATCAACCCAATGTTCCGTGCAGATCGTGCACTAAACAGACACGTGGAGGCTTACCAGCAGGCACCTGATCCGCAACCGCCCCATCGGCAAGATGCCGATGCATACTGGGCCGATAAGATTGCTGAAGTAATGAGAGACCAATTCGGGATAAAACCCAAAGTCAATACTTACTCTTATCGGACACAGTATCCTCTTGCATACGACTTGATCCCGCTTCCACATCGGTACAAGGTACCGGATTTTACCAAGTTTTCTGGGCAGGATGACACGTCAACCTTGGAACACGTCAACAGGTTCATCATTCAATGCGGAGAGGCTGGTAACAGGGACGAATTAAGGGTTCGTCTATTTTCATCATCATTGTCTGGATCGGCCTTTACCTGGTTCATATCGCTACCTCCCAACTCAGTGATTACTTGGGCCGATCTGGAGAAACAATTCCACAAATACTTCTTTTCTGGGGTTCATGAGAAGAAGATAACCGATCTGGTCAAATTAAGGCAGCGTAATGATGAGTCGGTTGAGAGTTTTGTACAGAGGATACGAGAAGTCAAGAACAAGTGCTATAGTCTGGTTCTGGACGATCGGCAGCTAGCCGATTTGGCTTTCCAGGGTTTGTTGCCACACATCAGGGACAAATACGCATCTCAGGAGTTTGAAAGCTTAAGTCATCTGGTGCAAAGAATCTCTGATCAAGACATCAAGCCGTTTGAACCCAAGAGAGCATGGAACAAAAAGGTATCGTTCGTTGATGAAGCAACAAGCTCGGATTCTGATGACGAACCAGTCATCGGCTTGGCAGAGTGGGTGAAAAACAAGAAGCCGATGTCTTGCCCTTTTGGGCAGAAGGAACCAGAGAGGTTCGCCTTTGACACCGCTAAGGCCGATAGGATATTTGACTTTCTACTTCAGGAAGGTCAGATCAAACTGTCTCCTAATCACGTGATCCCTTCGGCTGAAGAGTTAAAAAGGATGAAATATTGCAAGTGGCACAATGCAACTTCTCATGACACTAACGAGTGCAAGGTGTTCAGACAGCAACTGCAATCAGCTATAGAATCTAGGAGAATCAAATTTGACAGCTCCAAGACCCAGAAGCCGATGAAGATTGACCAACATACTTTCCTAACAAATATGTTGGATGCTAAGGGAAAGGCTAAGGTCTTAACCTCAGAGGCAGCCGAAAGAAGTGCATCGGTGGATCCTCAGCATCAAGTCACTACTGCCGATGCGAGAGGAAGGGGCTTGGTCCAGGAAGGAACCAGCTCAGGAAGGCCTCCCCGATCTGGGATTGTAATAACTCACAGAAGACCACGGGAAACTTGGCAGCAACGAGAGGATCGATACCGGCGCCAGCAAGAAGATTATCGTCGGGAAGAAGAAAGACGCCGGCAGGAGTGGAATCGGCATAGGGATCACTGGAATTGTCCGTTCTTCATCCATTGCTGGGAGGAGAATATCAAGCTTCCTAATGTCAGAAATTGCCCTGAGTGCAACGGTTATGATCGGTACGACAGGACCGATCGGAACTATCGTGATAATGATCGGCGTTTCAACGGGCCGATTAGAGGAAGAGCATCCGTCCATGATCGGCTGGGGGGCAGACTCAGTGTACATGACAGACTTGGTGATCGTGTCCGATATTTTCCCAGGAACCAGGAAGAACTTGAGGAGATGGCTAATGCATGAGTTCCCGACGAATTTATATTTTGCAGGGATGCCAATACGCATCGGATGGAGTCAGGGGAAAATCATCGCCTAGCAGCAAGGCGGAAGCCGCTTCCTCCATGGTGTCCAGAAGGGTTGACCAAGACACAGAAAAGGAGGTTGCAGCGTGAAAGGCGAGAGGGGCTAAGCAAGGGCGAAAACTCTGGTCAATCTGGAGATCAGCAGCAATCAGATCCCAAGGGGGAAGGTCCATCGGCCGATGTCAACATGGTTTTTATGTTGCCAATGGAGTTTCTTGCGCCATCCAGTGATGATGAATTGGAATTTTCCGACCAAATAGCTCAATTGGCTCTGGATCTGATGACAGCCATCTTCGAGAAACCTGCCGATGATGAAAGACAACATCTCAAGGCTCTGTTTGTCAAAGGGAGGGTTGATGGGCAGCCGATGACCAAGATTCTAGTTGATGGTGGGGCTGCTATCAACATCATGCCGTATGCAGTATATCGAAAGCTTAGGAGAGGGGATCAGGATTTAACCAAGACCGATATGATGCTTAAAGACTTTGAAGGGAACGTGTCTCCAGTCAAGGGGGCAATTTGTGTAGAGTTGACCATCGGCAGCAAAACCTTGCCGACAACCTTCTTTGTGATCAGTGGAAAGGGTGCTTACAACTTGCTATTAGGAAGAGATTGGATTCACGCTAATTGTTGCATCCCGTCTACAATGCACCAATGCTTGGTTCAGTGGGTAGGAGACAAAATTGAGATTGTCCCGGGGGATTCTTCTTATGTCATTGCGTCGGCAGAAGCGGACACCTACGAGAGGACTAGGTGTATTTCAGGAGAAGTTTGGGAGAAGAACTTTCTCAAGGTTGCCGATTACGAGATTCCACCGATCCAAGCAGTCGGTTCTGACGAAGGTTTTTAATGGATAGGTTCGCCGATGATGGAAAGTTAGGCCAGGGATTCACATCGGCCGATGATTTGGTAGAAATAGATATAGGTAGTGGTGATAAGCCTAGACCTACTTTTATTAGTGCTAAGTTAAGTCCTGAGTGTAAGCAGCAATTAACCGATTTGTTAAAGGAATATAAAGATTGCTTTGCTTGGGATTATACTCAGATGCCTGGTTTGGACCGATCAATTGTTGAACATCGGTTGCCTATCAAGTCTGGATTTCGGCCACATCAGCAGCCAGCTCGCCGATGTAATCCTAATATTCTTCTTGACATCAAGGCCAAAATAACCAAACTTATTGAAGCTAAATTTATTCGGCAGTGTCGGTATGCCGAGTGGATTTCCAATGTTGTTCCGGTCTACAAGAAGAACGGGAAGCTTCGGGTCTGCATTGATTTCAGGAATATCAATAAAGCTATACCGATGGATGGATACCCAATGCCAGTTGCCGATCTGTTAGTTGACGCCGCGACTGGGCATCGGATTATAAGCTTTATGGACGGCAATGCAGGATACAATCAAATATTCATGGCTGAATAAGATATTTCAAAAACTGCGTTCAGGTGCCCTGGTCATGTTGGATTGTTTGAGTGGATAGTCATGACTTTTGGCCTTAAGAATGCTGGTGCTACTTATCAAAGGGCCATGAATTTTATATTTCATGAGTTCATCGGCAAACTGGTGGAGATTTATATTAATGGTGTGGTAGTCAAGTCTGGGGACTTCACAAAACATCTTGCCGATCTACGAAAGGTGTTGGAGTGCACAAGGAAGCATGGATTGAAGATGAATCCCAATAAGTGTGCATTTGGTGTATCGGCAGGGCAATTTCTTGGTTTCATGGTGCACCAGAGGAGAATTGAAATCAGTCGAAGATCTATTGATGCCATCAATAAGATAGTAGCCCCTACCAACAAAACCGAGCTCCAATCCTTGATCGGCAAGGTAAATTTTATCAGAAGGTTCGTTTCTAACTTGTCTGGTAAAATTCGTGCTTTCAGCCCTCTTCTTAAGTTAAAAGCCGATCAAGAGTTTGTTTGGGGGGAGGAACAACAGTTGGCTCTGGATGAAATCAAGAAGTATTTAATGAATCCTCCGGTTTTGATTCCACCTAGGGAAGCCCTTCAGATTGTATTTGTCTACCGATGGGTTGGTCATCGGTTCGGCTTTAATTCAAGAGTTTGAAGGGAAGGAGCATATTATTTACCGATTTGGGATTCCTCAGACAATTACTACCGATCAAGGCACTATGTTCACATCGGGGGAGTTTGATGAATTCGCAATCGGTATGGGGATTAAAGTGTTGAATTCTTCTCCTTACTATGCTCAGGCTAATGGGCAAGCCGAGGCGTCTAACAAAGGAATCATTAAGCTTATCAAGCGGAAGATTGAAGAAAATCCTAGAAGGTGGCACACATTGTTGAATGAGGCCTTGTGGTCCTATCGAATGGCCTGTCATGGATCAACTAAAGTTGCACCTTATCAGTTGGTGTATGGACATGATGCAGTATTGCCTTGGGAAGTTAAAACTGGATCTAGGCGACTATCTTTTCAAGATCAATTGGCTGCCGATGATTATGCTACTTTAATGACAGACGAGTTAGATGATCTAGCAGGGCATCAGCTGAGGGCTTTGATGAGTATAGAGGAGAATAAGAAAAGGGTTGCCAGATGGTACGATAAAAGGGTAAAGGCTAAAGAATTTGCCGATGGAGACTTAGTATGGAAATTAATCTTACCGGTCGGGACTAAAAGTTCAAAGTTTGGAAAATGGTCTCCTAATTGGGAAGGTCCCTATCGGATAAGTCGATCGGCTCCTGGTAACGCCTACATTTTAGAAACTCTCGAAGGAGTTGAATTTCCCAGAGCATTGAATGACAAATATTTAAAGAGGTACTACCCCAACATATGGGTCGATGCATAAAAGTTTAAGTGCCGATAACACTCCTATCGGCTGGATTAAAACGTATCTGGGGCCGGACTTAATGTTTCAAAAGTTGCCGATAACAGTCCTATCGGCTAGACAAAGACATCAAGAAAGCTGAAAATGCAGAGGAGCGGAGACGTGTTGCCGATGAAAGCTTCAGATGGTCAGCAGCGCCTGGATCGCTGATATGGCGCGCAGCCGGAGTTGATTGGCTATTTCTATCTCTTTGGCATCATCATCGGCAGAACCTTCTATCGGCTTCTGCTTCTTCTTCAACTGTAATGCCTTGCGACCGTGGGTGTTTCGCTCTTGCTCGAGGTGTTTGATGGTCTCCGGCAGTTGACTTTCTTCCTGTTGGGCTTGGGATAGGGCATCTTCCACTTGCTTGAGTTCTGCCAACAGGGCTTCTCGTCTTGCCGATAGGACGGAGATCTTCTGCTTCAATGCATCGCCTGAAGATTTCAAGGTGCCGATGTTCTTGTGCTTCTCATCGGCTAAGAGTTTCTCTTTCATCATTTACTCGGAGAGCTGGATCTGAGCAGCTCTATCGGCAAGGCGCCGAGTAGCTCTCTGGTACTGCAGCTGGCGACTTTCTAGATGCGCGGCCTGGAAGAGGGTTTCTTCAGCATCGGCAGGAATCTGGCCTCTGAGGGTCTTGAACAGAACCTTGGCCGGGTCGGAGTCATTGACCAGTTGAGCTGTATCTTGATGAAGGATAGCCGATAGCTCTTCCAGCTTAGCCCTGATATCTGCCGATACAATCCCAACTGCTCGGGAAGAACTTGCTTCCTCACCTTCGTCTTCGGAGATATCAATGGCGAAGGAAAATAGGCTGTCGGGGGAATCTTGTTCCTAAGAAAGAAAACGAGACAAAATGAGTTATTCTATGGTCAAAGCATCGGCAAATGATACTGGTGGAAGATTGGATGGCTTACTTGCTTCAAGGCAATCTCTCGCCTTTGGCTTGAAGATGCCGATGGAGCCATATGTTGATCGGCCAGAATTACCGATGGAACCACGTCAGCTAAAAGTTAACAGAGAGGGTTATAAAGCTGAAAAGAAACGAATTCATTGGCAATAATGCTATAAAAATGTGTTACCTTGAGGGGGGACAATGCTTGTCTAAATTGAAGAAACTACCAATGATATGATTGAACCTGCTGGATCGGTAGTTTGTTCGCCCACATCAGCCGGTGTGTCCTCTGGTTGGGGTGCTTCTAGCTGAGGTTCTTCTTGCTGGGGTTCTTCCGCTTGTGGTGCTTCTTGCGGTTGAGGAGGAGATGGTGCCTGCTGAGTCTCTGTTTCTAGAGGAGAAGGAGAAGATTCCACCGGGATGGGAGATACCGGAGGAGGAGAAGGAGTTGCCACTTTCCGGCGCTTCGATTGCGCCCTGGTACCTTTGGTGCCTTTTCTCTTCTGCTGGCTGGACTGGGGGGCATCGGCATTTTTGTCTTTGATTCTTGCCGATGCACTGGTTTGCTGTTACAGAAAAAGGAATTTGTCAGTACCAATACAGCCGATGTCAAAGTGAGATCGATATAGGTGAGAAGGTTTAGCAGTTACCTTAAAAGCCTGCGCTAGGGCGGAAGCAGCTACCGATGGTGATGTCTGAGTTCTCCTGGTGGTGACCTTCTTGAGGCGTATACCCCGATGCACGATAGCAGCCAGGGTAGGAGCTTTGTGGCCGATTGAGGAAATTGGGCCTGATGCAAACAAGTCAATCGGCTTGCCACTCCTGCTGACCGATGGAGGGGTGTCATCGACCTGAAAAGTCACATAAAGGGTCAGTTACCGATGGAAATAAGATTGAAAGAATTGAAACATCGGTTTGGAAGTACTTACGGTATCACTGGGAACTTCATATTCAGGGTCGATCATGCCGCGGTATGTGAGGGCCGATTTGCAGAATAGATGCTCCTTCCATTCTGACCACCACTGCTTGTATGCCTGAGTGATAAAGGCGGCTGGGACCCACTCTGATAGGTCTACATCGGTGTCGGCACTTGATGGCAGCTGGGCTACTCGAATCCATTCAAGAAGACTGGTGATGGTTTCCCTGGGCTTTATCACATCGGCATAACAGAGTGCAATCGGCAGCTGGCCGAAAGCTAATTGGCGAGCTAGTGCCGATGGATTATAGAACTCATAAGTCTGGGGAGATGTTTTCCCACTACCAAAGAAGTTCACCGGTATGGCTCTGGGGGTCACCAATGCCATCATTATTTCATTGTCCTTGTCAAGAGCCTCGTCAAACGGGTTGAAAACCAGAGGAAACACGGTGTCTGGGTCATCATAAGCTAACCATGCTCGCTCATCTCTGGTCAAACCTTCGTACAAGGTTTGGAAGAATCGGCTAATCTGATCTGGATTACCCCCTGTACCTGGTAGAACTATGACAGCTTCACCGAAGTTTAAGGGGGAGCGTGTTGCCGATTCCTCTTCACCCAGCACGTGGTTCTCAGCTATGTCCCTTGGAAAACGCTGAGCGAAAAGATTAAACTCCAGACGCTTGTGCAGATGGAGATTGAGCCACATGTTAATGAACCACCAAGAGCCTCCCAAGTTGCCGATAGACTGACCAAGTAAGAGCTTCTTAGTTACTTGGTGGAGGAGGCGGTAGGCTGCTCCAAGCAGGTATCGGCCGAGAGGAAATCGGCCACCATTGGCCAGATTTTCTGCTGCTGCTAGATAAACGGAAGTTGGTCCTGCCGATCGACCGCAAAGCACGAACTTGTCTAGCCACATGTTGAGGAAGCAAGTCTGCTCTTTTGTGTCAACAGTGCTTGTTTTGCGGTATTTTTGGATATACCCCGACCAGCCGCCGATGGTGCGGGTTTCTACCTTAGCACTGGGTTTGGTATCAAAGAAGTGGGTGCTATCGGCAGAGGACACATCCAGGCCAGTGAGCATAGCTACATCGGCAAGTGTAGGGGAAGCAGGGCCATGGCCAAAGATAAAAGCATTGAGGGTGTCTGACCAAAAATAAGATGCAGCTATCAACAGTGATTCATTCCTTTGCATATCGGCAATGGATAACCTAATGCATTGGTCTAGCTTTCTTTCACCCCACTGAACTTCATTGGAATTGCTGACCCTCAAGAACCAATCCTTCCATCCCACGGTGGGGCTGGGCCAGGAACGAAAAGCATCCTTCCACAGATCCAAAGAAAAATTTTCTGCTCTGAAAGGGATCCTGTTGGTTTCTGTGTTTATGAGGTCGGTTGGATCTGGATCCCCTAGCGGGCCAAGGCATTGGAGGTGTGGTTGATCGGTGGGGATGACGATTTTGTTAGCCAATTCCTAGTATTTTGGAGGTAGGAAGGAAAAATGCAAAGAAAGAAAAAGAAAATGCTCGGTAAGATTGCGGATGAATAGGGATGCGAGAAAAAGTACAAAGGATGGTACGAAGAACTGACCTCAGGAATGATGAAGTTGATGGCCATCTTGTTACGAAGGAGATGAACGAGGGCTTCGGAGTTGGTGAAGAAGGGATTTCGTCGAAGGTCTTGGAGCTTTTGGAACAGCGCCGCCGCCGGGAAGGTGAGGTTGAAGTTATGGAATGATGTGATGGGGAAGGAGTACCCGAGAAGGAACTACTTATAGGACAAAACGGGCAAGGGCAAATCTGACTTAT
The DNA here is from genome assembly GCF_000003195.3 of Sorghum bicolor. NCBI lineage: Eukaryota > Viridiplantae > Streptophyta > Magnoliopsida > Poales > Poaceae > Sorghum > Sorghum bicolor. The sequence continues at coordinate 16,022,697 of NC_012877.2, forward strand.
CTCTTTGCCGCATCCGCGAAATCCGAGGGTACTCAGGTAGATATGGTAACTGTTCGCACGGTAATCAAGGGATTGTGCGGATGATTTGACAGGAAGCGGTCATTATCCAGAGATATTTTACTGTGCAGGATTTCCTGGTCAATCCATCAGCAGTGCTTGGTAACGGTCATATTGCCGATAGGGGAGAAATGTGGAGATAGCCGTTTGGAAAGATAAGATACAGGTGTCCTGGTCAGTATATCGGTAAGTTCCCTGTAACGGTAATATTGCCGATACACGGCTCAGATGGAAGTGTCTGTTTAGGGAAGTTGAGGATTTCGAGGAATCTACGGAAGGATAGGATTAGAGTTGTTCGGATTAAGGCTGTCGGTTGCCAGGTTAGGAGCATTAATTGCGAAAAAAAGGCGTCGTTGCTGCAGAGAATTTCGGAGTATTAATGATTCCATACTCCGAAATTGGGGGGCATGTGTTGACACCGTTTTTGGGCACGTGTTCATAATCGGTAAAAGTTTAGATCGGCAGAATAAGGCGGTGGTATTTGGTCTACAGGGAGAGTTGCCGATGGAGATGGTTGCCGATGGAAGGGTGAACGAACGTGATTAAGTCCATAAGTGGTGACATGTCTGTGCCGATGGTTACGACAAGAAGTCTGCCGATGACAAGGGGGTATGCTGATGATATGGAGGGAGAGCCTGGAGGCTGCCGATTGGTTTGTGGAGTTGTTCGAATTCGTCACGGGAGGATAGTTTTATGTTTTCCTTAGTTATTTAAGTCATTTTGTATACGGATTCTGTGTAATTTGGAGTTCGAGTTCTAGTCGTGTCTGGTTGTAGCTCTTTGAGCAGGGTATAAATATAGACCCTAGGGCCTTGTAATGCGACATCTATCAATCAATCAAACACACGTTTTTACTCATATTCCAGCATCTATTCGACGATTTCGTCATACTTTTTACTTTTAATTACGAGTTCTTAAGAATTCGTCGACTTAAGCTCGGCGCGTTCTCAAGTTCCGCGTGAGTACCTCTTAGCCGTGACATCCGGGCGCATCGCTGTTGTCAGGACTAAAGTATTCGAGTTACCACCTTTGCCGATAGTAAGGTCAAATCGGCTGGCACGCCTTAACGTTTGAATCGGGTATTAGCCCTTTGTGTTTGCAGATCAACTTTTGCACCAACACATTGTTATTTGCAATTCTTATGTATAATTATTAAAATAACTTCTATGTAAAGAAATAAGCACATAGTTTTTCTTTCCAAATAGACATTATATTGTTTTTTTGCTCATATATGGTGTTCTTAATTTTGCAGCCACTTCCAGAGACTGTTGCACTTGTGGAGGACATTCTATTTCTGAGTGTACTTTTCTGATTTTTCAGTGTGTTTTTGCACACACAGAAGTATTCAAGTTTCCAGTAGTGAATCTAGTTAGATTTTGCAAGCAAACATATGACTTGTGCCTGCTATTTGACTCAGCTAGATTGTATGGTATAATATATATGTATGGACCTTCATGTCATGTGTGTCCTTATATCTTTGTGTGTGGACATTGAGCTTGAATGTGGGTTTGATTGTATGATAGAACTTTTGAGTTTGCAAATTTGATGACGGAACTTGAATTTGACGTTTTGTGCTGTGATGTGGTCAGATTTAATATTTGATGCTATGTTTGATGCTATGTTGTGGTTATATACATACGGCAACGTTATTCTTCACCTTAGGTGTAGAATAGTCAAAATTGAGTAGAAAAAATACTGAACAATATTGGAGAGTGTTCAGTATCATCTTGTCCAATACGCAGGACCACGAAATATTAAACAATACTGAATGATACTGAATTTTGCTCGGTATAACATTTTGGTGTAGAATAGTATTCTACACCTAAGATGTAGAATAGCGCTACCGTGTGTGTGTGTGTGTATATATATATATATATATATATATATTCTACACCCTAGGTGTAGAATATTATTCTACACCGCAAGTCAAAACTGAGTAGAAAAAATACTGAGGAGTACTGAACAACGTTCAGTATCATCCAACACTACACCTAGGACCATGAAATACTGAACAATACTAAAATACGAATACTGAATAATACTGAATTCTGTTCAGTATAACAGATTGGTGTAGAATAATATTCTACACCTTAGGTAGAATATTCTACATTTTGGTGTAGAATAATATTCTACACCTAGAGTGTAGAATAGCACTTTTATATATATAGAACTAATACCCTATAGCTAGCTACAAAATATCATATTGTAGCCAGGCCCAAGGCTCGTGTATGGGGAACCAAACCAGCTGCCCGACCGAGACGCGTCCTACCCTTTCGTCTCAGCTCCATCCGCACAAAGCTCGGCCATCGGCTCGTCAATCGGCACGCTGAGGAGCGAGCCATCGTCAAGCGCCTCAAATCTCGCCCGTTTCACATTGACCATTTGGAAAGTTTCGAATTCCCGTCGGCTGCTTGATTCATTCCCTGTTCAGAGTCGCCGATGGAGATCCCCTTTCGCATCTCGGCTCCAAACTCATTGATGGATCCACACCACCAATTTTTGGCCTGTTCCCATGTCTGATCCATCGAGGTCAGTTCGTTCTGCTCCGTCCTCAGGACTCATCGGTTGGTAAAATTTATTCTGATCCGAACCTTTTTTTAGCAAATCGATTTAGTTCATCATTATGCGACCGTATTGATGAGTACCAATTGTTTTAGCTGTGGACGGTAGACTACATCGGGAGTGCCTTGCTTGTCGCAGAAGACGATTGCTAGACGCTGTGCATGCATGTCTTGATTGGCCCCTTCAACAACAACGATCTTCCGTCGGTGACCAAGATCTGCGTACGACGAGCACCTTCAGGTTAGTTTCGGATCCCCTTGTATTTCTCAGAAAACAAATTATTTTGCAATATGGTTTTGCATTCAGATTTTTTTGTCTCAGTGATCAACAACTGGAATATTAGCGCTCAATTTCTATCCTGACCAATTGCGTTGTGTTGTGCATCAATCAAGATCCTTTATACGTTTCGATTTGTTACGTTTTGAGTAGATCTTGATGAAAATTCCTCGTTGCCTATGCGTGAGTCTCAGCACACCCAGGCTACATACATCTATGACCTATCCCACTTTGATCTTGCGATTTTTATTACTATTCATCAATATTGAATAAAAAACCAGTTTTTAGTTTTGCCCTCAAGCACCCAACAGATTAGATATTACTATCCTAACGACTTCAATTCTTCAGCAATGCCTCCTAGTTGCTGGGCGTGATTTTCTATTGCCCGTCACTCGGCTAACAAGATGCAGGTTGCTGACAAGCCTTGAACTGGTTAATTCATAATTTTATTCCACGTGATTCTCATACATGTTTCTGTTAAAGCATTATATTATTTACGATTGTTCTTATTTTTTACGATTTCAGGCGACGAGACTTCACATAGCAGCTGGTTACTTTACAAAGCAGTAAACAGACAAGACCTATTGATTGATCTCAATCTGATCACTAGTCAGGCACTGGGATGCACATGTTGGAGTAGTGCCAAATAGAGAATGTGCAAGAAAAGCAACTAAACTTAGATCCTGTAATGTTCAGTTACCTTTGAGATGACATGTAGTTTCACAATATGTAAGGACGACGTGTCTTGTACTGTACCACGTGTTTTGTATTGTTTATTTAAATTAAGTTGGATTAGTATAATATAATTTGTTGTAAATGTTTCTAATTGTGCAGATTCTCGCAAATATTTCTTAGTGTAGATTCTCGTAAATATTATTAATGTAGATTCTCGTAAATACTTATGTAGATTCACGTAAATGTCCTCTCAAAAAAGATTCTCGTAGATATTTGTTTAAGAAAAATTTCATAAATACTCACTCCATCTCAAATTGTAAGTCATTTTTCAAGAATCTTGGAGAGTCAAAGCATTTTCATGTTCGACCAAATTTATAGAGAAAAATACTAAGATTTGTAACGTAAAGTGAGTATATTATGAAAATATAATTAAAGAAGAATCTAATGATACTTAGTTGGTATCATAATTATTATTATTTTATTATATAAATTTGGTCAAACTTAGAAAAGTTTGACTCTCCAAGATTCTTGGAATGACTTACAATTTAGGATGGAGGGAGTATTTCTTAGTTTGAATTCTCGTAAATATGTTTTGGTCCGAATTCTCGTAAATACTATTAGTTATATCCTAACCAAAAAATATAGTAACTAGTTATGCTGAAATTATAGTAACCACGTTCTATGATAAACTGATCCTGACATTATAGTAACTAGTTACTCGAAATTGCTTGACTTTTGTGCTTGACCATGCTGTGGAACTGGAAGAGAGCTCCTTCGATTTTTCATCTTCTTTTTTTTTCATAGGAATTAATCGAGTAAAGGAAGCTGACTTTTTGAGGCTCCATGCGCAATGGTTTTTGATAGATTTATTTTGTTTATAAAGTTTCGATAAATTTGTCGAACATTTTTATCCAAGACTCATCCAAAATAGTTTGGCTATATATCTAGTTGTAATTGAATACAGTCATCCTATACCATTTTACTCGTGGAGCAATTGTTTGTGTGTGGTATTCTGAATGGTTACTCTGAATGCTTGCTCTATGTGTTGATTGTAATACCCATTAGAATTTCTTCTCTCATTTATATGTTTCAATACATTTCAGGGTTGATAGACCCAAGTAGCACCCTTTGACCACACATTTCAGGATGCAGTGGCTGTCCATGGTGCTTTTTGGCTAGTCGTAGGTAAGTATTGTTGTTGTCTTTTGGGTGACTATTTTGTACCAGCAAATGTATTCCATGGCATTGGCATATATGCCTTAACCACATTCACTTATACCATGTTTGTATTATCCATGAACAATCTGAGTTTGCTTTTGCATATATGTACTAGTGTATTTTAGCTCAAAGATTTACATCTACATATACTTTGGTGGTAATTATATTATGCAATTTTCGTCATGGTGCATTTTTCTTTAAAGTACATATTATTCCAAAAAAGGATGAAGCATAATTCTTTCTAGTGCGCACACATCTAAATCTTGAATTCATTTCCATAAAATTTCCTCTGTGCCTTTCTCCTCTGTTTGTACTAACTATTGATGATTTGCATTTTCTGTCTACAGAGCCACTTGACTTAGAGCTACCGATTACCAGAGCATCAAATGGATATTCCAAATGGAAATATTCTGAACTCAATTGACAATAATTTAGGCCATAAGTCTGGTTTTAATACATTCAGGTGAACAGAGGCATAGTCATTTCACGTAATATGTGCTCAGCTTGTAATATCACTAATAAGAAATACCTTCCCGGAGACTAGACGTCTGGGTCTTTATGATAGCCAATTTTACTGCTCACACATCGTGATAGAATTATTTACAGACCAAACTGATATTATTAGTAATAAAGATATCACAGACAAATTTAACTGTCCACATGACATGAGGGAATTATTTGCTTAACAAAACGATACTATTAGTAATAAAATTAGCCTTGTCGGTGACCTCACACGCCATTGATTAGCACATGCAAATTTACCACTCACATCCCACTAGGAGATTAATTACTTAACAAAATTATACTATTAGTAATAAATAGGCTGGTCGGTGACCTGGACATGTCGATGATTATCACAGGCAAATTTAACTGTTCACATCACATAAGAGAATTATTTATTACCAAAATGGTACTATTAGGGCAGTCCCAATGGCAATCAATAACCAGTATAGAAGTAGAGCTCTAGGTGTGTGGCATTTGCTGGAGTATTACCAATCGAGGGTACATTGTGGTATATCTGACCATGTGCTCGAAAGGTGTAGATGCCGGAGTTTCTGATGTCAATCGTGTCTCTGTCAAGCTGACAATATAAAGTGGTAAATGAGAAGTGTCCGTTGAAGAACTTTATGTTGTTTCGAAAACGTAGTGCATCTGAATCGTTGCTTGTCCAGAGCCTCATGAGTTGAGTTGGTGTCTCTGTATTTGCTAGTATGATATCTCCTTTCTTACAACATAAGCCTTCAGACTCATACTCAAACTTTTTTGCATTGCAAAATTTGCAATTTTGTACATTTTTGAGTATGTGAGCCTTTTCTGGTATGTTGCTGTAGACAATGTCATACGGGTCAAGAACTTTTGGATCCTCATCTTCCTCGTTGTCTGAGATTTCAATTTCATCATCTATTTCCCACTCTGTTTTTAGTAACAGAATTTAAAAATCAGCAAAGTATATAACTAATTTAAATAACATGTTTTGAATATATTTAGCATACCTTGAGCAGAGAACATATATTCATCCTCGTTAGTGTCTTGTTCAAATATCACTCCATCATTGTCTGCACATTAATGTTTTTAATTTATATTAGTTCTCGGTTTCATAAGCACATAAATAATATCTTTATAAACATACCCTGATCTTCATTGTAGGCTGATATTGGTGCATCTTTGTTTTTGGTAGTTGGACACATTGAAGAGGGAATATCTGTCCAAGAAGTATGGTTAGTTATACATAAGGTTGTATATTGTTCTGTAAATAATTACTCGATAAACTTACCATGATCATTACTATAGATTGTTTGTGGCCCATCTTTATTTTTGGTGAAAGTGGGAATATCTGTCAAAGAACCTGTCCAAGAAGCATGGTTAGTTATACATAAGGTTAGATTTTGTCCTGTAAATAAAAACTCGATAAACGTACCATGATCTTTATTGTAGGTTGTTTGTGGTTCATCTTTGTTTTTGGTAGCTGGACACATCGAAGCGTGAATATCTGTAAAAGAACCATGGTTAGTTTTACATGAGCTTGTAATTTGTATTGAGGCGTCAAAAGTATCATATAATTATAGTGTTACCATTAATGATGGCTTGTAAATGTGGACGCCCCCTGTTGTCATCTCCATTTCTCAGTTTGGAAGTCCCTTCTTTTGATGACATAGCAGCATTTTCTATTTTTCTTATGAATTCTTCATTGCGACGGTGTAGCAATGTTTTTTTTTCTCGAACACGCAGGAGAGCTGCGTATCAATATATTAAGAAGGAGAAAAAAGGGTGTATCACCCAAATACAAACACAGTTTTGGGTTGGGCAGGGGGCCCGAACCCACACCATCAACAAAAACCCACTACACACCTACTGAAAAGATAAACACACGCCTAGAACCGAACTCCACAAAGTCATCAACTCGGTTGCAAGGCGAGTAGATGTGAAATCCCTCGAGCCCCAGTGTAGCCCCAAGAGTTTAGATCTTCTCTAATGGAGGCGATAAGCCCAATCAAATCTGGTTGCCTTCCTTCAAACACACAACGATTCCTGTGATTCCAAATCGCCCAAGCCACTAAGATGACAAGAGAGTTCAGGCCTTGATTCATATAGTCAGCCGCCCTAGTGGAGGCCACCTCCCACCAATCTTCAAAGGACTGTTCATCAGGTTGTGGAGCCAACTGTTGAAGACCAAAGCGTTGTAGTACAATGAACCAAGCTTGGCGTGAGAAGACACAAGAAACAAGCAGATGGTCAATTGTCTCCTCCTCCTGACTGCATAAGGGGCAATGTTCAGGGTGTGGGAGTCCCTTCTTTGCAAGTCTATCCGCTGTCCAACATTTGTTATGCGCGACCAGCCACATGAAAAAACGACATTTATTTGGCGCCCAGCTCTTCCATATTCTCTCCCATGACCAAAACTGAATGGCCCCGGTGAACATTGCTTCATAAGCTGACTTAGCCGTATATTGCCCGTTAGAAGAAAATATCCAGGTGTGGGAATCCTCTACCTCAGGCTGCAGCTCCACCTCAATCAACAGATCCCACAGCTCAAGATATTCAATTAAAACAGTTACTGTAAGTGCAGATCCCCTTACGTCTGCAACCCACCTCCCCTCAGAAAGAGCCTCAAATACTGTTCTTTTTCTTGCTCGATTAGAAATTGAACTAAACAGGTGTGGCACCAACTTATCAAGGCTCTGGCCCTGGAGCCATCTATCAGTCCAAAACAAAGTATTTTTTCCATTTCCAACTACAGACACAATGGCCACAGAGAAGAAAGCTTTCACTGATTGGTGCACTTGAATAGGGAAAAAAGCCCATGGTCTATCTGGCTCGGTTTTCTGCAACCATAGCCACCTCATTCTGAGAGCCCACCCAAGTTGCTGCAGCTGTGAGATACCAAGCCCTCCTAACTCCACCGGCCGAGTAACCTTGGGCCATGCCACCAAGCAATGGCCTCCTTTCACATCTCTCCTGCCTTTCCAAAGGAATCCCCTTCTGATCTTATCGATAGCCTTGAGAGCCCAAGGGGGCAGATCTATGGCCATACAAAGATAAATCAGCATGGAAGTAATCACAAATTGGACCAGAATTCTCCTTCCTGCTCTAGTCAGCGATCAGCCTTCCAACCTGGAAGTTGATCCGAAATTCTGTCAATGATTGGTTGGACTTGGGCTTTAGTTAATTTGTGCAAGGATAGATGCACACCAAGATATTTACAGGGGAAATCAAGTAACTGACAAGGAAGGAGAGAGTGTATCAAATGTCTGTCTTCTTCTTGGCACTGGATAGGCAGCACACTACTTTTTTCCATGTTGGTTTTTAGGCCGCTAGCCCTGCCAAATAAGTTTAGGATATCCATTGTAATGTTGATGTCATCTGTGGAGGGCCTAAGAAAAATCACCACGTCGTCCGCATAGATGGAGATCCGATGCTGCAAAGCCCTTCTAGCCAGTGGCTGCAACAGACCCTCTTCAGTGGCCTTCCTGATCATAAATCCCAGAACATCCATGACTAGAATAAAAAGCATTGGGGATAGAGGGTCCCCTTGCCTCAGACCTCTTTTGTATTCTATTTTTTCTCCTGGATCACCGTTAAATGTTTGTCTTTCTCCTGGCGTCACATGCTTCCTTTGATTTAAATCAAAGGTTGATGTTCTAACTTTCATGTCTGGTTCTGTATATGCAGGGTTCTCTAAGGCGATTGAATATTTGGTTTGTGCTCTACGCTTGAACTCTTTGTTTTCTGTAATTTTCTGAATTCTAGCTGCCTTTTGTTCTGGTTGCATATTTGCGTATATATTCTTCACGGTTCCTTTTGATTCTTTCTATCTTTTTTTCATTGCTCATATGTGCATATCGATCTCTCTCTTTTCCTTTTCTTTTCATTGGCATCCATTATTGAATCTTCTAACCCTAATGGATTGTTTTCCTCATTGTTTTTTGATTTGTTTGAATCTATAAAGCAAAAGAATGAATATTAAATATAGTGTGATATTTTGCATTAATGTAATAGAGAAAAGAAAAAACAATATTTAATTAAGTTTACCTATTATGTTTCCAAGTTTCTCTGTGCCATCTCCAGCATGTACATCTTGACAACTATCAATCCTGCCATCTTCATCATGTATAATATTGCCTACTATTAGCCGGGCTTGCCCTGTGATGGTAGATCCAGGTACGGATCCTTTGAGAGACTCTTTATTTTTTTGCTTTTCATGATAGGCTTCACAAAGCCTTTTAAGCATTTCCTGCTTTTTTTTATTTGTCATCTTAGCATACCGCTCTCTCTCTCTTTTTTTTCTTTTTTTCCTTTGCATCCATTAATGTATCTTCTACCTGATTGTTTTTTGTAATGTATGGATCTGTAGATCAAAAAGAGTGTATAATAAGAACAATATGATATTTTCCATGAATACAATAGAGAAAACATTAAAGCAATATATTGAAGTAAATTTACCTTGTTGCAATTCTGTTTTTAGGTTTTTAGTTGCCTCTATGCCACCTTCATTGCCGACATCTTAACCTCCGGTGTGTACATCTCGATGGAAGGGGACGTGGCAGCGACGTTGGCTTACTGGCCTGCGCGTGGCAGCGATAGCGACGCTAGCTCGCTGGCCGGCAGCCTACCTGGCAGGGGACATGGCGGCAAGGCCAACGTGGCAGCAACGCAGGCTTGCTGGCCTGCCTGGCAAGGGACGTGGCGGCGAGGCTGGCTCGCTAGCTGGCACTGGCTTGTCTCGTAGGGAACGTGGTGGCGAGACTGGCTCGCCGCGACGCTGGCTCACTGGCCGGCGCTGGGACGTGGCGGCGAGGCTGGCTCTCTAGCCGGCGCTGGCCTGTCTCGCAGGAAACGTGGCGGCGAGACTGGCTCGCTAGCCGGCGCTGGCCTTAGCTCGCGTCGCAAGAGGCGGACTCGCAGCGTCGCAAGAGGTTTTTTATGTTTTTTTTACTTTGATCTCTCTAGAGCTGTTTATATAAAATATTTGTAGTCCTATTTGGATTTGGACATCTATATTATATAGCAGATTGGCAGTCCTATTTGGATTTGGACATCTATATTATAGCTATTGTAAAATGTAACCTATACGGACTGGAGATTGGTAGTCCTATTTGGATTTGGACATAGCTATTGTAAAATGTAAAGAATACCTATACGGACTGGAGTACAGACTCGCTATTGTAAAATATAACCTATACGGACTGGAGATTGGCAGTCCTATTTGGATTTGGACATAGCTATTGTAAAATATAAAGAATATCTATACGGACTGGAGTACAGACTGGAGATTGTGGCTATACGGACTGGAGATTGGTAAAAAAAAGGCAGACTGAAATTTTAGCTCTTTATAGATAGGTATAGACTAATTACCCTGCCACCTCATCATTTTGCTGACATAACCCTAGAATAAATAAAGAGAGGAGGGAAAATAGAGAAACCGTTTCTTGACCACGAAACTGAGTTGACGTTAGCAACGAGCTGATAGACTCGGCCAAAATCGCGTTGGGGAGAAACGAGCGGTGTCGAGCTCATCAATGCCTGCTCTCGTGAGCCGTCGCCGCCGGCGCCCTTTCTCCCCCGCGCGCGCCTGCTGCTCCCGCCTCCCTTTCCTTCCCGCGCGCGCCCCTGCTGCTCCCGCCTCCCTCTTCTGCGTGCTCGGCGTCTCGCGCCTCTTTCCCGCGCCGATTTCTTCTACGGCGGACTGCTCCCGCCATTGACGGAGCTGCAGCTCGCGCGCGCACTTCCGGCAGCATCCCGCCTCCAGTTTCCTTTCCTGCGCGCGAGCAACATCTTCCCGCGCTCGCTCGATTGGTAGTATAGATTGGCTTCTGGAACTTCTGGAGTGCACCTGATGGCTTCTGGAAACAAATTTGGCCGATGGAGTGCACCTGATGCCTCCTTCAGATAGTTCTTTTGGTTATCAACTATGGCTGATGGATAGCCTCCTTTTTATTTTGCTATATGCAAATCGTGACCTGATGAGTTATCTTATTATTTTACTATAATATATATCATGAACTTTAGTTGTTTCTGGATTGGTATGAAACAATATGTCGCAAACTTTTATCTATATGTATGGTGTGATAAATATATGATTATGCAGCTATATGTGCCGCCAAATTTGTATTCTTTGTGATCGGTTATGACTTGCGATATATTAGATTCATACGTACAGAGCAAAAGCAATCAGGCTACATAGATGATTGCCACTCCACAGTTGATCTACTAGTTTATTGTGTTGCATTTAAGTTAATCTTTAGTATATAAATGCATGTAGAAACTAAGCATTGGGAAGGATAGTTTCTACGACATATCAATTGCTCTATTTTTCTTTTGGAATGTGAACCAAGAAACTGTACATTGGGACTGCCCTTAGTAATAAAAAATAGCTTGACTGGTGACTCGAACATGCTGGGGATTATCATAGGGAAATTTACTGCCCACATGCTAGAAGCGAGTTACTATTTGCTTAACAAAACGATAATATTAGTAATAAATAATAGTCTGGATGGCGACTCGGACACGCCGGTGATTGGTGCCAGAAAATTTAATTGCTCACATATGAGGAGGTAATTATTTGCTTACCAAAACGATAATATTATTAATAAATAATACCCTGGCCGGCGACGTGGACACGCCGATGATCACCACTTATACATTAACTAGTATAATGCCCATGCTAACGCTACGGCTTTATCTTGTGAATGTATCTTAAAACAATAAAATTATTTTTGCATAGTCTAATTTTTATACAATTGTATTTGAGTCTATATATAATTCGAAAGTCGTTTTGCATATAAAAATGCGTAGTAAATCCATATGTACTGTACAGGCTTCCTCATGCCAGGGAGAGTGGACAGAGAACGGGGACCTAGGCTGCTGTTGGTGATGGTTGAGATGGAGAGGCCTGGCAAGGGACATGCATCGTGGATCAGGATGCATGAGCGATTGGATGTTCCCAAACCTGAAGACCTACTCTCAGGTTTCTGTTAGCAAAGAGGGGGGATTCCCCTAAAACAAAGAGATGAAGAACAGAACACGCAACAGTGGAGATAGAGTTGGGAATCTTTTTTATTTATATGACTCTACAAATGATAATTTACAGTGAATTAGAGGGGAAAAAACTCATGGAGATGCTAAAATAGTGTATGCCATTATTCTTTCTGAGGACCTCACCTATAAGGTCCAGAAATTGTCCTGAATAGCACAAGGTCACAGTTTGAACCAACAATGACCTTTCTTTTAGTCCATACAACAACCTTGTCTGAAAGTTCATTGTTGGTTCATCACAATATATAGCAGAAATCACCATACAATTTACATGGAAAAGGCAACCGTATGAGGTGACTTGCAATCATGGGTGACAGAGATGCAATAGTGTAAAGGCTATTTCAGTAACTCGACTATGAAAGCCACTAAGTTAGTGATATCTGCAGGCTGTAAAAAAGAAATTAACTTAGCTATGATTGGACACTGAGTTAGCCACTGAGTTAGTAATATTCCTTATTGGTATGAGTATGACAATGACGACAGTGAAGATAAGATGATCGTGCCTACTGATTTTGTTATTGTTTGTCCACATTGAGCAGGCAAGTATCAGTTAGTGTAGTTTCTGCTTTTGCTGGAAATAACATGACACTGAACATAGCGTGTTAACTGAAACTGAAACCAAACATGTCACAATGTTTTCTAGTATTTTTAACAGAAATATCGTGTTAACTGCAGACCAAGCCACCATAGTCAAGCTCGTTTGGTTGTCTGCTAATGTTCAACAGCTTTTCATTCCCACAGTTTGTAGAACAAATGCAGAGTAATTGTGACACCAAAATCATTCATGTTCAGACTTCAAGTTCCCATGATTCTAATAGTCATGCATGAGTCCTCATCCACGCTCCACTACTGCATTTCTGTCTGTTGTCAGACCTGCTACAGGAACCTGCTTCAAGTTGCAAGTTAGACTCTAATGCTATAGAATAAAAGTAGCAAGCACACAACCAACAATATATATTCACATGAGTATTGATAAAATAGTTTGAGTATACACACCGTCATTTACCAATTTAGGACATCTTTGTAAACTATATTTTTGGTGCTCTTCCCTGTAGGATCCAATTCCTCTTTTACTTTTGCTAGGATTCTTGTTGTTGACCTTGACACCCCCCTTGATAAACCAACATAAAGCTGTCTATGCGAAAACACGGGTTCTGGAAGGTAGATTCCAACGTTTGGGATGGTCTGTCCCTACGCTTTATTTATTGTCATGGCAAAACTTAACCTCACTGGAAACTGTTTTCTCTTGAACTTGAAAGGAAGAGAAATATCATCCGAGGGAGACAATGGTAGCCTTGGTATAAAAACTCTTTTCCGCACATGTTGTCCACCAACGATCTCAGCATCAATTGCGTTGTCTTGCAATGCTCTGACCATAAGCCTCGTTCCATTGCATAACCCAATGTTGGGATCAAGATTGCGGAGAAGAATCACCGGACAATTAATTTTTAGCTTCAGCTCATGCGGGGCAGGCCATTTGGAGTTATTGAGTTCAAAAAATCAATAGGAAAGTGATTTGAAGGATCGTCAACAACAGTGTCAAAGCTATGGTAAACCTTTTCCTCACCTAGAAACCTTTCAATCATCATTGCATTCAGCCTATCAACATGCTCATTTTTTGTCGATAGAATGGCCCGTCCGCTCATATAGTCAGCTGATGTTGCATGTTCTCCAAGTGACGGGAACACCGAGGAAATGAGTGTATTGACTGCCACATCCGTGTCAGTATATCCAATCACAATATCATCCGGGAGTCGAACATAATCATCTCCAATTGTTTCCTCAGTTCCATTCCCAATCCGTAGGAGGTACTCAGAAAACCAAGGGTCTGACTATGCCCTCATGTTTTGTGACAATCGTATCTTTCTTACTTTATCCCACAAATAGGATCTTTGCAAGGTAGCATCAGTTATCTGTGCTCTTGTCCCACGTGGCACCACAGGAAGGACCTGTCTGAAGTCTCCACCAAATACCATGACCTTTCCTCCAAATGGCAAAGCACATTCCATGATATCCTGTAGGGACCTATCTAGTGTCTCCACGCACTGACGTTTGGTCATGACAACTTCATCCCAAATAATCAAAGACGCCCTACGAAGCAACTCTGCAGTGCCACTTTGCTTTGTAAAGCTGCACATGGTATTGTCCCCAATTTTAATTGGAATCTTAAACCTAGAGTGTGCAGTGCGTCCTCCGGGCAATATTGATGCTGCTATACCAGATGTGGCTGTTGCGATGGCTATTAATCCTTTGGAACGAACTTTAGCCAGAAGCGCCTTGTATAGGAATGTCTTACCTGTGCCTCCAGGACCATCGACAAAAAAACTTGGCTCTTGTTGGCAAAGACATGCTGAATGATTTCATTAAAACCTTCTGTCTGCTCCTTGTTAAGAGAATAAAAAATATCTAGGTGTTCTTGGTCTACAGTGATATTTTGTTCCTCCCTAACCTCTTTCATCATGTCAATGGAGGTTGGACCCATATCACAAATATGTGGTAGACCATAATCTCTAATATCTTTCCCCATCGAGTGAAGCATATCTCGTATATCCCTGAGCACCATTTGCTCCACCATCGACGTGTTGTTGTTGTCTCGGCTGAAGTCTTCACCTAGAGCATCCTTATACTTGTCCCATAGTCCACGTATGTTAGTGGCCTCACCGAACACGAGTATGGTTGCAAACAACCTTCGCGAGGCACATGGCATCTGGAAAGTGGTTGCCTCTGTCAAGGAGTCATCGATTGATTTGTCCGTCTCGATAAGCCCTCTTTTCTCACATGCTTCCCTAAAAGTAGAGTATATTACACCGGTCACTGTTTTCAAATCCTCATAGGATGTTGCACCTCTCACATGATTTAGCAAAACTCTTAGAAAGTATCTTTCCCCTTCAGCAGGGCTAGCATAGACAATCCGCCCTATTTGTCCAGATGCCTTTTTTCTCAATTGCCAGATCTTTTTCCCTGGGATCCAACGATAGTGTTCTGGAAATTCTCTATACAATATTTTCCTGGCTGCTTTTTCCTGACGGTTTGTACTGAAATACTCAGTAAGTGTGGTCCTATTAGAACCTGGACGACTCACAACATCTTCCAAGTTGTCCTCGTCATTATATGTCACAGATTGCATACCAGGAAAATGTAGCTGAAGCTGCAGTACATCTGGAAAAACACCAAACATAGGAAATCCAAATATCCTGTACACAGCTTCTAGTGGAGATATGTATCTAGCATTCCTATACTGTTGTATCTCATTGATGACACCAACATCTCTATCATTTTGATCTTCGTTCACTGAGAACGAAGCTTGGTCATGTCCTTTATACACATATTTAAATAGATATTTCACTGCTTTAATGCTTGAGCATGCTTCAACATTTATGTGACAGTTGTATCTAAAGAGTAGACCAGGGTTGTATGGCACTACCCACCTATTGTCTAAATCTGCTCTCCTAATCCTGACTCGACGTCCGTCATCCCTTCTCCTATAGGTTGGATAGGAGTCCTTTCCTTGTTGGGTTGCCTCACAAAACTGTCGAGGGTACTGAAAGCGACACTCTCCATTCACCATACATGCGCAGTTCTTGTTTAGCACACCACATGGTCCATGTAACATATGGCTGATAACCAGATCATGCAACTCTGGGTATTTGTCCTTGTCTGGTATCTCTGCTGAAATAACTCGATCATATGCATCTGGGGTTGTCAACTTGCTCCCTGACTTCATGATCAGTAGGATATGCTCATGTGGCAGCCCTCTTTTTTGGAACTCGGTAACACGGACATATGCTGCAACATCACCAAAATACTTTTTCTTGATAAGAAGATCTTTTAGATCCCGCAACTTTGCCCTGTACACCCTTGCAACCAGTTCTGGCCTATCTTGTGGTTCTTGCCCTGGTTCCAGGTTGCTTGTTATCTCTTCCCAGTAGAGATTGCATGTCATTGTGATGAAGTAATCAGGCTTTCCAAAACGTTGGACAATAGCCACAGCATTAAAGAACCTTTGTTGCATGTCTCGATCACATCCAGGGAATGATCTTGGCAACACAATTCTCTTGCCAACCTTAGACCCCTCAGTTTCTCCAGCAGAGATAACATCAACCAGTCCCTAAGAGCAACTCTAGTAGTAGCCCTCAAAACTAGGCCCCTACTTTTAATTTGGGTGCTCCCCCTACTTTTTGGGGCTCAACTTTTTTGCTTCAACTCCAACAGTAGCACCCAAATTTGGGCCCCCAAACCTATTCCAGAGAGAATGACAGAAGGGACCCACTCGTCAGTGTCTTTTTCTTCTTCCTCTTTCTTCTTCCTTTGGACATGGACACAATTAGAGCATCGAGCCGGTTACCATAGGGTGTCATGCACATGCAAGGGTAGAGAGAGAGGGAGCATGCGCTGGGGCTAGGACACGCGATGGAGGATAGGGGCTGCCCTGTTGGGCCAACAGGAATGAGGTCTGGGAGAGAAATATGGGTGCCCAGCCAAATATGGGGTCTCGAGTAGGGGCCCTGCTGGGCACCCATATTTAGCTATTGGGGCTTGAGTAGGGGCCCTGCTGGAGTTGCGATATATAACAAGGAGATTAATTTTTAAGCACAAGGCAGTTACAAGGTTGCAAAGTTCATAAATAATAGTAAAAAAAATAAATAAAATAATATGAGTGGTTACCTGGTATAGCTCTGCTCGTATTAGTTTTTGGTTTTCTGGATTTGAGTACCAATCTAGCCTCATAGACTCAATCTTTATATACATATCTACAGCCCATTGCTGGAAAAGACGACCTCCAAATAATATAATGTTAAAAATCCCCCTTCTAACTTGCATTTTGAAGCAGTAGTATTCTCGTGCAGTTACATGCGGATTGTGCTGAATCTGCAACTCCGCTTAGCCATTCACCTTCTTGGACGTCATTATCACCGCCTTCCGCATAATTGTCGTTATTATCATCAACTACAATATAGTTAAATTGTGATAAATTATTAGACAATGTTATATAAAGGATTATAGCAATGAGTCAATAGTATGAGTATTAAAGCGGTTTAATACCTGGATAACCACCAGTAGTCCTCTGATCCATGTTATTAACACTATTAGTAGAAGTCGGGGCTGTAGATGGAGTGACTTGATCCCCACTATATGACATAAACTTGTTCCACCCTGTTTCCCCTCGCGGATTATACATAGGATAACCTAATGGATCATAACAACCATGCCATGCTCGTATATACTGGGGACGGCGATCGGTCTTTCCATATACTACCACACTCCTGTCAAAACATCTTTGTGGATCGTTCCCTTCCAGCCAAATAGCAGCAACCTGGGAGGCTGTTGGGGCATTGTATCTTCTCTGGTCAGGAGTAACATTTGTGTTGAGTTCAATCCGGTAGTCATCCAAGTTTGGAAAAGCACCATTTCTCCTAAAAGTATGGACATATGGGTTATCCTCTAAAATGGCAAGGATATTCCGAATGAGGTTGATATCAAGATCAGGGGACCTTTTTCTTCTATGTGATAAGGCAACATCTTCTGTGTCATAAAAGTAGAGCTGCAGATGTCGAGCTCCATGACCACCTGGAACCAGGTGATCTAGACGGTGGTACAACCCGCCATGAACTCGAAATGTATAGACACCAGACCCTTTTGGACTTTTATATCTATCATCAATGGTAACCCCTAGACTTGTAAAAGAGAAATGCGAGTTGATATATCGTATATGTTTCCTGAAATATTTTGCATCATCATCAACTTGACTGGTGAATAACCTTTTTAGTTCTGTGGGAACCTCTGGTATATGTATTTGTACTTTTCCCTTTCTACAACAAAACCCAGGTGTCTCATACTGGAACCTCATCGCACCACAGTAATTGCAGTTAGGGACATTTCTCAATATATGTCTTGGTGGCAGGTTCTGGTAGATGAATTCATACGGATCATGAAGTATCACATTATTATTTGCAGTTGGGCCCTCCGCAAGGACGCGATATGACTCATAATCAGGACCTACGTTTGAGAAATTATAGTAAGCTAATTAATTTAATAATATTATACATATGCTTTAAGAATGATTTATGTTATTTTACTATAGTTATCGTTGCAGTACCTTGCGTATGTCGGTTACGGATTCCATCATCATCATCATATAAGTCTTTGTTGAGCAATCCATGTCCGTTGTCAATGGCATCTTCCTCACCATCCCAACCCTCATGCACTGGTTCGAATAGTTCACGATCAAACTCATGTTCATTGGTTTGGACATCTACATGGGTCAAACTCAGATAAATGAATCTTTGCATAGATATATATTTAATATTATCTGTATGATAAGCATATAGTAAAATATATGAACATGGTTTTCGTGTTAGCTAAAAGATTTTATGTAAATTAAGGATGTCGCTGATGTGTTGACCTGTATCGCCGTAAGCAGGTAATGGTCCAGAAATAATTGTATGCGGGGCTCTACGCACTGGCACGTAATTATCATTCCTATGTAGCCAATCCATGGTGTCCGGTGACTCATCATCCATTATAGTTGTAGTTGACAATCCAGTTTCGACAACACGGGTGTTGCTTCCATTTTGTAATGCAGCCTTCCTACGCGCTCGGTATTCCCGTTGGTACTCACGTTGTCTCCTATTAATCTCTTCTCTTTGTTCGTCAGTCATCTCAGCTCTTCTTTTCCTCTGTCTAGTACTCATGTTTGTAGTAACGTTGTTTGTAGGTCGTTCTCGTGGGTCCGCACATATATTAGAGATAGAACTTTTTAAAAAATAATCTCTACTGCATAAGACTATATTTACTGCATAAGACTATATTTACCATGATGATTTCCCTGTGCATCTGGTGGGATATTTTCCTTGTCCAAAATAGTTAGGGTGTCTTGCTCCATACCACAATAATTAGTGTCTGTATAATTTTGTTATCAATTGCACGGTGGTAGTTTGCCCAGTGGGTTAAAATATACATGATTTAATGGTGTAACAAGAAGCGTGAATCAAAGAGATTAGTATGTACCTATGGCCGAAGAATCTGGCATTATTTCACTGAGAGCATAGGAAGTGGTAGCATTTTGGGATGTAGCTTTCTTCCGTGCTCGGTAATCACGCTGATACTCACGTTGCTTTCTCCTAATTTCTTCTCTTTGTTCATCGGTCATTTGAGCTCGACGATTGCGCTGTTGTATATTTCTTTCCTCTCTCCTCCGTGAGCCTTCATCTAAAGTGGATATTTTTACAAGAATACAAACAGGAATAGAAAATTGAAATAAATAACTGAATCACAAAGAAAAATTGAGACAATGCAAACTGAAAATTCAGATAATGCATTTGTGAATGATACTGCATACTTAAAATTAACAAAGGCAGTGCTGATATTGCATAATGATACTGCATCTCTACTATAATGCTAAAAATTAACAAAGACTCTACAAAGCATATGCAATAAATAATATAAAAATTAATATATAAAATTAATAATTGTCGCAGATCTTTCTTCTATATCCATATGAGCAAAGCATTAAATAATATATAAAAATTAATAATTATGGAGACCAAACAAAGTAGTTGTACCAAGAATGTTGGTGACGTCGTTTAGTGCCTCGCGTGTATCTTCTGGCGTAGACATTACAACGTCTCAGAGCGTGTTGTCGTAGGCGAGGATGCCACCGCCGCGGATCAGCCGCAACAGCCGCTCGTGATATCCTGATGTTTGCCGCAACAGTTATGGATCACCCGTCAATAGCCGCAGATCAGCCGTAGTTTTTCTGAAAATTTTTGCCGATGTGGTTCCACACTAAATGAACATCTGAACTTGTTGCAGGGAGCACGTACTTACGACGGAGTTGATGATAATGGAGAGAAAATTTCCAAGTGTAAATCATAGGAAAAAGGAGTTGTCATAATACTACTATTTTTCTCTTCTGAAATATCTTGTCAGGCATCACCGATTAGTATGGAGGTGCCATAATACTACTATTTTTCTCTTCTGAAATATCTTGTCAGGCATCACCGATTAGCATATGTTTGGGCATACCTATTTAGTGCCTGTTACGGAAGCAAAACACCCTGCTGTTGTGTCTCATCCACTACTCCAGGTAATCGATGATGTCCACCATGTGTAGTAATCGCAAGTCGCAGAAGATCAAACCGGGTGTCCTGCTATTGATGATGCACACGTGGAGACAAATTAGAAATAAATGGTCTGATTTGCTTAACTAACTGATAAACTGAATTTGCTATTAAAGTACTACCAATCAGACCTGGATGCCGATGGCAACCGCTCACCAATCAGACCTGCAGTGGATGCAGACAAGTAGTAGATCGAGTGCTTCGGGAGGAGACGGCCGGCGGCGGGGGCCACAGAGGAGAAGGCCAGCGGTGCAGACAGGCAGTAGATGGAGTGTTCCGGGAGGAGACGGCCGGCGGCGGGGGCCACAGAGGAGACGGCCAGCGGTCGCGTGATCATGGGTAGTATTAGCGTCGGTTTTTTTTCGTGCGAATCTTGACTGGCGGATGCGCGCGGGGTTAGGGTGAGTTTGAAGCCCTTGCATCAAACTTTCATTCCTAGCCATCAAATCTGATCTAGGTGTTTTTTAGCCTTTGATTTTAATGAAGACAAATTCCTGTGTACGTTTTTCTAGATACACAATGGTTGCGGCCCTCAGCGGGGGACATTTTTTTGGGTGGACCAAGCATAATTCTGTTAGGTGCGACATGGACACTCTGGTGATTAGCACAGACAAATTTACCTTTCACATCTATGACAAAATTATTTATTTAACAAAATGATAATTGTAAGTGCAATCAAGTCTATTGTGGGTTTTGGCGTTGATGACCACCGAATTAGGGAACTAATGAGATTTGCTGAGATTACAAGGAGGGAATATAGCAAAGAGGTTGTTGAATACCATGGAGGATCCCCCAATTATAAAGGATGGTTTTCCTAGCTCCAAAGGAGATTTAATTCTTTTTCAGTTTTTTTTGAGTATAGGAAAAGCCGTACTATAAAGAGGGACTCCAAGTTTGTTGATCAAATTGTGAACCAAAGGCTCAAAAGCTCATCAACATCCTCAGACCCAAGCCTAGCCAGCATATCTTTTACTCTACACTTTGGTGTTTTCAGGCTGGTTCAGGCAAGGGCGGCACTGCCGCCCTACCCTGTGACAGTTGGGGAGCTGGGTATAAATACCCATTCCGACCGATTCAAACGGTCACCTCCTCGTCTTCCTCGCTTCCAACCGTTGCAAACATACCAGAGCTCACCTCTCTCTCCCTCCTTTGTTGCTCCTCAAGCCCTCAAGCCAATCCTTGATTCCAACCATCAAAACTTGTGGGAAAAGGCAGCAAACTTCGATTGGAGAGCAGATCCATTGATTCCCAGCGTCAAAAATAGCTTTTGGTTCACGTTTGACCGGCAGCCTTGAGTTTGTTACTCTTGGAGCTTGCTCCTAGCCGGCTAGGCGTCGCCCTAGAGCTTGCCAACGTGTGTGGCAGCCAAGGGAAGGTTTGTAAGGTTACCCTTGCAGCTAATACATTCTTCACTCTTTGCAAGGGGTAAAATCCTTGCTTTGAGAACGAGGAGAAGGTAAGCCTGTGTGGCTAAGCCGGTCCTAGTGTGGGCGCCTCAAGAACGTGGAGTAGGCCAAGCCTTGTTGTGGCAACAGCTGAACCACGGTAAAAATCGTGTGTCTTGTGTGCTTTCACTTGTGTATGAGATTGTATTAGGGTTTGAGGCCGATCTACTTGGTGGAGAGGCTCCAGCGGATTCTAGCTACATACTTGTGCTCTACTATCTTGCAGGAAGCTTGGAAATTAGTCGTTCTAAATTTCCCTCGGTAAACTTTGAATCAATTCAGTTAAGCTTCTGTCTGTTTTTCTGTAAGAGGCCGGCAGTGCCGCCCTGGGAGGGCCTCACTGCCGCCCTTGCCTGTGTGACTGATAAACTTTGCTGAAAAAGTTTGAACAGGCCTCTTCACCCCCCCTCTAGGCCACTTCCTGTACGTCCAGAGATCCTACAAGTGGTATCAAAGCGAGTTGCTTCGTATACGCTTCACCGCGTGAAGTATGGAAGTTGCGGGAAGCTCGGGGGCGAAGGGTAAGTCCATTCCAGCTGCACAAGCTGAGGATGTGCTGGTTGAGAGTGATAGCAGTGAGCTATCAGTCTCAACAGCCAACAACTCCACCCTCAAGCCTGATGGTGGTGTGACTACCGACCCCGAGAGAAGGCAAAGGAGGCAAGCAAGAACAGAAGCTAGAGCAAAAAGAAAAGAAGATGAAAAGCTAGCTGCCAAGAAGAAGAGAAAAGAAGAAAGAAAAGCCAAAAGAGAGGAGCGAGCCAAAAGAAGGGCAGCAAAGAAAGAAGAAGAGAAGAAGAAAGAAAAGGAGGTGTATGATGCATCATCATGTGAGCTATCACCTAGTACAGATGATGGTGATGATGATGAATCATATAACCGCTCCAAGAAGGACAAGAAGGGCAAATCAACGAAGGAGGACAACAGCAGCAAAAAGAAATACTCCGCTATATCCTTTAACTATTCTTATTTGTCTAACCGAGACAAGAAGTGTCTTGTCAACGTGCCCGCTGGCAAGTTGCCTTATTTCGATGGGACCGACTTTGCTAAGTGGAAGCATTTGATGAGTCGTTATCTTGGAGCTCTTCACCCCGGTCTTTGGGATGTTGTTTGTGATGGTTTTCAGGAACCTGCAGATCCAGAGAATCCAACAAATGAAGAAATGATTGCTGTCCACTTCAATAACCAAGCCACAAGCATTCTCCTTAGTGCTCTCAATGGAAATGAGTACAACCGGGTGATGAATGTGAATGCGGCCAAGTAGATTTGGGATACTTTGGTTTTAGCTCATGAAGGTGTTGACAAAGTGAGGAAGGCCAAAATTGATTTGATGATGGCCAAGCTAAATAGGTTTGTGATTGTTGGTGATGAAGGGCCACAAGAAATGTTTGATAGGTTGATGGTGCTAGTTGGAAAAATTAGAGGCTATGGTGGTGACCTTGATGATCATAAAGTTGTGAAAGTAATGTTGGAAGCATACTCACCAAGGAATGAGACCATGGTCACTCTCATTAGAGACAAGAAGAATTTCGAGCACTTCACCCCAAGTGATGTGCTTGGAAGATTGTTGACATTTGACATGCAAAGTGAAGAGGCTAATGAGAGAAGAAAGCTTGGCGAGCTGCAAGCCAAGTTAGAAGGCATGAAGATCAATGATATAGCACTGAAGGCAAAGCAATCAAACAAGCAAGGTGGCTGCAGCAAATCCAAGAGCAGCAAGCAAGTATCAACAAGTCAGCCCAAGAAAGCAAAGCAAGTTCAAGAATGTGATCCATCTTCATCCTCTAGTGATAGTGATGGTGATGATGGTGATTATGAGAAGATAGATGATATTGCCCTCTTCATAAGCAAGCATAGACGGGGGCTGAAGCACCATGGATTCAAGTTCACTCCAAGGAAGTTCCAAAACAAGAAGAAGAGATTGTGCTTTAACTGTGGCAGCACCGAGCATCTTGTTGCAGAATGTCCAGAGGCAAAGAAAAGGAAGGCACAAAGGCATGACAACAAGAGAGACTACAAGAGGGCTGGAGAAGCACACATCAGGCATGAATGGGACTCAACTCAAGAGACCTCAAGTGGAGATGAGAAGGTGGCTACCATGGCTGTCCTCAAGTCAACATCTTCACCAAGGCTCTTCGACAACATGATCGATGATGAGCAAGATGGCAGCCCCCACATTTGTCTTATGGCAAAGGGTGGGAAGGTACAAACCAAATCCAAATCTTCTCCAATCCCCAAAGAAATCTCTAGTAGTGAACTAAGTGACTCCTCTAGTGATGATGACTCTAGTGATGATGAATTTAATGAAATGACTAAAAAGTGTGATCATAAAACTAAAGTCTACATCTCTAGGCTAATGAAGGAAGTACTAGATCTCAATAATGAAATTGATTTAAGAAATGATGACATTAAGGCACAAGTTGAGAAAAATCTGGCTCAAATTAAAGAAATTGACTCATTGGAGAGTGAGGTGGCTGCACTAAAGAAAAGTATAAAGAAAGAAAAAGAAAGCCACACTCTCACAAAGAAGGAAGTAGATGCTCTCAAGCAAAAGTATTATGGCTTAGATGAAAAGCATAAAGGACTTGAGCAACAATACAATCTTCTTTGGGAGAGTACCTCACAGTCCTCTAAGTCAAATGAGACTAGTACTCCCTCCACTAGTGAAGGTTGTGGAAAATGCTATAATCTTGACTTAAACATGTATTCCACTAATCTTGCAAACATGGAGACTATGAAAAAGGAGATCACGAGGCTCTCACATTTGTTGAACACCAAGTGTGAGAACAAACCACAAGGTAAAGAAGTTCAGCAAAATAGGCCAAACTACAAGGATGGGAGAAATCCCAAAGTCAAGGATGGACTTGGCCACACAAAAGGAGGAAAGACCAATGCAAGAAACCTGGTGAATGGCGTTGAGTGTGTTAAGTTCACGAGCAAAGGTAAGGTTCTTGCAGAGCAGCCTGCACAGAAGGGGGCACAAAAGCAGCCCCGAGCCCACTGGCCAGCCAAGGGCGGTTGTGAGGCCCTGAAGGGCGGCAGTGCCGCCCTCCCCAGACAAGGGAAGGCTACCAACCTCAAACCTGAGCCTGTGAAAGCACAAAAGAAGGTATGCCAGCCTCAGGGGGAGTCTCAGCAACCCAGAAAGCAGAACAGGGGGACTCCAAAGAAAAGTTTCTATCAACCAAAGGCAAAGACACAAAGCCCTATTGTGAATACTTCCTTTGTGTTGAAAAATAACAACAAAGGGGAAGTGATTGCCAAATATGTTGGCAAGGGCAGAAATGTGTATCTTAACATTTCCATTTGGGTTCCTAAAGTTTTTGTGACTAACATGCAAGGCCCCAAGAAAGATTGGGGACCTAAACCAAGGAACTAAACTTGTTTTGCAGGCATACTCCTCCGGTGGGTCAAGTTGGGTGCTTGACAGCGGCTGTACAAATCATATGATCGGAGAGAAGAGTATGTTCTCAACATATTCCCCAACTACAAATTCAAAAGAATCTATCATATTTGGTGATAACTCCAAGGGGGAAGTTGTCGGTCTTGGTAAGGTTGCTATCACAACAAATTCTTCCATTTCAAATGTCTTGCATGTGGATCCGTTGGGATACAACATGTTATCAGTTTCACAATTGTGTGAGGCTAGTTACAATTGTCTCTTTACGGAGAAAGGTGTGGAAGTCTTTAAGAGGGAGGATTCCTCTGTTGTCTTTACGGGTCGCTTGAAGGGCAAGCTTTACTTAGTTGATTTCAACAAAAGTAAGGCCAAGCTTGAGACTTGTTTAATGGCAAAATCTAGCATGGGCTGGTTATGGCATCGCCGTCCAGCACATGTTGGCATGAGGAACTTGGCCAAACTCCAAAAGGACAACCACATCATTGGACTAACAAATGTTGAATTTGAGAAAGACAGGATATGTGGTGCTTGCCAAGCCGGGAAACAAGTAGGTGTACCACACCCACCAAAGAGTGTCATGACGACCACTCAACCATTGGAGTTGATACATATGGACCTCTTTGGACCGGTCGCCTACCTAAGCATCGGGGGTAACAAATATGGATTAGTTATTGTTGATGATTATTCTCGCTTCACTTGGGTATTCTTTGTCTTTGAGAAATCTCAGGTACAAGAGAAAGTAAAGATCTTTGTGAGAAGAGCACAGAGAGAGTTTGGGCTGCCCATCAAGAAAATAAGAAGTGATAATGGCAGCGAGTTCAAAAACACCCAAGTTGAAGAATTTCTTGATGATGAAGGCATCAAGCATGAGTTTTCAACTCCATACACCCCGCAGCAAAATGGCGTAGTAGAGAGGAAGAATAGAACACTCATTGACATGGCAAGAACAATGCTTGATGAGTATAAGACTTCGGACCTATTTTGGTGCGAAGCAATCAACACCGCTTGCCATGCAATCAACCGTCTCTACCTACACAAGAAACTCAAGAAGACTTCATATGAGCTGCTAACCGGTAACAAACCAAAGGTGTCATACTTTAGAGTGTTTGGGTGCAAGTGTTTCATACTCAATAAAAGGCCCAAAACCTCTAAGTTTGCACCTAAAGTTGATGAAGGCATTCTTCTTGGTTATGGATCAAATGAGCATGCCTACCGCATCTACAACAAAACCTCTGGTAGAGTTGAAGTTGCTGTAGATGTCTCATTTGATGAGTCTAACGGCTCTCAAGTAGAGCATATTGATGAAAGTGTTGCAGGAAAGGAGGATCCACCATGTGAGGCAATCAAGCAATTGGCTCTTGGTGACATAAGGCCACAAGAAGAAAAAGCCACTGCTCAGGAGGATCCCCAAGATGCTGCTGACAATTCTTCCGCTGATGCACTCGATGCAAATGTGTCAGCCACACCTGCTGCTCAGCAACAGAGCGGCAGTGAGGCTGTCTAGGGTGGCAGTGCCGCCCCTCCCTCAGCAGCAGCAACTGTTGGGTATTCTTAACATCATTACCAAAAGTAGACTAAGTTCTCTAAATCTAGTAACGGTGCCAAAAATGCCAAACCTATCCCTCACACCACTTAAGCCAAGTCGTCATCCCCAGCATGATATGAGAGACGCGGTATTGAAATATGCAATTGCTCTTCTAAATAAATAATGAATGGGATCTGCAAGCGCACAGATTAATACCGATGTAGCATTTTAACCGGGAAGTATTCCAGGTATCGTTATTTATATTTTTACCACTGGGAAGGGATTAACAATCATCAATATTGATTACAGAATAGAATATGAGATTGAGTATCTATCATTGCATATGTAATTGAGAACATTTATCTAACTCTTCATACAGGGATAAGTGTCACATAAAAGATATATGAAATAATAATAGTGACAAAGACAATTAGTCTGATCAGCCACATATAAATATGATAAGCACCTCAATTAGATACTCTAGAAAGTCATTAGCATGGTATTAGAATGAACTACAAGAATATTTCCTAAGTTATTCTCAACTATATAGTCTAGCATTATCATAGTTAGTGCAAGCATACTTAGCAATCATTGTGAGACAAGACTACGCCCATGCATAGTGATATTAGCAAGGTAAATGAGAAACATAGCAATCACTCCCCTGTAATAATATTGCTCTGCTAGCCCAATACACGAGAGGGGGACTATATAAGAATCAATGAAGCTGTCACTATCACGAACAACCCCACGATCTGGCATATTGGGTATAATCACAGATAAATACGGTATAAGCACCACGCCTACACAATATCTATCATTTACCCATGGATCCGATGGATAAACGCTATACGATCCTAAGCATGTATATAGATCCAATCTAACTAAGCCAAGTACATAACTATGATAAACTAAGAACAATATAATATTGAATATAAACAAGTAGAGCAAAGTCATAGGCAATATATTGAAGTAGAACAAAGTCATATTCATAATATTGAAGAACAAAGATAATTAAAAGAACAATTAGAAGCACAATTAGAGAATTACCAAGAATCCTCTTGACAGATCTAGAAACCAATCGAAGATTGACTCCTTCTAGTTCTAATCCTATGTAGCTATGCTAATCTAGATATCTAATTGATGTGGTGGCTCTAATCTTGATCAGAGGCTTCTTCTCCCTTGAGGAATAATGAATTAGGGTTGAGAGGCTCTCTCCTCCAAGGGCCAGGGGGTCTGGTTTTATAGTCCCTTCAAGTGAATATGGGCCGTTGGATCAAACCGACATAGATTGTATGGTTTAGATTCATCCTTTAGGTCGGTGGAGATCTCCCACGAAGCAGAGTCCTGATTGGACTCAAGGAGAGGGTGGGCGCCTAGGGGAACAGGGCGGGCGCCCTGCCTCTGGACCCGTTTCGTCTCCGCTTCGGTCTCGTGGCTTGTGGAGTCTTCTAGATGTAAGATAATTGCGCAGCACGTTAATATCTCTATGTAATCCCGACGTGTGGGCCTTTCTTCCGTATTTCCTGATAACCCCCTACAGAAATAGACAAACACCAAAACTCGTGGAATTCTGTTAGATAAAACCCTAAGTCTGGATGTTGATTTCATTTGGATCCTTTTCTTTGTTTATTTGATAATTAAATTTGATACTTAAGGACCGTCAACAAACTCCCCCAAGCTTACCTCTTGCTCGTCCCTGAGCAAGGATAGACTCAACGATGGATTAGAAGTTGTTGCAGTATCTTAAAAAATTGACGGTACACATGCTTTTTAAATAAGATCTCATCTCTGAGTTAGAGTAAACTGTCAAGACTTAAAACTTACTTACTTTACCTTCACCATGGGACTTGTAACTGTCACTTCTGTCTTGAGTGGTTAAAAGATAGAACAGTCTAGTCAAGTGCCATGTCTCTTATTCTTGATCAGCTATAGCTCTAGAGTTTTTGCAGATTTTCAAATAAAACTCAGAGATTCCTTGTATGACTCTCTCATATCTCTCTTTTGTGGTATTTCTGGATCCTTACCAAGGCAGTGATGGTATATGCCTTCTCTCAATATCTATAGTATTTGTGGTATACGGCATAGTGACATTGCCTTCTCTCTCACCCTACTCTAATAAGGCTTTAATATCTAGAGCTCATAGGTGGGAGATAAAATATACATACTTACAAGACATGTATTGCATAGTCAAACCATGGATCCAAAGAAACAAGTCAATAAGTTTAATCAAGATGTGCATGTGTGGCAAATGAATGGTGTATGGTGATGATGGTGATAACAATGGTGAAAGTCTAATTCTACTTTGCTCTTTTGAGGGGATACATACCTTCCTTGCTTTTTGAATTTATGAGGAGAATGAGATGCTCTTCTTTTTCTTTCCTCTCAGGTGGGTATCTTGTACCCCTAATTCTACTGTCGGACACTTGTCCATTTTTTACCTCTCGTCTCACTTTTTTTCGTTTCTTTCGAGGTTCCGAGCACTTGCTCCTTTCTATTTGCTCGTATCTTTTTTTTCTTCTTTTTTTTAGAGCACGCATCTCTTGAGATAATATAGCAAGTGGTAGTAACAAGATAACTTGAGCATTTATTTCACAAGGAAAAAACAGAAATATTTTTGGCTATTCTCTCCCGGATTAGGAGTAGAATATTTTTAGGTGGTTCTGGAGATGGAAATGGATGGATATATGTGGATGGTACTTCCAGAGTAGAAGTAGCATATATGAGTGAACGTGCAAGTGAAATCTTGATTTAACCACATGACAAGCTCCTAAGGGTCTACACAGCTTGACCACACTCAATGCTTATAAGCAGTAAATATTAAATGTGTGGCTCAAAGTCTAGCAATCATGTATATATGGCTGTGGTAGGAATTTAAACTCTCATCATACAGGAACTCATCATGCAATATTTTAAAGATTTTCAAAGATAAAATTCTCTAGAATTCTAGCATCTCTAGAAACAGATAAACAGCCGCTCAACCTTCCCATATCATATCCGTTAACAACTTAGACTTCAGATCAAGTTTTCATCCCACAAGTTTAGGTCTAGAGCAAGCTTTAAATTATAACAATTATGTCTAAACTTGAGAGAGAACTTAAAATTGCAAATTAGGCAGAGCAACTATTCGTCATATCCATGCTTGAGTTTTATTATTAAGATACAGATTAGCATAGCCACTTTATTTATTTATTAAACACACTAAGTAAAAGATAAATATATAAGTATAAGCATAAAATCTTTATTTGGTTTATGTATATTTAAATTCTAATATAATATAATATAAGTATAGATAGATAGAAATACTTATCGGGATAAGTGGGGGTGCTCTCCCCCAAGCTGAATTTTGACGTAATTTCTCTTGATGTAGCTAGCAGGTGGCAGAGGCGTATTTGAAAGTCAGCAGCATTCTTGACAGCGATTAGAATGTCCTCCGTCTGCTAGTCTTCTTGATTCTTAAATTCTGTGGAGCTCAAATAGACAACAAAGCTTGTGGAACTGATTAAGTGTTAGCATAAATATCTAGCCTTTATCATTTGAGACTCCTTAATAATTATTACTCCCTATTTTTATATTTTCATTTTATAAAGTAGAAAAATATTTATTTTATTTTTATGCCACCACAGTGAATGTACTTATGGGTTTTATGCCACTCGTATACTCACATGGGGCTTTACTGTTTTTCACATTTTTATTTTCTTTTTATGATATTACGAACATGATTAACTAAGCAAACTATTTAAAATAATTGAAAGGGAAAGGATAACTACCAAGTTTACCTCTTGGCAAGGCGTTCGGTCCTTTTAAGTCTTCCGAACAGGACTCTTCATTTTCTCAATTGTCCTGAGATTCGTTGGGTGGCAGAGTCGGTACTTCCGGCAGCGCCTCCTCTTCATGTATAGTTATCTTCTCTTTCCACACCTGACTCAGTGCTTCGGTATCCTCAGGATAATTCTGTTTAAACTCTACGTCTTCTGATCTTACTACTTCTCCTTCATAGTCTGCCCATCCGTCCTTGATGAATTGCCTCCTCTGGTTGCGGTTGCGTCGTTTTCTTACCTGCTTAGATTCTTCAACAATATAGTCAGGGTCAGTAAAATAACGGCGTACCTTTTCTGAGGGGAAGTGCATATGGACTTCTCCGGTTCCAATGTAGATAATTGCTTTAACGGTGCTGAGGAACGGTCTTCCAAGGATGATGGGTGGATCGTATTCATCTTCTCCCATGTCAATAACTTGAAAGTCTGTGTAGATAAAATGATCGTCTATTTTGACTGGGACATCAGTTACTGTTCCTTTAACTTCTCGAAATGTCTGATCTGCCATCTGGAGCTAAATGTATGTTGGTCTTAGTGGCATGGTTCCGAACAAGAGCCGATAGGTGACTGCGGCCATTATGTTGACGCCCGATCCGGTGTCGCAAGTTGTCTTGTAGAAGTTGTATCCATTCATGGAGCAGTAAATGCTTGGCATTCCTGGGTCGTCCTTCTTGGTCAAAAACGGTGACTTAAGTTGATGATCTTGGCTTCCATGAACTACAGTGACCATCTTAGCTGACTCGGTCCACACTTGCTTGTTCCTGTTCCTCCTGTTGGTCCTCTTCCTTGACTCACGTCTGGATTGATCTGGGATTTGTGTAGTCTTGTTCTTGAAGAAAAACGTCTCCTTCCTCCCTTTGATGTAGAAACTGATCTTGGCAGCACTAGCATAGATGATAGCTCCCGTGGTGTTTAAGAATGGCCTCCCTAAGATGATGGGTGCCCTCTCATCATTTCCGGTCTCTACCACTACGAAGTCTGCTGGGGCATATAAGGTACCAACTCGGACACAAAGGTTCTTCAATATTCCTTTGGGAAAAGTTATCGTCTGATCTGCAAACGGCAAACACATGGTTGTTTCTAATAAAGGATATGTAAAGAATTTTTCATAGAGTACCCTGGGTATAATGTTGACACTGGAGCCAAAGTCACAGAGTGCTTCTGGGACGTCCACCATGCCGATGGAGATCGGGATGACGGGGCGTCCTGGATCGCCTCTCTTGACCGGCAGAAGGTCAATAGAGAATTCAGTGACGGGGTTACTCCAATTACCTGCATCAAACATGTCTACAAGATTTGCAGATTCTAATCCTTCCGGTTGTGATGGTATACCGGGGTTAGCAGTAGGAACAACAACAGCTATTTGATTTAACTGAGATTCAATTATTTTATTAAAGCTAATTTGATTCTTGATGGCAGTAGAGAAATTATCCATTCTATTATTTAAATTTTCTAGCATTTTATCATTAGATGCCAATTTCTTAGATAGGTTATCCATTAGCTTTCCTTGATTAGACACTAACTCTCTCAGAGGTGGAAAATTATTATTATTGTTGTAAGAATTGTTACCTTGATAATTACCTGAGTAGTTAGGCCTCCGTTGATTCCAACCTTGATTTTGTTGAGGATGGTTGTAGTAGTAGTAGTTGTTGTTGTTGATGTAGTTCGCATCCTCAAGCATCTCAGGACAGTGATTGCCTGAGTGTCCAGTATCTCCACACTCCTCACAAGTTATGTGAGAGTCGTAGATGTGCATAACTTCTTTCTTATCTCCAGCTCTATCGTCGAGTTTCTTCATGAGCAGGTCTAGCTTTGCAGACAGCATGTCTACCTCCTTGAGCTGATGCATACCTCCACCTCTCTTGCGTGTCTGGGTCCTCTCTTCATTCCAGCCTTGGTTGGACGCCATCTTCTCCATAAGAGTTGTGGCTTGTGGTATAGTAAGTGATAAGAATGCTCCTCCAGCTGCAACATCCATGGTCTCTCGGGCACTATTGCCGAGCCCATGATAGAACGTCTCCATCAATAGCCAACTCTCCATTCCATGATGGGGACATTCTAGGATGTAGTCTTGGAAGCGCTCCCATGCTTCTGGAACAGATTCATTATTTTGTTGCTAAAAACTTGTAATCTTCCCACGGAGAGCATTGGTCTTGCCCATGGGAAAGAACTTAGCCAGGAAGTTTGTTGAGCAGAGTGCCCACGTAGTATTCTTCTCCTTTGTAGCGTAGAACCACTGCTTCGCTCTTCCTAATAGTGAGAATGGGAAGAGGCGAAGTAGTATAGCATCTCTGGAAACTCTTGATATGGTGAATGTGTTGCAAATCTCCAGGAAGTGTTGTGGATGAGCACTAGCATCTTCGTGTGCCTTCCCACAGAACTGGTTGCATTGCACCATGTTGATAAGTCTAGGCTTGAGCTCAAAGTTGCCGTCGATCTCTGCAGCAGGTCCAGTGCGGATGTTGTCCGTAGTTGGAGCTGAGAACTCGCGGATTGATTTGTTCGCCATGGCTTCGAACTCTGAAGACAAGTTCCGGTGATGTTCTTGATTGGATGAAGCTTCTTGCTGAAGTGTTGATGATCTCTTCTTGAGCTTGGCTCTAGTTCTTCTGAATAACGCTTCGAGATTGTCAACAAAATTTCCTAGAAGATGTCTTCTATTCATACATTCCCCTGCATAAGATAAAATAGAAAAATATCAGGGTAAAACTGTATGAGAGAATAGATAAGCTCAATCAAATTAGTGATGCAAATGATAACTCAAAATCTTTTATTCCATTCCTGATTAGTAATCAACCTTCCCCGGCAACGGCGCCAAAAATGCTTGTTGGGTATTCTTAACATCATTACCAAAAGTAGGCTAAGTTCTCTAAATCTAGTAACGGTGCCAAAAATGCCAAACCTATCCCTCACACCACTTAAGCAAGTTGTCATCCCCAGCATGATATGAGAGACGCGGTATTGAAATATGCAATTGCTCTTCTAAATAAATAATGAATGGGATCTGCAAGCGCACAGATTAATACCGATGTAGCATTTTAACCGGGAAGTATTCCAGGTATCGTTATTTATATTTTTACCACTGGGAAGGGATTAACAATCATCAATATTGATTACAGAATAGAATATGAGATTGAGTATCTGTCATTGCATATGTAATTGAGAACATTTATCTAACTCTTCATACAGGGATAAGTGTCACATAAAAGATATATGAAATAATAATAGTGACAAAGATAATTAGTCTGATCAGCCACATATAAATATGATAAGCACCTCAATTAGATACTCTAGAAATTCATTAGCATAGTATTAGAATGAACTACAAGAATATTTCCTAAGTTATTCTCAACTATATAGTCTAGCATTATCATAGTTAGTGCAAGCATACTTAGCAATCATTGTGAGACAAGACTACGCCCATGCATAGTGATATTAGCAAGGTAAATGAGAAACATAGCAATCACTCCCCTGTAATAATATTGCTCTGCCAGCCCAATACACGAGAGGGGGACTATATAAGAATCAATGAAGCTGTCACTATCACGAACTACCCCACGATCTGGCATATTGGGTACAATCGCAGATAAATACGGTATAAGCACCACGCCTACACAATATCTATCATTTACCCATGGATCCGATGGATAAACGCTATACGATCCTAAGCATGTATATAGATCCAATCTAACTAAGCCAAGTACATAACTATGATAAACTAAGAACAATATAATCTTGAATATAAACAAGTAGAGCAAAGTCATAGGCAATATATTGAAGTAGAACAAACTCATATTCATAATATTGAAGAACAAAGATAATTAGAAGAACAATTAGAAGCACAATTAGAGAATTACTAAGAATCCTCTTGACAGATCCGGAAGATTGACTCCTTCTAGTTCTAATCCTATGTAGCTATGCTAATCTAGATATCTAATTGATGTGGTGGCTCTAATCTTGATCAGAGGCTTCTTCTCCCTTGAGGACTAATGAATTAGGGTTGAGAGGCTCTCTCCTCCAGGGGCCAGGGGGTCTAGTTTTATAGTCCCTTCAAGTGAATATGGGCCGTTGGATCAAACCGACATAGATTGTATGGTTTAGATTCATCCTTTAGGTCGGTGGAGATCTCCCACGAAGCAGAGTCCTGATTGGACTCAGGGAGAGGGCGGGCGCCCAGGGGAACAGGGCGGGCGCCGTGCCTCTGGCCCCGTTTCGTCTCCGCTTCAGTTTCGTGGCTTCTGGAGTCTTCTAGATGTAAGATAATTGCACGGCACGTTAATATCTCTATGTAATCCCGACGTGTGGGCCTTTCTTCCGTATTTCCTGATAACCCCCTGTAGAAATAGACAAACACCAAAACTCGTGGAATTCTGTCAGATAAAACCCTAAGTCTGGATGTTGATTTCATTTAGATCCTTTTCTTTGTTTATTTGATAATTAAATTTGATACTTAAGGACCGTCAACAGCAACCTCCTCAACACCTCAAGGGCTAGATCTTGCACCAGTTTTTGAGCTTGGAGCTGATGAAGAGTTAGATGAAGAACAAGACGGTGTTGAGCATCCAAGACTACGCCAAACAATTCAAAGAGATCATCCTACCAACAACATCCTTGGAAGTCTTCGAAAGGGAGTGTTGACATGTTCACATTTAGCAAGTTTCTGTCAACATTTCTCTTTTGTGTCTTCCATCGAACGAGATAAGGTAGAGAAGGCGTTGGCAGATGAGGACTGGGTCTTGGCCATGCAAGAAGAGCTCAACAACTTTGAGAGAAACCAAGTGTGGACTCTCGTTGAAAGGCCCAATACCAATGTGATTGGCACCAAATGGGTCTTTCGCAACAAGCAAGATGAGAACGGCGTGGTGACAAGGAACAAGGCAAGATTGGTGGCTCAAGGTTACACTCAAGTAGAGGGCTTGGACTTTGAGGAGACCTTTGCACCGGTGGCAAGGCTTGAAGCAATTCGAATGCTTTTAGCCTTTGCTGCCCATCACGACTTCAAGCTGTTCCAAATGGATGTCAAGAGTGCATTCCTCAATGGCCCTATACAAGAGTTGGTGTATGTTGAGCAGCCACCAGGTTTTGAAGATCCCAAGTTTCCAAACCATGTCTATAAACTCCAAAAGGCGCTCTATGGGCTTAAGCAAGCACCAAGAGCATGATATGAATGCCTTAAGGATTTCTTGCTCAAGAAAGGCTTTGAAATAGGCAAAGCTGATTCTACTCTTTTCACTCGTAAAATTGGCAATGATATATTTGTGTGCCAAATATATGTCGATGACATAATATTTGGTAGTACTAATCAAGTGTTTTGCGAGGAATTTAGTAGGATCATGACAAAGAGGTTTGAGATGTCCATGATGGGTGAGCTGAAGTACTTCCTGGGGTTTCAAATCAAGCAATTGAAGGAAGGGACTTTCATAAGTCAAACCAAGTACACCCTTGATATGCTGAAGAAGTTTGACATGGAGAAAGCAAAGCCTATCAATACTCCCATGCCAACTAATGGACATCTTGATCTTGATGATAAAGGGAAGGTCGTGGACATCAAGGTATACCGCTCCATGATCGGCTCTTTACTTTATCTGTGCGCATCTAGGCCTGATATTATGCTTAGTGTGTGCATGTGTGCTAGATTTCAAGATATTCTGAAAGAATGCCACTTAGTGGCTGTTAAGAGAATCTTGAGATATTTAGTACACACTCCTAACCTTGGCTTGTGGTATCCTAAGGGCTCCAAGTTCAATCTACTTGGCTATTCAGATTATGATTATGCCGGTTGCAAAGTAGATAGAAAAAGCACTTCGGGGACATGTCAATTCCTTGGACGGTCCTTAGTGTCTTGGAGTTCTAAAAAGCAAAATTGTGTAGCCCTTTCCACAGCTGAGGCCGAGTATATTGCAGCCGGTGCATGCTGCGCTCAATTACTTTGGATGAGGCAAACCCTTCGTGATTTCGGATGTCAATTCACCAAAATCCCACTTTTGTGTGACAATGAAAGTGCCATAAAGCTTGCAAACAACCCTGTAAGTCACTCAAGAACAAAGCACATAGACGTCCGACATCATTTCTTGAGAGACCACGAAGCCAAAGGAGATATCGAAATTCGCCATGTGAGCACCGAAAAGAAACTTGCCGATATCTTCACTAAGCCTCTAGATGAGTCAAGGTTTTGTGCTTTGCGTAGTGAACTGAATATCTTGGATTCTCGTAACATGGTTTGAACTCCAGCACACACCTTGTTTGAATAACTAGCATGCATAGGAGAAAATGCTTGAAAAGATTTAATTATGTCTTTCAAAACCTCTTAAAAAAATTTGTCTCAAATATCATGACTATAGTTTGATTGTTTCCTTGTGTCTAGTCATGGTGTTTGGGTTGTATGTGTTCATGTCTAAAGCAATAGAGAAAAGTTAGTTTCTTTTAATCCCTCTGCTGTCTAGGAGGGCGGCAGTGCCGCCCTTTAGGGCCGGCAGTGCCGCCCTAAGCGGTTCAGGCTAAAATGCCTTGGACATGATCTCATGGGCCCACTTTTCTTTTCCTTCTATAGTCGTGCCTGTGATCTCTCTCCCCTCTCCTCCTCATTACGCCGCATCTCTCCCTCTCTGTCTCTCTCTCTCCCTCATGCTCGGCTCCAGGGAACTTCTTCCCATCGGCCACTTCTGTGCCGTGAGGAAGAAGGAGAAAGGGGAAGGCCTCCTTGGTCATCTCCAGTGGTGCATTGGGGTGTGCTGCTCCCTCTCCAAGGAGGGACATTCTTCTCTCATCCCCTAAACCGATCCCGATCTATGCAATGTCTACTTTTTGGGCAAAAGTTTCAGTTTCTAGGGGATGGATGATGAATTAGGAAGAGGTTTAGTGGATGGATTTAAATGGATTTGGTTTCTAACAACATATTGAAAGATGCCCTCCGGCAGTGCCGGAGCTTAAGGTCGGCAGTGCCGGCTTTGGCAACTGCCTCTCTACAGTTTCAATATGTTGAAGGGAAGGTGAATCGATTAAAGTTCATAGATTAAATCTATCCTAGTTTGTTTGTCCATCCTCTTTAAGCTCATGCTCATCTAGACTTAGTCTGCTTATGAACTGTCTTAGAGATTGTATGATGGACAGTGGTGCACATGTGTGTAAGTTGAATAAGTGACGAAGTGAAGAGTAGGGACTACAGAAACTCTGCAGGGCGGCAGTGCCGCCTTCAGAGGGTGGCAGTGCCACCCTCACCTGACCAGTTTGGTTAGGGGGAGTTCCCACAGTCCATATTCTACACATCTCACTTGATCAATTGACTCTACATATGCTCTACTACATGCCAGATGTACAG
Source organism: Sorghum bicolor (assembly GCF_000003195.3). Taxonomy (NCBI): domain Eukaryota; kingdom Viridiplantae; phylum Streptophyta; class Magnoliopsida; order Poales; family Poaceae; genus Sorghum; species Sorghum bicolor. Next base: position 16,060,641 of record NC_012877.2, read on the forward strand.
TTTCTGATTTGGTTCAATTTTTTGGCATAGATGGACCGAGGAAAGAGGAAAATATCCACCAAGCAACAAGTTCGCAGAGGCAGGGGGAGAGGCAGCAGCTCTGGAGTTTTCTTTGGAGATGATAGAGCAGCAAGGCAGCAGTATATTCAGCAAGAAGAAATGTTGCAGCAGGTAGGTTTCACCATCTCTCCTAGATGTTGTCCTAGCACTCCCCTGCACATTGTAGAGTTTGATGACAGCTACATGAGGGACAACACTGATGAGTTTGAACTCAAGGCACCAAATGACACAGTGGATCATCCCTTAGTCAATTATGCAGCAAGCTGGAAAGCTGTGGAGGAAGCTAGAGAGATGGATCCCTATGCTCACAGCAAGATAAGTGGTGTTGATTATCGTTTCTGGAATGTTTTTCATTCAAATTTCTATGCCACTGCTATTCTACCAGCTAGAAGGGGTAAGATTTGTGAGATGCATTTCATTGACTTTGATGTTATGCAAGTAAAAGAGGAGCCTGATTTTGATGTTGCAATTAAAGTATGTGATAAGTTTGAGCTGTCCACTCTCATGTCCTTTAAATATGACTGGAGTAGAGAGATACTTGCCCAGTTTCATGCTACCTACTTCTGGAACAGAGATAATGATGAGGTGCATTAGATGACAGATGGCACACATTATAGGATTGATTTCCTCACTTTCTGCAGGATATTGGGTTTTGGAAATGACCACAGAGCCTACTCTCGAATTCACAATGAGAGAAGGTTTGAGCCACATGAGGTGAGTTTTATGTGGGAGGATCCAACCCAAGTGAACAACAGGAGGACTGGGTTGAAGAGTTTCAATTATGTGATGAACAACCTTATCAGAATGACACTCAACCCAAAAGACAATGCCACTGATATAAATGGCCATATTACTAATGTGCTGTCTAGATTTCCAGAAGGGGACAAATTTAATATCCCAAGGTTCATATGGGTAGAGCTGGCATATGCTATGGATGATGGGAGGAGGGCACTTCCTTATGCTCCTTATCTGATGTTTATGATTGAGAGAGTGACTGGAGTCAGATATCCTAAGGATTGTAGCCACACTGTTGTCGAGGGTATCAGTAAGGGGTGTCCTAACTGATGCACATAACGAGATTACCCGTACGCAGATCAAGGCCCACAACTCGACGCTCTAGTCAACCACATATACAGTCATCGACGACTGCAGCCTCAAAGATGGAAAAGGCGTCGAGCGAATCGCTCAGGGGTCGAGCGCCAACCACCGTCGAATACGGAAATAGGCCCGAGCAAGCCATGAGGCGTCGAGCGCAAGGACATCGCCCGCCGCCTGACGCGCGCACGAGAGCCAGGGCATTTAATGCGCCTGTCGCTTTCCCACCTAACACGCTGGTCACGGGAAGCGTGATACGGAACAAGCACCCGTCCCGTCGTTCTTTTTGCAACCTTCCCCACCAAACGACCCAGAGCCTGTCAGGACGCGGGAAGCAGGGATGGAACGTCTAATCAGGGCCCCCTCGAGACAACCAAGGTCAGCGCTCCGGATATTAGGGTGTTGCACGACGCCTGACCCTCGACCAGACATGGTTCCTTCCTGGGGACGAGTTGGGCGTCGACTGACAACATCGCGACCACTCCATCGGATCTGCCGCCATATCGTACAGGCGCGCGACCAGTGAACCAGCCCAAGACGGCACGCAGAGCAGGATACAGGGGCACGCGTAATCATCATCAAGCTACCGAGACGGGACGGCTCGAGACCACGCCAGTACGGAGGCCTCGAGTAGGTCAGCGCGCCATGCCTCTATCGACCCCTACTCTGACACCTATGCATGTACCCTAGGTCTCTCCTTGGTGCTATAAAAGGAAGGACCCAGGAATAGATAGTGACCACACAACACTTCACCCATACGCAGTAGAACTCTCATACTCCATCCCACTCATACTACGCTTGTATTCACCCCTGTACAAGCACTTAGGTGCAAGATAATACAAACTTCCCTCCCCCGCTGGACATAGGGCCTTCTCTTGCCCGAACTAGGATAAATCTTAGTGTCTTCTTGCATCACCATCTGGGAAAGGGAGCACGCATACAAATTTACTCGTTGGTGTGACCCCCCGTGGGGAAAACACCGACAGTTGGTGCGCCACGTAGGGGTCCTGCGTGTTTTTCACCGATTTCCCACTCCTTTCCAGATGGCCCGTCTCGCCTCGCCGATTCCGCGCTTCACGGTGATTTGGTTTGGGAGTCTTGAGTTCATGTCGACTGGCTCCGGCTATGATATGATCTTGCTCTCGATCAAAGGACCGGGAGGAGCCCGTGTTGCGCCAGCACGGTCGAGGGCCCCGAGACGCCCTCGCCACCACGCCTCCCCGCCCAAGAAGAGGCGCGGACAGCACCATCGTCTCCCCTCTGCCTCGTCATGACCAGCAGTTCGTGCTAGGCAGGAGGTGGCGTGGGAGCCGGCAGCACCGCGTGCCGGAACTGTGGACGTGCCGGCTCAGCATCACGCGACAACAAGAGGTGACGCGCCCCGCGCGCTCTCCCCGGCTGCTAGGCTACTTCCACACGGGTTGTTCACTCCAAGAAGGGCACTGCCATTCGGATTGGACAACACCGCGGCGTCGCTCGCCAGAATGATATGCCCAAACGCCCAGACGTACGTGGAGAGACTAATGGTCCTCCCACGTAACTCTGAAGTGCAGCAGTCGACGTCCGAACTACCGGATTTCTCCCAGGTACGAGGCCTCCGTCGCCTAGGGCTTGGGCGATACACGATCACCTCACTCAGGCAGCGGTTGCTGGAGGAGGCACGTGGATGTTTCTACGCCGCCAAGCCGGACTCTGACTCCGAGACCGATAGCTACGACCCTACTAGGGAATGCTATCACATCGACTGGGCGGTAGAAACTACCGACAAGACGCAGGATGCTGCTGCTGGCGGTCGAGCCCGTGCAGCAAGGGAAGACCCCAGGACGCCTGGGAACGACCCCAGGACCCCCTTCCACAGGAAGACAGGGCTGCGCAACTTGTGCAGCTACGAGAGCTCAAGACAAAGCTCGACGAAGACCGTGAGCGCCTCATCCTGCTCGAGCAAATCCTCGAGCAAGATTTGCCTTACCCGCCTAGCGGAAGTGTCCGTAGAAAAGCTCGAGAGGTACACCGGCAAATCGTCGGAGACGTGGAGCCAGAGCAACCCGTCAGCCGCTTCCCTCGAGCAGGCCAGAATGTAGTGGCAGCAACGATGCTACTACGCAACATGCCAGAGCCATCAAACTCCCAAGCTCGACGCATTCGAGACGAGGTGCAGACTCTGCTCCAGGTAGCGGCGGTTCAACAAGCCGAAAGCTCGGCTTCTCGACGACGAGGAGCCGCCACTGAAAAGCGCGATGAGCCACCCCAAAACGAAAAGGAGGTGTCAGTCCATCAACAACCACCCCCTCGAGGAAGAAAGACCACTCTCGTCCTCCCTGTCGACAATCAGCGTCGACACGACGCGCGGCATGACATCGAAGAAAATCGACGCCGTCGGTATGGGGACGCGGAAGAGCGCGGTTACAGCACGCATCGCGGTGGGAGGTACGACAGCGACGAGGACCGGATGGTCCCCGAGCCACCGGGCCCATGGGTGTTCAGCAGGGCAATCCGCAGCACGCCCCTGCCCAGTCCGTTCCGACCCCCGACCAGCATCGCAAAATACAATGGTGAGACCAAACTAGAATTGTGGCTGGCCGATTTTAGGCTGTCCTGTCAGCTAGGAGGCGCTCGAGGAGATGATCGAGCCATCATCAGACAGCTGCCGCTCTTCCTCTCCGACACCGCCCGTCGGTGGCTCGAGGAACTTCCAGCAAATCGGATCCACGACTGGGTCGATTTGGTTAGAGTCTTCGAGGGCAATTTCAAAGGGACCTACATACGGCCCGGGAACTCGTGGGACCTCAGCAAGTGCAAACAGAAGTCAGGAGAAACTCTTCGAGAGTACGCTCGACGCTTCTCAAAACAGCGCACCGAGCTGCCACATATCCCTGACCACGACGTCATCCTGGCATTTGTCTCTGGTACCACCAGTCGAGACTTGGTGCGAGAATTGGGTCGGAATCGACCTCAGACCGTCGATGAGCTCATGGACGTAGTGGGAAACTACGCAGCAGGGGAGGAAGCGGTCGGTGCCTTCTTCAGTTGTGAAGGAAGGAAAGGCAAGCAGCCTACCGATGAAGACGAGACCCCCAGTCGAGGGCTCAAGAAGAACAAGAAGAAGCAGAAAGTGCGGCGGTTCAAGCAGGAGAACTTCGACGATGACCTCGTCGCCGCCATGGAGTGGAAGAAGCCTCGAGGCCCCCCAGATGGTGGTATCTTCGATAAGATGCTACAGGAACCATGCCCTTACCATAAAGGAGGAGCCAACCACAAGCTCAAGGACTGTCGTATGCTGAAAAAGCATTTCGATGGTCTGGGGTTCAAAAAGGACACACGTGACGACCCAATGAAGGAGAAGGGTGGCGACAAGGAGGGCAACAAGGACGACATGGCTTCCCAGCCGTCCACGACTGCTACATGATCTACGGTGGGCCCTCGACGCAGTTGAGTACAAGACAGCGCAAGAGGGAACGCCGTGAAGTCTTCGCGGCAAGAATGGAGGTGCCCCAGTATCTCAGCTGGTCGAGCACACCCATCACCTTCGACCGAGAGGACCACCCCGACAAGGTTGTTGCCCCAGGCGTCTACCCGCTCGTCGTCAACCCCATCATCGTCAACACCCGGCTCTTGAAGGTGCTAATGGACGGAGGCAGCAGCCTCAACATCATCTACCTCGAGACCCTTGACCTCCTCGGCATCGATAGGGGACGGCTTCAACCAAGCGCTGGTGGTTTCCACGGCGTTGTGCCAGGGAAAAAGGCGCTGCCAGTAGGTCGAATCGACTTACCGGTCTGCTTTGGCACGGCGGCCAACTTCAGGAAGGAGACCCTCACCTTTGAGGTGGGCGGGTTCCGGGGCACGTACCACGCCATTATCGGGCGCCTGGGCTACGCCAAGTTCATGGCTATACCCAACTACACCTACTTGAAGCTGAAGATGCCCGGTCCCAAAGGCGTCATCACTGTCAGCTCCTTCTTCGAGCACGCTTACGAGTGCGACGTCGAGTGCGTTGAGTATGGGGAGGCGGTTGAGAACTCCACCGAGCTCGTCGCGAAACTCGAGGCCCTGGCCGCTGAGGCTCCAGAGCCCAAACGCCACGCGGGCAGCTTCGAGCCGGCAGAGGGAACCAAGAAGATCCCGCTCGACCCCAACAACTCCGACGGCAAGGTGCTGACGATCAGCGCCGACCTCAACCCCAAATAGGAAGCTGTGCTCGTCGACTTTCTCTGTGCGAACGCCGACATGTTTGCATGGAGTCCCTCGGACATGCCAGGCATACCGAGGGAAGTCGCGGAACACTCCTTGGAGATTCGAGCCGGTTCCAAGCCAGTGAAGCAATGGTTGCACCGATTCGACGAGGAGAAGCGCAAGATCATTGGCGAGGAGGTCCACAAGCTTTTGACGGCCGGATTCATCAAGGAGGTTCATCATCCCGACTGGTTAGCAAACCCTGTACTAGTTAAGAAAAAGAACGGGAAAATGAGGATGTGTGTCGATTATACGAGTTTAAATAATGCATGTCCAAAAGTTCCCTTTCCGTTACCACGTATTGATCAAATTGTTGATTCTACTGCGGGATGTGAAACCCTTTCTTTTCTTGATGCATATTCTGGTTACCATCAAATAAAAATGAAAGAGTCCGACCAGCTCGCGACCTCTTTCATCACACCTTTTGGGATGTATTGCTATGTAACCATGTCGTTTGGGATTCAAAATGCGGGAGCCACGTACCAACGCTGCATGCTCCACGTATTTGGCAAGCACATAGGGTCAACGGTCGAGGCCTATGTCGATGACATAGTCGTCAAATCAAAGCGGCAAGGAGACCTGATCTAGGACCTCGAGATCGCTTTTAGCTGCTTACGCGCCAACTAGATCAAGCTCAATCCCGAGAAATGCGTTTTCGGCGTGCCTCGAGGCATGCTCTTGGGTTACATTGTTTCCCAGCGCGGCATCGAGGCCAACCCCGAGAAAGTCTCGGCCATCACAAGAATGTGGCTGATCCGAGACATCAAGGGTGTGCAGAGAGTCACGGGATGCCTAGCGGCGCTGAGCCGTTTCATCTCGAGATTAGGAGAAAAGGCGTTACCGCTGTATCGACTTCTGAAGAAGGTCGAGCATTTTTCTTGGACCCCCGAGGCCGAGGAGGCCCTCGAAAATCTGAAGAAAACACTGACCTCAGCACCAGTCCTGGTCCCACCTCAACCTGCGGAACCACTGCTCCTTTACGTTGCCTCGACGACCCAGGTTGTCAGTGCAGCGGTGGTGGTCGAAAGGCAGGAGGAGGGGCATGTGTTGCTGGTCCAGAGGCCGGTCTATTTCGTCAGCGAGGTGCTCTCGGAGACCAAGGCACGTTACCCCCAAATCTAGAAGCTGATCTATGCCATAATCCTCGCCCGCCGCAAGCTGCAGCACTACTTCCTCGGCCACCCTATCACGGTGGTCTCATCTTTTCCCCTGGGCGAGATAATCCAGAGTAAGGAGGCCATAGGAAGAATAGCTAAATGGTCAGTCGAGCTCATGAGTGAGACTCTAACTTACGCGCCTCGCAAGTCCATCAAATCGCAAGCCCTGGTGGACTTCGTCGCGGAATGGACAGACTCCCAGCTTCCCCCGACTCAGGTCCAGTCGGAGCTGTGGACGATGTATTTCGATGGGTCACTCATGAAGACGGGGGCCGGAGCCGGCCTGCTATTCATCTCGCCCTTGGGCGTCCATATGAGGTACGTCACCAGGATTCACTTTGCCGCATCCAACAATGTCGCAGAGTACGAGGCCCTCGTCAACGGTCTCAAGATCGCCATCGAGCTAGGAATCCGACGCCTTGACGTCCGAGGCGACTCCCAACTCGTCATTGACCAAGTGATGAAGACCTCAAGCTGCCACGACCCGAAAATGGAGGCGTACTGCAAAGAAGTCCGTCGACTCGAGGACAAATTCCATGGCCTCGAGCTCGTCCATGTCGCCCGACGCTACAACGAGGCAGCCGACGAACTTGCCAAGATCGCGTCGACTCGAGGCACGGTACCACGTGACGCGTTCTCGAGAGATCTTTACGAGCCATCCGTCGACCTGGGCTCGGGGGCTCGCGTCGACGCCGCTCCTGCCCAGCCAACCGACACCGTCGACGCACTGTTGATGATAGCTGAGGTGATGGAGGTAGAACAGCGGCCCGGTCGACCGTTCGACTGGCGCACACCGTTCCTCGACTGCCTAATCCGTTGCGAGCTGCCAGAAGATCGATCTGAGGCCCGCCGTATCGCTCGACGGGCCAAGTCATATGTGTTCTATGGCGAGGGCAATGAGCTATATCGACGAAGCCCGACGGGAGTCCTGCAGCGTTGCATCACCGTGGAAGAAGGCCGAAAACTCCTCGAGGACCTACACTCGGGGGCTTGCGGCCACCATGCTGCTCCACGGACCCTCGTAGGGAACGCCTTCCGACAAGGCTTCTACTGGCCAACAGCCGTAGCAGATGCCATCGAGCTCGTACGCTCATGTCATGGGTGTCAGTTCTACGCCAAACAGACGCATCTGCCCGCCCACGCTCTTCAGATGATCCCCATCACATGGCCATTTGCGGTGTGGGGGCTCGACTTAGTAGGGCCCCTGCAAAAGGCGAAAGGAGGTTACACCCACTTGCTGGTGGCCATCGACAAATTCTCCAAATGGATCGAGGCTCGACCCATCACCAACATCCGCTTCGAGCAGGCCATCCTTTTCTTCACCGACATCATCCACCAGTTTGGGATTCCCAACGTCATCATCACCGACAACGGCACTCAGTTCATCGGCAAAAAGTTCTTGGACTTCTGCGATCAGCATCACATCCGTGTGAATTGGTCTGCAGTAGCCCACCCTCGAACTAACGGCCAGGTCGAGCGTGCCAACGGCATGATTTTGCAAGGACTCAAGCCAAGGATCTACAATCGCTTGAAGAAATTCGGCAAGAAGTGGGTCGAGGAGCTTTCCTCGGTCCTATGGAGCCTAAGGACAACACCAAGCAGGGCCACAAAATACACCCCATTCTTCATGGTCTACGGCTCTGAGGCTGTCCTCCCCACAGACCTCGAGTATGGGTCCCCTCGACTCAAAGCGTACAACGAGCAATCAAATAAGGAGACTCAAGAAAACGCGGTCGACCAACTCGAGGAGGCTCGAGACATGGCCCTCCTCAACTCTGCCAGATATCAGCAGAAACTTCGACGCTACCACGACAAGCACGTGCGCAAGAGGGATTTAAACGTGGGTGACCTTGTCCTACGACGGCGGCAGAGCAATCAAGGACGCCACAAGCTAACTCCACCTTGGGAGGGCCCATACGTGGTGGCCGAGGTCTTGAAGCCAGGGACATACAAGCTCGCGGACGAAAAGGGGGCGATCTTCACCAACGCGTGGAACATCGAACAGCTACGCTGATTCTACCCCTAGAAGTTCAAAACTTTATGTTTCTACATTCTATACCAAGGCCTTGTAAATGAATGTATGAACAAATGAAGCCTTTCCTCTCGAGCGATTTACTTTCTCACAAATCTCGACGTTAGAAGGGGGTACCAACTATGACCCATCATAGTCGATACCCCCTCGGGGGCTACCAGGGGGACGACCCCCCCAAGTGTCGAAAAAGCCAAGAAATTCTCTCTGCCTTACTTAGTAAACCTTGCACGTTCGAGTAGTTGAGGCGCCTCGAGCCCCTTAAGGGCCGAGGGACAACGAGCCTGAGAACTCCTACGCCCCCGGGCTATGGAAACTCTACTCACTTCCCCACCCTTGAGGTGATCGAGGCTGTTTTTGACGAAAGATCGAACAAGGAATACAAATGTAGGCGCAAAGGGAAATAAAAGAGCCTCGAGCGGAAAGACAGATAAACATTTAACATTACTTAAAGACACTATATCCCTTAAAAACAAGTTAATAAGAGTACTATACAAGGGCCCCCCAGCACCCAAAGAAGGCTCGCAGGCCTTAGTCTACAGCATGATCCTCACCACCCTCGCCTGCGCCCGAGCTAGTCTCAGGAGGAAGCACCTCAGGCTCAAAAAGCTTGGCCAGCCTCTCTCCAGGAGTCTTCGCGTCGTCGATCAAGGCGTGGAGCCTCTCTTCGTTCTCCGCGTCGGTCTTAGAGATGTCGGTGATGAAGCCGTGGGACACCACCTCCATGTCGTAGGAGAAGCCCGAGCAGACAACCGCCATCGCCCACTTCACCCCGATGTGGAGGGCATCCCGCACCCGATCTCTCAGCGTTGCGCCTAAGTAGCACAGCTGGTCGACCAGTGCGTCGCCTCGAGCGTCCTCCTTCGACTCGTCCATAGGCTCGACCTCCCAAGAGGTCGAGAGGTCATTTATCGCCGTCCACACTCGACGGTTCAAAGCAACCTCCGCCTCGAGCTGGGCCTTAGCACTACGGGCCTCGACTTGGGCGGCTAAGAGTTCGTCCTTAAGCCCTGTAAATGCCAATACAAGAAACTTTAGGAAAAACCAAGCACACCTCAAAAAAGAAATCTGACAAAGGAAACGTACCACGGACACTCTCCTCCAAGGCCGTGTTCTCGCCGACTAGTCTGGTGTTGGCCCTCTCGATCTCTTTGTTGGAGCGGGCCAGCTCAGTGTTGGCAACGCGGAGATCCTCGATTGCCTTGCCAGCCTGAGCAATGGCCCCACTCTTCTCCAACAGCTCTCCCTTCAGACGTTTGACGTCGTCAGAGAGCCTGCGGGATCGAGCCCGCTCCGCCTCGAGGTCCTCGAGGGCCTTCTTCTTTGCGTCCTCTGCGGCACCCCTGGCGACCTCGCTGTCCACATACGCCACCTTCATCTTTTGGAAGGATTCTCGGAGGGAGTCCAGGTCGGTCTTGAGAAGGCCCTTCTCCTTGTCCAGATCGGCAATGACATTCTTGTAGGACAGGGCCTCCTCCCAGGCTTTGGACGCGGCCTCCTCGACCGTCAGAGCCCGCTCCCGTAGTAGCGTCGTCTCCTCCTCCGCCTTCCTTGAGGCCTCTCGAGCCTCGACCAAGGCAGCCTCCCTCGCCTTCTTCTCCTCCTCGAGCGCTATGAGGTCTTTATAGGCCTTAAGGAGCTTTTCTTGCGACTCGAGGAGTTGGTCCTTGAGGACGGGGAGCTGCTCCCAGCCTCCTCTTGTGGCGTGAATGAAGCTCGACTTGATACGGGAGGTCTCTTTCATGTCCTGCGAACCGGGGGTCGAACGGTTAGAACACGAAACCAAAGGATCTATGAGAACTAAGGAACGAAAAATACTTACGAAGTAGGCCGGCCCAAGCCCGTTGTTGATGACGTCCGACAGGAGCCCCACCACGTGCTTCATCCAAAGGCGGAGCTCCTCGACGTGTTCCCATTTCTTCGCCTCCTTCCTATTGTCCAGGAAGATGTTGGGCTCGGACGGATCGGTGGAAGCCCGGATGCGGATCCGATCGGGGCACCAGTTCTCCATCTCCCGGTCAGCCCGCGCCTTGACGCCACGGATAAGGTCCTCGACGGTCTCGAGGGAGCCCCCATGGCGCAAGAACAGGTCGACGAGGCATGGGAACCGCCCGTCGTCGTCCACCGTCTTCCAGGTGCCGTCCTTACTCCCCGACGTCCCGATCTCGTCCTCCTCAGAGGGAAAACGGTCCTCCCACGCCCGACGCTCCCGGAGGAACCCTGGGGCGATCCCGTCCATGCCGTAGATCGTCCTCCTGATCTCGGACATGGGGTCGGCGGGGGTGCGCATCATGCAGGCAAGCGCCACCACACCGTCCGCCCGCCTCGGCTCTGCCCAGATCGCAGCGGGCGCCCCCGGAAGGAGCCACGCTGGGGTCGGAGGGCCGTACACCGGCAAATCCTCTTCCTGTTCTCCGGGCTCTTGCGGCGCCGGTGGTACTGGTTGGGGCAGACCCTGAGGTGGGGGCTCGAGCGGTCCTTCTTCTTGGCCCCCCTGATGCTGCTGCTGCCCCTCGAGCATTTGCTGCTGTTGCTCCTCCTGCTGTTGCTGCTGATGCTGCTGTTGTTGCTCCTCGAGCTCCTGCGACTCTTGTTGGTGACCCTGCTCCTGCGGCTGCCGCCTTGCCTCGCGCTCCCGCTCCTCCTCTTCTTTCGTCTTCTGCTCCTCGAGGGCGCGAAGACCAGCTGGCCAGGGTGTCCGTCCCGCGACGAGGGAAGTCGACGCCTCCTCATCCATAGGGCGGACATCCCTCGACGTCTCGTTGTCGCTAGACGTGTCGCTAATAGTAATGGGATCCCCCTCGACCCCCGATCGGGGAGGCTCGGGGGCTCCCTCTTGCCCCTAGGTTTGGGGCACCTCGGCCCGTATCTGCGGTGACGGGGCAAGCTCGGGACGAGGCAGGGCGCTCTCAGCGTCGGCCGGAGGCTGAGAGTCGGAGGAGCCTATAAAACAAAGAATAAAGGTCGGTCACTGTAACGACCAACGTAAGAACATCACGAGTCCCAGAAGTAAGCCACAAACCTGGCTCCTTGGAGGCAGCTCCCGCTTTGAGCCTCTTCGCCATTGAAGGCTGAGCCTGCTCGAGCGTCCGCTTTAATCTGAAACAAAAGGAACAAACGTAAAAAGACCGGTATACGAGGAAACGCAGAGGAACCGGAGAACAAAGGTCACAACGTCGAAGAGCTTACCCCACGGGGAGAATAGCTCGCCTGCCGGTGCCCCGACCGGTGGGCCTCGAGCCACCCCGTGTCAAGGTCCCAGACCCCTCGAGGACAGGCGTTGGCCTAGGCCCAGCAACTTCCGCTTGGGGGGCACCGGGACTGGCGCTCCTGCGGCCAGTGTCTCCTTTCTCGGAGGCCGTGGCACGACCGCGAGTCAGTGGCCCCGTCGCCTGGGGCCTAGCATGGCCACCCGTCTTGGGCGCAGGGGGAGGGCGCGGGGCGACCTGACCAGTCGCGGGCACCGGGGGGGTATCGGCACGAGGGCGGTGAGATCCGCCTGGTCCCTCTTTTGGTGTTTCCATCCGCAGGGTGTCGACGTCGCCTCGAGGCGGACCCTCGAGGATGCGGTCGAGGTGAGACGCCATCCCCTCGGAGTCATCGCTGTCCTCATCATCATCACCATCATCGTCGCTAGGGGACTCTTCCTCAGGCTCCCCCCTCTGCCTGGATTTAGACCGACGCGCCTCCAATGCTTGGCGGTCGAGGTTTTTCTTTTTCTCCCCTTTCTTCTTAGAGTCCTTGGCGGACTTCAGCTTCTCGGCGGACCGGCGCCGCGCGTCACGGTCGACCTCGTCCTCTTTTACTGGAGGCCTCGAGGACCGGACATCAATCCGTCCCTGCCAGAACAAAGGTGGACTTAGAAAAAAGGAAGGAAAAGAAACCCAGAATCGAAGCTGCGCACGAAAAGAAAGCATACCAGATCGATCGAGCCCGCATCTGGCCTCATGGGGAAGCCGTTAACGTGCTCCGGCTTGAAGTCACCAGCAATGGCGGCCCTGACACGGGCCACGACTTCGTCGTTCGCCGGAGCCTCGCTTGACATCCGGCATGCCTCGAGGTCCCGAGATGAGGCGCCGGGAGCCATCTCGTCCATCCTCAGCGGTCGAGACATCAACGGGAGAACTCTCCGGTGATGGACGGCCGAGAGGATGAGGGCGGCGGTCAAGCCTTCCGAGCGCAGCTTCTTCATGACGTCGAGGAGGGGGTCGAGCCGAGATTGATGAACCTGGACGACGCCGTACGTCCAATTCTCCGGACGCTCCGTGATCAGACGCCCGGTGTAGGCGGGCAGGAGGTCGTCGTCGTTTCTCAAGTAAAACCACTGGGAATCCCAGCCGGCGTGGTTGGTCGACAGTCCCACCGGGATGTACTCGCGCAGCCTCTCCGTCTTCCCGGTCTTCAACATGAGGTTGAGGCAACCCGCCCGAACAGGTTTCCTCACGCCGGTGGTCCCAGTGGGGGCGTTGAAGAGCTCGCCCCTGTAGAGGTGGAGCCACAGCTCCCAGTGGGGCATCATCCCCAAATAGCCCTCACACACCGCGGCGAAGACCGCTGCGACGGTGATGGCGTTCGGGGAGAAGTGCTGAAGCTCCACCCCGTAGTGGTGGCAGAGCGCCCGCTTGAAAAGGCTCGGGGCAGCGCCCAGTCCGTGGCGGTGGAACTTGGCGAACGAAACCACGTAGCCCTTGGGCGGCCTGGGCTCCCTGTGGTCCGCCGGCGGCGCGATCCACTCCGGCGACGACAGCGAGGTGCGGCGGCGCAGGAGTCCCTCCCTCTCGAGCTCTTGCAGCCGGCGCTCCGTCATCGACGACGGGCGCCAGTCATCGGCGGCGACAAGTCTAACAGGCATCCTAGCCGGAAGGATGGCGGATCCGCTACTACTCGAGGGGGGCACGGACGCAAGAGATCGCAAAAGGACTAAGGCGACGAGAGGGCAAGGCGAGAATGAGGACGAGAGGTAGAAGAAAGAACGGCGGCAGTGCCACGGCGTATTTATAGGCAGCAGTCCGCCAACGGATAGATCCGAGAAATGAGGTAACTCCCCCCCCATAAATGCACCGTCTAACGGTCCTTTTCCTCCTCACAGGTGGGGCGCTCCGAATTCCACGCCAACAACAGTGTCATAACGTCACCGCCTAAAAAGGCGCACCCAACGGGCAAAAAGGCGAACCGCCACGACTCCTTCCTTACCTTGTAAGCCAAGGGATGTGCCCGTGAAAGCCTCGAGAGGTCGAAGGCTGGCCCACCGAAAGGGTTCGACAGCCGATCTCGAGCACTAGAGTCAGGGGTCCCCAGCAAGTGGTCGAAGATCGAGGTCCGCCTCGAAAACTCACTGGGGATGTCCAAGGTAGGGTCGAGACAGTCGAGAGGAATCCCCCCGACGGGAGGCATCGAGCCGCTGGACTCTATCGAACGAGACCGGTATCCCCGACCACGTCGACCCCGCTCTATGAGAACGCCTTCGGGCTACAGCTGACCCCGTCGAAAGGGGCACAGGTTCTCACTTGGACTACCCGCTAGGAACTCAATTTGGGGTGGAAGACGCTCGCCCTATCGAGAGTACGTCGAAACCTCCGCGCAAAACGAGCCAATCAGAACCTTCCACCACTTGTGTCGACAGCGTTTCTGCGAATTAGGCAATATAACCCTCGAAGGAGTCAAAAACTCCTCCAAGGGCTCGGGGGCTACCCCCGCGGGGTCGCTCGCGCGTCTCCACAGAGACTCGACCAAGGAATACAGCCTCCACTCGAGTGCCAGCGCTCAAATGGAGACTCGGGGGCTACTGTCGAGGGTATCAGTAAGGGGTGTCCTAACTGATGCACATAACGAGATTACCCGTACGCAGATCAAGGCCCACAACTCGACGCTCTAGTCAACCACATATACAGTCATCAACGACCGCAGCCTCGAAGACGGAAAAGGCGTCGAGCGAATCGCTCAGGGGTCGAGCGCCAACCACCGTCGAATACGGAAATAGGCTTGAGCAAGCCAGGAGGCGTCGAGCGCAAGGACATCGCCCGCCGCCTGACGCGCGCACGAGAGCCAGGGCATTTAATGCGCCTGTCACTTTCCCACCTAACACGCTGGTCACGGGAAGCGTGATACGGAACAAGCACCCGTCCCGTCGTTCTTTTTGCAGCCTTCCCCACCAAACGACCCAGAGCCTGTCAGGATGCGGGAAGCAGGGATGGAACGTCTAATCAGGGCCCCCTCGAGACAACCAAGGTCAGCGCTCCGGATATCAGGGTGTTGCACGGCGCCTGACCCTCGACCAGACATGGTTCCTTCCTGGGGACGAGTTGGGCGTCGACTGACAACATCGCGACCACTCCGCCGGATCTGCCGCCATATCGTACAGGCGCGCGACCGGTGAACCAGCCCAAGACGGCGTGCAGAGCAAAATACAGGGGCACGCGTAATCATCATCAAGCTACCGAGACAGGACGGCTCGAGACCACGCCAGTACGGAGGCCTCGAGTAGGTCAGCGCGCCATGCCTCTATCGACCCCTACTCTGACACCTATGCATGTACCCTAGGTCTCTCCTTGGTGCTATAAAAGGAAGGACCCGGGAATAGATAGCGACCACGCAACACTTCACCCATACACAGTAGAACTCTCATACTCCATCCCACTCATACTACGCTTGTATTCACCCTTGTACAAGCACTTAGGTGCAAGATAATACAAACTTCCCTCCCCCGCTGGACGTAGGGCCTTCTCTTGCCCGAACCAGGATAAATCTTAGTGTCTTCTTGCATCACCATCTTGGAAAGGGAGCACGCATACAAATTTACTCGTTGGTGTGACCCCCCGTGGGGAAAACACCGACAACTGTGTATAACATCAAGAAGACTAAAGGTGGTAAAACAGCCCCACCTCCTACAGTAGAGAGCTCATACCATAGTGAGGGAGGCCACAATGTGCCACAGAGGAGAGGTGGAAGGAAGAAGAAGAGCTTTTAGAAGTTGGCAGAATGGGTGAAGGCTATTTTTGACACTTGCTCTTACATGGCACAAAATCAGTATGATGACATGATGGAGAGCAGGCATGCAATAAATGCAGCTAGAGAGGTTCAGGGTCTACCTCCTCTTCCACCTGTTGCTCCACCTCCTCAGTTTCCAGACCTTCCTCACCTATCTGACACGGAGTCTGATAAAGAACATGGCAGCTATGAGGAGCACCAGGGGTATGATGATGATCCAGATCTTCAGGAGACACTAGGCAGTGTCTATCGGCAGTTCAGGGATGAGACTAGACAGCGGCGGGCCAGCACTTCAGCGGCTGCTCCTCGACGTTCCACGCGTGCATCTCGCTTCACAGCTACTACTCATAGGGCTGGTCGTGCTGTGGTTTCCAGTGACGATGATGACGATGATGAGTGAGTTGCTCTCTCTTCTTTCTCTCTTATTTTCTCTTTTTGGTACTTGATGCCAAAGGGGGAGAAAATTAGAGAAATTAGAGGGGTCAATTCTTTTCGACTGGACTTCGTTGCTGCAGCTGCAAAGAAGATGTGTTCAGATCCGATGAGAGTCGCTGTTAGTTGTTAGTTTGTGAGCATGAGTGCTTCTTCAAAACTATTTTTAAGTTGTAATAATGCTACTTACTTGTCTCTATTTGCTTCGGATGTGAACATGTACTTGTGAACTGCTTGTCAGGCTTAATTATTAGTTTAAATTCTGTTGGTTAACCTGTTTGTGTGGTGCATTGCTTTTTGAAATTTTCTGTCAGCTTGCTGGTGTAGCAAGGGCGGCAGTGAGGCCCTCTACTACAGCAGCATGCTGTCCTGCTTGTATAAACTGTCATATGCATACACAATTATTTTGTGACACAGTTTGTTGCACCCCACAGAGGTCATGGACATAGTGGGAGGTCCCCCATCACTTGCTAAATGTACGAAGCTTGAATTTCATGTCAAGTTTGAGTATTCAAAACTCCAATCATACATTTAGGGGGAGCTCCTATGCCCATGACCATTTAAATCTCAGTTATGATTATTATCTTTTGTAAGCTCTAATTTGGTTGTCATCAATCACCAAAAAGGGGGAGATTGTAAGTGCAATCAAGCCTATTGTGGGTTTTGGCGTTGAAGACCACCGAATTAGGGAACTAATGAGATTTGCTGAGATTACAAGCAGGGAATATAGCAAAGAGGTTGTTGAATACCATGGAGGATCCCCCAATTCTAAAGGATGGTTTTCCTAGCTCCAAAGGAGGTTTAATTCTTTTTTGGTTTGTTTTTGAGTATAGGAAAAGCCGTACTATAAAGAGGGACTCCAAGTTTGTTGATCAAATTGTGAAGCAAAGGCTCAAAAGCTCATCAACATCCTCAGACCCAAGCCTAGCCAGCATATCTTTTACTCTACACTTTGGTGTTTTCAGGCTGGTTCAGGCAAGGGCGGCACTGCCGCCCTACCCTGTGACAGTTGGGGAGCTGGGTATAAATACCCATTCCGACCGATTCAAACGGTCACCTCCTCGTCTTCCTCGCTTCCAACCGTTGCAAACATACCAGAACTCACCTCTCTCTCTCTCCTTTGTTGCTCCTCAAGCCCCCAAGCCAATCCTTGATTCCAACCATCAAAACTTGAGGGAAAAGGCAGCAAACTTCGATTGGAGAGCAGATCCATTGATTCCCAACGTCAAAAAGAGCTTTTGGTTCACGTTTGACCGGCAGCTTTGAGTTTGTTACTCTTGGAGCTTGCTCCTAGCCGGCTAGCCGTCGCCCTAGAGCTTGCCAACGTGTGTGGCAGCCAAGGGAAGGTTTGTAAGGTTACCCTTGCAGCTAATACATTCTTCACTCTTTGTAAGGGGTAAAATCCTTGCTTTGAGAACGAGGAGAAGGTAAACCTGTGTGGCTAAGCCGGTCCTAGTGTGGGCGCCTCAACAACGTGGAGTAGGCCAAGCCTTGTTGTGGCAACAGCTGAACCACGGTAAAAATCGTGTGTCTTGTGTGCTTTCACTTGTGTATGAGATTGTATTAGGGTTTGAGGCCGATCTACTTGGTGGAGAGGCTCCAGCGGATTCTAGCTACATACTCGTGCTCTACTATCTTGCAGGAAGCTTGGAAATTTAGTCGTTCTAAATTTCTCTGGGTAAACTTTGAATCAATTCAGTTAAGCTTCTGTCTGTTTTTCTATAAGAGGCCGGCAGTGCCGCCCTGGGAGGGCCTCACTGCCGCCCTTGCCTGTGTGACTGATAAACTTTGCTAAAAAAGTTTGAACAGGCTTATTCACCCCTTCTCTAGGCCACTTCCTGTACGTCCAGAGATCCTACGATAATAGACTAATAGTAGAAGTAAATAATTGCTTGACCGGCAATCCGGACTTGCTGGTGATTAGCACATGCGTATTTAACTACTCAAATCTCATGAAGGAATTATTTACATCCTCGGAGGGAATTATTTCACGTAATACATGCTCAGCTCGTAATATCAGTAATAAAAAGTACCCCTGAAAAATAGTACAATTAGTAATAAAAAAAAGTAGTCTGACCGGAGATCGAATGCTCCATAGATTAACACAGGCATTACATGTCAGGACAAAATTATTTACATAGCAAAAGATACTATCATTAATAAAAAAATTAACTGTGACCAGAGATAAGATGCCCCGTTCATTATTATCACTCACAAATTTATCACTCAAGCTTAGGACAAAATAAAAATTTGATAGTATTGGTAATAAAAAATTGTCACATAGAAAATTGACAGTACTGGTAAAGATCGTCGTGACAAGTGATAGAACTAAAGGGGCATAGAATTATTTACATAGAAAAGTGATAGTATTGGTAATAAAAAATTATTTGACCGGTGACCGATCGCATCCGTGATTAGCATAGGCATATTAACTGCTCACAGGCCATGATATAATTATTTACTAAAAAAGATAGGACTAAAAATATCACGTGAGACCGAACATCTAGCTAATTATCACATACAAATTTACTGCTCACGTGTCAGGGTAGAGTTATTTACTTAACAAATTTATACTTATTAGCAATAAAAAATATTTTGACCAGAGACTGGACAATCCATTGATTATCACAAATAAAATTTACTAATTATAGGTCAGACAGAATTATTTACTTAATGCACCGGTGTATATATATAGTAAACAAACAGTAAAATGATACAATTAATAAAAAAAAAGGAAAAATTGGCTACCGGACATGCAAAGTGGTGACCATTGATGGAAGACACTTTTTCATTTAACACTCACCACCAAAACAATTGCCATTTGTAAACCATAAGGCCAACGGCTATGAAATTTTAACAACAACAAGATACGATAGTTATCTACAAATCATCTAATACTCACTTCCATAGAAAATCTCGTTAAGGACACGAAATCATGTCCACCAGCAAATCATGGCTGTTAAGGTTGCTGCTGGACAAGATTTCATGTCCTTAATGAGATTTTCTATGGAAGTGAGTATTAGATGATTTGTAGATAACTATCATATCTTGTTGCTGTTAAAATTTCATAGCCATTGGCCTTATGGTTTACAAATGGCAACTGTTTTGGTGGTGAGTGTTACATGAAAAAGTGTCTTCCAGCAAATGCGCGCCACTTTGCATGTCCGGTAGCCAATTGTCCCTAAAAAAAATAGTATGACTAGAGACCAGACGTAGGATGGAATTATTTACTTAATAAATTTATACTATTAGTAATAAAAAAATATTCTGGCAGGAGAGGGAACAACCCGTCTTGTATTGGGCACAGGGAAATAACAAATATTCTAATTGGTGATTAGCACAGAAAAATTTCACCACTCACATGCTAGGAGGTAATTATTTGATTAACAAAATTATGATATTAGTATAAAAAATAGTCTGAAAATTGACTCAGCACGCCGTTGATTAATAGAAGAAATGATATTATTAGTAGTAAAAAATAGCCTGCCCTACGACCTAGACACACTGCCATTAGCACCGAAAAAATTACTGCTCACAGTCCATGAGATAATTATTTGTTTTAAAATATATACTATTAGTAATAAAAGAATATTCTGAACATCGACCCATCATGTCGGACTTTAGTACAGGCAAATTTCATGGCTTACATGCTAGGAGAAAATTATTTGCTTAATAATTTGATACTATTAATAATAAAAATTAGCCTATACGCCAAACGGGCATGCCTGTGATTAGCAAAAGGAAGTTTATCGGCTCGCATACTAGGAGGTAATTATTTGCTTAACAAAATTATATTACTAGTAATAGAAAATAATCTGAAAATCAACCGGGCATACCAGTGATTAGCACAAGAAAATTTATATGCTCACATATAGGAGGTAATTATTTGCTTAACAAAATTATACTATTAGTAACAAAAAAACCTGACACACTGGTCTTTAGCATAGGAAAATTTGTAGCTTACATGCTAGAAGAGAAATATTTGATTTATAATTTGATACTATTAGTAATAAAAAATAGCCTGCCCTATGATCGAACACACCGGTCATTAATACATAGAAACTTACTGATCACAGTCCAAGAGATAATTATTTACTTAACAAAATTATAATTTTGTTAATAAAAATTAGCCTGTCCGGTAACTAGACACTTCGGTGATTAGCACAGGGAAATTTAACCGTTCACATACCATAAGGTAATTATTTGCTTAACAAAATTATAGTATAGTAACCAAAAAAGTCTAAACATCAATCGCGCATGCCGTTGATTAGAACAGCGAAATTTAACTGCTCACTGAAAAGATAATTATTTGTTTAACAATGTGATACTGTCCGTAATAAAAGAATAGTCTAGATAGGACGGTCTTCAGCACAGGTAAATTTACGGCTACATGTCAGGCGAGAATTATTTGTTTAACAAATTGATAATAATAATAATAACAATAATAATAATAATTAATTATTATTATTATTATTATTATTATTATTATTATTATTATTATTATTATTATTATTATTATGATTATTATGATTATTATTATTATTATTATTATTATTATTATTATTATTATTATTATTATTATTATTATTATTATTATTATTATATCTCATTTGAATTTTGCGTGTCTCGAATTATTTACGGCTCACATGTCATACGGGAATTATTTACTTTACTGTGCACAGGCACATGCAAAAATATTTATCCAAGCAAATGCTAGTAATTGTAATAAACAAAAAACTACATTCAAAATGCCTGGATGATTAGTGCAGCATGCATGCATGTCGCAGGCTGCCGCATGTGTCAGCAAAGAGCATTGTACGCTGTACCTCAGGCCCAATTAATCGTCAAAAGCGATGATCATGCGTCGCTAAATCAATGCAATTATGACAATACTGCTTTTTAAAGCAACAGTTTCACGTCACTCATTCACGGCCATCCATGCCATCTTAAAAAGGACTATTTAGAGCACTCCTAATACTAGAAACTACATGTAATTTAGTATTAATTTTTATAGACACTATATATAGAAACTATGGTCCTATTAGATAATTTCTATAGAATATTTTTTATCCAATCATATTCATTCTATCTCCATTCTTAGCTAATCATATCACTTTATATCTTAGATTTTGTGTAGACATGGTTTCTAACTTAGACCCAGTTTCTATGATTTTTGCTCTCTCTCTTCAATAACTCTCTTGCCACATCAGCAAAATGCTTAGGTGACACTGCAATTAATATCTATAGAAATCACGATGGTTTCTGTATTGAGAGTGCTCTTACTATTAGCTGATGCCTTTATGACTCACCGGAGAGGAAACACCGGCCGATGTCCACGGTGGAGTGCGCTCAATACTATTTATAGGCTAGGCTGCTGCTAATTAGTAGGGTCCACTACATCACTCCCTGAACTAAAGAGTGGTGTCTACTTTACTTCCCGAACTATGAAACAGTCTAATTTACCCTCTGTACTATCCAAAACCGTTCAAATCACCATCTGGACGGTTTTTGATGGCGGTTTTGCTACAGTACCATGGTTTTTACTTTTTCTTTTTCCCTATTTGTTTTCATTATAATCTTTAAAAAATCATAGTAAATCACAGAAAAATCATAAAATAGAAAACCTAATTTTGTTGGACTCCGCATGAGTAGATCTACGTAATAAATATATAATATGATATACTTTAATCCAAATTTTTTCTGTAGATTTAAATTAGTTAGAAAAATCAAATTTTATCTGTAATTAATTGAAATAATTCATAGCTGCAGCTTGTGTGGTCCAATTGTGGTGAAATTTTTATGGTGGACTAACTATTCTATGCTTGAACTATAGTAAATATTTCATACTCATCGGATCATGTATAACAAAAACTAATATAAGATGCATCGAATCTTATATTATGGTGAAATTTTTATCTGTAAAATTTTATGGTGAAATTTTTGTGGTGGACTAATAATTCAAAAGCATTTCAATTCCCCATTACATCGAATCTTACGGCACATGCATGGAGCATTAAATATAAGATGAAAATAAAAACTAATTACACAGTTTGCCTGTAAATCGCGAGATGAATCTTTTGAACTTAGTTAGTCCATGATTGGATAATATTTATCAAATAAAAACGAAATTGCTATAGTGTCCAAAAACCTAAAATTTTAGGAACTGAACCAGGCCTATATCTATCTCAATTCCTAACATATAGTTGTGAAAATTTCAGTCTGCCAATTTTTTATCTGCCAATAAGTTCTGTTATAAGTTATCTTAAAATTCATAGAACGCACAGTATTATAGAACAGAGAAAGTATGTGTCTAAATATTCAATGAGATGAAATGTAAACTTTTTGAGAGGAAAAACCAGGCCTTAAGTGTTGTTTAGTTCCAAATTTTTTTGCAAATCCTCCAAATTTAAAAGTTTTTGATTTTTAGTTTTGGGACTGACTACACATCTCATGGAAGATTATACTGTTTGTTGTCTTCCACATTTTCAACAAATCAGTGGTTGACACGTCAAATAAGACAAACAAAAAAAGAAAAGAAAAAGCAACGTATGTAGGTCACATGAAAATATAGAACTCGAAGATCTAGAAGATTTCTACGGCTATAATCTTCCAGAAATAATAAAAAGAAAACGCAAGACAACACATATCCAGCTGCCTATTCGTAATTTTACCAGACCCGTTCGCTTTGTAGCAGGTTCTCTTAGCACCCTAAAATTAAAGAGTGCTAACGCATTTGTGCATTCAAGTGACTACATCATAACAGTCAAATAAGAACAATAGAAACTCATAATCTTTGGTAAAAAACAGTCTGCTGCCGGCATTTAAGAATCAAAATTTGAAAGGCAGCAAAAAATTTGAAGGTCAGGTAGTCTTTTGTGAGAAAAGGGCAACCAAAATAGTACTATTGAGTTGTTGCACAGGTCCTAAGATTAAGCGAACATTGAACTTAAAACAACAATTTGTCTATTGTTGGTATATAAGTTCTGTAAAGTCATCAGGTCTGTCAATCTGTCATACTATGGTGCTTGACTCCAAAACCTCAAATGTGAATACCAGGCCACTGAACTTTGCAACTT
The DNA here is from genome assembly GCF_000003195.3 of Sorghum bicolor. Taxonomy (NCBI): domain Eukaryota; kingdom Viridiplantae; phylum Streptophyta; class Magnoliopsida; order Poales; family Poaceae; genus Sorghum; species Sorghum bicolor. The sequence continues at coordinate 16,083,710 of NC_012877.2, forward strand.
TTGTACAACTATACTGGCATGTCATTATCTGAGTTTGAAAATGATCCAGTAAGTGAGATTTGACAATCCACATAATAAGTTATGGGTGACAGGATAAATAGTGTGTCATCGAACAGCTCATCTCCTTATCTGAGAAGGTCCGTAAAGAGGGAGAAAGAGAGACCAGTAGCGATAGGAATCCAGACCTGAACTCAAACTCCCACGCTTAGCTTAAAACAGATCTAGCACATAAGACCCAAGACACATGCTGAACCGAACTGAAAATTGTACTTGAATCACTAAAAATTGTACTTGAATCACTAAACATGTATCAGATAAGTTGAAATTGCTTCTCTACATCATGAAAGGGATATGCACATACCACAAGATTTATGTGCTACTAACCTGCTTTACCTGCATAGAACAAAAATCAAAGTGAGCTGCAGCCCATTCTCCTTATAAAAATTGATGAAAAGAACATGCAGCTGGGCAGTGTCTACTATCAGGTTGCTGCTCCATTGAGCATTAGAGGAAAACATGCCAACATACTAAAAACGATAAGACTGAAATAAACATTGAGCCTTGAAAGTGATAACTGAAACACTCAAACTCAACCTTTAAACTAATAAAAACTGAATCTAAATCTGAATCACCAAACATTCAAGGCATAATTGAATAACTGAACCTCAAACTATAAACTAACATAAACAGAAATCTAAAACACAATTCCAAATAATAAATTAAATATTTAAAGAAAAAACACAAGGCAACTTTGATTAAAAGCTATACTTGAAGCTCATACATGCCAAAACTTTAACAAAAAAAACCACCTAGACAAGCATAGCACAGGAAATGAAACTACATGCAGATCAGCCAGTAAATATTTGACTCACCCAAGTTAGGATACGAGAAATAACATATACTCTTTCACTCTTAATTTCTTTGAAATTCTACTTCCATATACTTCAACACTAAACAAGATTGCTTGTTATTTGGGGAATTTTCCAACTAGTATGCAGGAACCTAGAGTATTTAACCAAAAATCCAAAAGTAAATATCACTTGCTTTCTTAAAAGCTGAGGCAAAACTCTCATTAAAGAACATATGACTAGTGTTTGAATGGAAACTATAACTGAATTTGAATGGAAAGTAAAATGAAAATAATAGAATGAAATAAAATCACTAAAAAACAAGCACAACATGACTATGCAAAGAATTCTTAACTGAACATGGTAGATTGCTATACCATGAAAAGTAACATTGCACGGGGAATGAAAAACTACACTCAGATCAGTCAGCCAAATACTTAACACGCTGAACCACCATTTTCACAAGGAGACTAGATAAAATAGTGCCTAGTAAACTAATTTTATTTAATTTATTACCACATATGACTAGTGTTTTAGTTTTGGCCAAACAAACTTGGCATAGTGAGATGACAAAAAAACACAAAGGTGACAAGAAGGTAGTGCTATCTTCTTGGAATAAATTTTTATTGCCTGAAGCACAAAATGCATTATCAAAAAAGATCAAAAGAAATCACCAGGGCATGGATTAAAACAATGTCCTATTCTCAGCAATGTTCGACAGTAGGACTCTTAGCTAGTGCCTCTTATATTATCCTCGTATAACTCTCTAAAATACCATCATAGCACATTGGCACCTATAAGACCCCTAGAGGTTGCTAGTTGTCATGCACAGGCTAGCTTCAGGGGATTGTTGCACACACAAGCAAATCCATTTCGCTGGCCTAAACATATATATAGGAATACAATCAAGAATTTTTTCTACAGATTTAACTATATGTGTAAAATCCAATCAACCTTAACAGAATAAGCAAATGCACAGGTAGGATCAAATCTTAATCAAATAAAATAAACGATCACCAAAAAATGAAAATGAATACAAACAATATATTTATTTCAAACAAATACAAACAATATAAGATAGCAACGAACAAAATCACAAAAGACAAACCCCAATTTCCACCTAAAATACAACAGAATCGACTAAAGTAAAAAATCCCAAGGACAGCAGCAGCGTCATCTGCCGGACTTCATCCAGACCTGTAATGGCGTTAGAGAGAAGGGGATCTCGGGATCCTCAGAATAACTCTGGTGGTGATAGGAACCTGCTTGTGAGCCCCTGCTTCTACCGCTGGTTCCACCACTCGCCTCTAGGATTCCTATGCGGCATCCTTGACAGTGGAGCCTAAACAATCCGATTCGTGCTCGCCTCCTTTCGCTTGCCTCTAGAGAGCCGTTGGTGTCGCGCAATCGAGACCCACAACAACCTCTGCAGTTTGGGGAGACACATGTGCTAGACCGGGAGGGAGGGAGAGAAGAAGACTCACCTGTGGGTAGACGAGGGGCGGCGACGAGGGTGACCGCGGCACGACACAGCGACAGACTACACGCCCGGGAGGGAGAGCGCGAGAGCAGGGCGTCGAGGGGTGCGGAGCAGGGAGGACCGCGCAGCTGCAACAGGCGGCGGCCGCCGCCACGGACAAAGCCGTCATCACCGCCGGCAAGGCCACGCCCACCGTCAACACCGAGAACAACGACAGTCAGTCCCAAATTGAAACGAGGCAGACACAGACAAACGACCCACAACACAGAAAGCAAAGCGGAACGAGTGAGCACGAATCTTAACAAACATCTCCACCATACAAAAGTGGAAGATAACAGAAACAAAAAAACTGCTAGAAGATATTTAGAAATTCCGTTTAGTTTTTGTTGCGAACTAGGCCTGAACAAGGCCTAAACAAAAGTGAAAAAAAAAGCGAGCGGAGAATTCCGTTCGTGGACCTCTGCACACACGAAGAAAAAGCCCAAAAAAGCCCCCGACCCGCCCCCAGCTGTGAGCCAGAAAAACCTGCCGTAACTGCAGTCTGCACTGGCAGCACTGCACTGCACCTGCGAGCCTCGGAGCTCTTCCCGTTGCGGCGGCGGCGGCGGAGATGGCGGCGAATCTGGAGGATGTGCCGTCACTGGATCTGATGCACGAGCTGCTCCGCCGCATGAAGTGCAGCTCCAAGCCCGACAAGCGCCTCATCCTCATCGGTACGGGAGACCCTCCCCCTTCCCCCTTCTTCCTCTTCGCCCCCGGCGCTCGGTGGATCCCTGTCACGGTTCCTCTTGCCACGTGGACGGAAAGACCGCGGCTTGCCGCCTTGGCGCTCTGGATCCGCCGAAAGTTTTCTCCTGTCCAGTGAAATCTTGGTTATTCCCTATTTCTCGTCCTGCATTTGTGGCGAAGAAAAAATATGGCTTTGTTTTGCAGTGAGTGGATTGTCTACATTTTCTAACAGCTGGAAGGATTCACTAGTTGAATAGCAAGAGAAATTAATCATGCGCTAGTCAATTAGGTCTGTGCTGTTTGTTTTTTGGTGATTTTGTCGTAAATTTATAATTCTATAAAAGGATTATAAAAAAATAGAAGTAAGATAATCTTAGTCAGCTTGGCCCGATGTTTCGTTTTTAAAGATCCGGATTGGTTACCAGCTTGGGTAGCAATTACACGCGCAAGATGCGCCTACAGCACTGAATTCAGCAGGTTGTGAGGACAGCAGAGAATTTAAATAAAGGCGATTACTCCTTAAAATGCTTGGTCTGATGTGGAAGCCTTTTCATCAAGACAAAAAGAAAGGGGTGCCCCATTGTGCACGCAAGTAAAAATGATACTCTTATATGTGATTTTATTTTGTTTATTTGACTTTTCATTTGTTCCATCGAGTATGTATTGTCGTCCATATTGAGACTGAGGTGAACTCCCTTATGCAATTATGTTTTTAGCTTTTGTTGCTAATAATTGCTACATAAAAAATCTGCATTAACAAAACAGTACTACATTGTGACATTTAAGACAAGTAAATAGAAACTTATGCTTTCTGTTACATGGTTTCTTGCTTTTCATTGTGCCCTTGTTTGTTTTTTGTAGAATACACAGGACATCTGTGTATCATTGCATTAAAAAATGTGGCCTTGTTTATTGTCATGCTATTGCTTTGATATATATTGTTCTGATACTGGTAGTCATGATGGAAGAGGGTATATTGTATAGGGAGATATAAGGTCATAGTTCGAGCAAAAAGATATAAGGTCATAGTGTTTTTGTGGTGAGCAATAAACACAACACTTCTATAATCTTTTGTTTTGTCATTCACAGCATTTTAAATTTTTTACTTCTATTATATAGCGCTCCTGATTTGGAGAATTTGACACCTTTTCTGGAAATCTTGTAGGCCCGCCTGGCTCTGGTAAGGGAACTCAGTCTCCCATTATTAAGGATGAATATTGCCTGTGCCATTTAGCTACTGGTGATATGCTGAGGGCTGCTGTGGCGGCCAAGACACCTCTAGGTGTCAAAGCAAAAGAAGCTATGGATAAGGTACTGTTAGCAGACCAAAATATATAGTGAAATCCTAACGAGCATAGAAAGGTTCTTTGTGACTCCATTGTATGCTGCCTTCCTCTTTTAGGGAGAGCTTGTTTCAGATGACTTGGTTGTGGGGATTATTGATGAAGCTATGAAGAAACCCTCATGCCAGAAAGGTTTCATTCTTGATGGCTTCCCTAGAACTGTCACTCAAGCACAGAAGGTCATATACTTCATCAACGCACCAGCATGAAGAAACATTCCTATATTATATTGTTATAGATTCTTTATTTGATTTAGTATAATTTACCCCTTGCTGTTTTTTTTTGAACATGTTGTATAGCTTGATGAGATGTTGGCAAAGCAAGGCGCTAATGTTGACAAGGTCTTGAACTTTGCAATTGATGATGCTATATTAGAAGAACGGATTACTGGTCGTTGGATCCACCCAGCCAGTGGTAGAACTTACCATACAAAATTTGCACCTCCAAAGGTTCTGGGAGTTGATGATGTAAGTTGAATACTGCTTATTTTATGTTTGCATGGTCTTATTTGTATTTTTTTACTTTCTTCTAGTCTTAGTGGATCGATTCCGTATTTTGCTGTGTAAGTTGTTCAAGTTTTCCAATCAGTTTCATGTGGCATAACTTTTCAAATCTGTTAGATAATAAATTAGAGTAATCCTATCTTGACAATTATGGCTGAGTGAATATTGACATACTGTTATGGTCCGAGTCTGCTTGTGGATGCTATTATTTCTGCTTGGATGATGTACTGGTTAGTCTAAGCAGTGGTGCACCATGTTTCTCCCTTGAGGAAAACCATGCTCATGGAAAATGCACTTTGATAAATTCTACAGTTATTGCTATCTTTTTTGCATCAAGAAAAAAGCTGCATTATTGAAACACTTCTTCCTTCTCTTGTATTAAACTATTAATATGGAAACTTCAAATCAATTTATCCAGAATATATTCGAGCACTTGTGATTTTAAATTCTTCTCATACTAAACTTTTTTTCCACAACTGGCAATATAGTTAGTGATTGTCCTCTGTTTATTTGCTCTTCATTTTCACAAAGGTAACTGGGGAGCCATTGATTCAAAGGAGAGATGACACAGCTGAGGTCTTGAAGTCAAGGCTTGAAGCCTTCCACAGACAAACTGAACCTGTATGTTATTCTTTAACAGAACTATTTTCCTGAAAAAAAGTCTGGGACCGTGTGTGTGTGTATATATTAAAGTTATGTTAGTGTGTTCTAAAATGTGGTTCTATTGTTTAAAAGTAAATTTGGCTTATCTCACCTTTCTTCGTTGATGATTTCCCTCCCTTTAGATATTTATATCATCAATTATTTCAGTGTTGCATAAAATTCAACAATTTGATGGTCCCTGTGGGATGCACATTTTTAATGCCCTTTATAGTTTTGATGCTCCATTCTTATATGTTTTTTTGTGAACACAAAGTCTTCTGTGTTTTCCACTTTTTATTCATAATCTGAGTTTCTGACTTATGTCATGAGAGTCAATTTGTGTATTCTCTGTACTTAGTGATGTGTTTTTTTAGATCATATTATTCTTAATTTGAATATAATTGGCTTGTCCAGGTGATTGACTATTACTCCAAGAAAGGCTTAGTGGTGAACCTGCCTGCAGAGAAACCACCAAAGGAAGTGACTGCTGAGGTGCAGAAAGCACTTTCGTGATGAAGTGTCCACTCTTCAGGCTAAGCATGACATCTACCAAAGTCCCTTTGTCTCGGTTTCTTCCAAATTTATACTTAGGCCAACATCATGGGTTTTTTATTTTCTGTATCCTTTTTGTTCGAGCACTGTTTTATCCCAGCCTTGAACTGCCAGGATAAATCTCTGTTTCGAATGAAGGAAGTTGTTTTCAGTAACAAAACTGAGATGATTACAGCAATTCATCTGTGGAAAGGAATTTCCGGTGGCAAACCATGTTCCAGTTCTTACATCAATGCTATGTTACTGACTATGATAATCAGGAAGATACCTAGGTATTCTGTTCGCTCAGCACCTTGCTCAATTGGGTGGAGGTATTGGTGTGCTACGAGGTCAAATGAGCGTTTCAAGTTGTATGATTCTGAACCTGTAGTGATGTTAATTCAAATTGGTGTACCTATTGCAGTTAAGCTGTACCCATACTTATTACTTTGTGAGTAGATGTACAACTTGAGAAATTCCTTGATAGAAATTTTGCACAATTGATGTTGTCATTCTGTAGTTGTGGATATTTTGCAATCTAAATATGCACAATCGATTACTTTACTCATCTTAACATTAGGGCTAACTAGAGTAACTAAACAATGTAATTATGAACAGTTAGCACTTAATCATTCAATCAGAAGATAGATCACATTGGATCAGAACTACTTGGGTCTTAATCTAGTTTAAACCGGGGCTTAATTAAACTTATTCAGAATCTTATCAGAAACTGGTATGGCTTTGATACCGATTGATACAACTTTGTGTTAGATAAATCAACTTAAACAAGGTCACTAGTTGTAAGACTTGTGTCCAACAAGCAACCTATATGGGCACCAAATCTAAAATAGGTGGTAGGAGACCCAAAATCAGCTTTCAGCAGAGAGACTCATTTTGGATTGCTTGAGAGGCACAACCTAAATATGAGTATCATATCTTCTGGAAATTTATTTGCAAAGAGGATTCTCTTTTGGGTGTGTTGTTGGAGAAGATATCTAATGGATATTGAATTATTTGACCTGTAGCGCTACCCAAACGGTGAAATAGGTCTGTATTTTGGGTGTTGTTATTGGAGATAGTCTAATTAGAACCTAATTTTAGATTAGATCTCTTGGGTACTACCTTTATTAGCAATAGGAGGCCATTAGCCCTTAGCAGCGAGGACCCCATGCATACGTGGTGTAGGTGCTGATGTAGTAGGGTCGGTGTAGGAGTGATGGTGGCCTTCCCATTGCTCTAGCGCTAGGTGGTTCCAGTGACAAGCTAAACCCTCACATTTGTGTTAGCTACCGAGAGGGTTTAGAGGGCTTTTTTATAAGCACTGTGTAACGGGAGCAGCAACTGGGGTTTAATTGGAAAGAAAGAAACTACTAATTGTGTCAGTGTTTTTGTGTTGGAGTGGACTTAAGAAAATAGAATTAAAAAACTATAATTATTAGTACACAGCAGCAAAGTGTGGCGTTTCGAGTTCCAAAGGAGGAAACATGCTCAAAAAAGTCAAAATGTTTCTTGTGTGTTTGGTACGGAATTACGGATTCTACCGTTTGTTGCTAGAATCAATCCGAACCGATTTTCAGTCTCCCAAACGGCCCAGCAGTAGTAGTACAGCTCGGTTGTGTTCTCATCTTGAGTGATGTACCTTTCGTGCTACCCTAAATTGGTATTGTTTAATCACTACAAGTCTATTTAACTGTTTGATCTGTTCACCCCCATGTTTGGTCTTCTCAGTTCAGAGTACAGCTGATTTATTTTGTTCGTCCTCTAGAGCAGTAGCAACTCAGTAGCTTAGGCCTTGTTTAGTTCCGAAAATTTTTGGTTTTCAGAACTGTAACACTTTCGTTTTTATTTGACAAACATTGTCAATTATGGAGTAACTAGACTCAAAAGATTCATCTTATAATTTACAGGTAAAGTGTGCAATTAGTTTTTATTTTTGTCTATATTTAGTGCTCCATGCATGCGCCATAAGATTCGATGTGACAAAGAATCTTGAAAAGTTTTTGGTTTTTGGGTGAACTAAACAAGGCCTTAATTTTTTTAAGGAAACAGGAGGGACGTGTCCTTACTGAAATTTATTGAAATTTAAAACAGGGAATTACAAAAAAGCGTTTGGAGGCCGTAGTTTAATCTTTTGCTCGCATGCTTTGTCTAGTAGCCTCAATTACTTCACATGTTTAATTGGAGCATTTTTTTTGTCGTAATTATAGAGTAACTTAATTCGTGCTTTGCCATTTTGATTCCGTGATGCTTTGAGAAATTCCTAACTATTGCAAAGACGACATAGGTAACGAGTAAAATTAACAAGCGGTCCACAAAACTTGCGGCGGTGCCATTTAGGTTTCAACTAGCAAAAATGCCCGTGCGTTGCAACGGAAGAAAAAAAAACTATCAAATCTATATCTATATCTCTATTATCTAATTATATATATCTATATCTATACCTAATAATAAAGAGGCAAAATTTTAGGCTCTTATTTTTCGTCCATCCATTTTTTTTGTCTGTCTTCCTCTAACTAATGAACGATAAAGAGTTTCTTTTATCTGGACTTATATATATAACCCATGCTCATACGAGTTAGAATAACTTGCATCCAAACCAACATGGAGTAGAAGTCCTAATATAGATAGATTCCTCACATCCTGAGTATTCTAAATAGAACTCTTAATAGTCAAACATACAAGGATAAGAATTACATTTTTTATTTTGCTCCGCTTTCTTTATTTAGTTAGATGTCAATCTGAGGCAAAAGAAAAATCAAAGTCCTAATCTGTAGTTCCTTCTTCTTCTTCTTTAATACTCCCTCCATCCTAAATTATAAGTCATTCCAATAATCTTAGAGAGTCAAAGCATTTTTTGTTTTACTAAATTTATATGATAGCATAATAATATTTATGTACCATCTAAATATCATTAGGTTCTTTATTAGTTATATTTTTATAGTAATATCTATTTGATGTCATAAACCTTTCTATTTTTTCTATAATGTTGGTCAAACTTAAGATGCTTTGACTCTCCAAGATTCTTGAAATGACTTATAAATTAGGATGGAGGGAGTAATAAAAAGGCAAAATTTCTCATCGTTTTGGATTTTGGTCGAGCCCAACTATTCGCTTGTTTCGGTCTAAAATTAATTGGTTTAGAGCAACTCCAGCCCACCTCCTAAACAAGCCCCTATTCTGAATCTAGGGACTTGATAAAAAAATCAACTCCAACCCACCTCCTACTTGAGCTCCCATTTTTCATGTCCTCCCAAATTATAGTTTCAGCCCCTCACATCTAGAACCCCCTATCCAATGGATCGCACCAACTTTCCTCTCCCCACCCATAATCAAGACAAGAATATGTGAGATAAGGCCTTGGTCTATTTTTTTTCATTGGAGTTGGGTCTTAATTTGAGTCCTTAGTTCTTTTATCATAGTTTGTAAATAAAAGTTTAAGGGCTTCATTTAGAGACTTGGGCTGGAGTTGCTCTTAAACTTGTGTTAGGCTTCAAGTTAGATTTAGCCTATAACTTTTTTTCTCTAACCCAATTGGACCAGAAGTCCTCGTGTCATAAACAGAAAATAAGCTAAAAATAATAGGAAACCAGATCCGAATGAGATGAGCATTATTTAATTAATCTTTAGACCGGCGGATATATAAAGATATAGTGGACTGAAATTTTCACAATTATATATTAGAGAAAGACTTATTTCTTAGTATTTTTTCTTTACTTATTTTTTTTGTTGTTATGTAGTAAAAAGGCAGTCTATTAATAGAACTCGTTCCAGAGTTTGATTCCTAGTGTTAGTTAGGAAAAGACGTCGGATGTGGAAGATTTTCTTTTTTGCCGTAACTGATTTCCATTTGTAAGATTTTTTGTGGTAACTTTTTTTTTTGCCGTAATTGGTTTTCTTTTTTTTCCTCCCATTTGTTTTTTATGGTACTTTTTTACGTGGGGAGGGTTTGATTTTTTTTTTTTGCCGTAGTTGTTTTCCTTTTTTGTCGTATTTTTTAGATTGAAAACGGGAAGTTGGGTTTTTTTTAGAACTTTTTTTGGCGTATTTTTTTCCTGGATTGGATTGGAAACGGGAATGTTACCGTGAGTTAGAATTGGATACGAATTGAGCTGGTCATCGAAGAGTGCTGGATGTAAAAATCGTGTCGTGTGCGGGATGTGCGGATCGGATACCGTATCAACATGGATAGAGTCGAGACAACGTCAGCTCGCAGCTGGCCCGTGAGAACCACCAACCACGCCGATAGTTGCACGTCTCCGAAGTGCACGTACGGAGACCGCACCGCCCCCGGGGTAAGGCGGACAGAAAGGTGGACCGAAGAGGGTGGACAGAATTTTTTGGGCAGACTGAAATTTTCACAATTTAGTAGTAGGTATAGAAGTCTCAAAATACATTTTTGGTTCCTTGAAATTGTAACAGATCTCGTCTAGATTTCAGCGGATCTCATCTAGATTCCAACGGATGTTTCACCGACCCGCTATCCTACATGATATGGATCTAATACATGGGACCCACATGTCAGGGGCAAGTTTTCATCTTAGAAAAATCATATATTTTTTATATGATCTTGGGCAAAGGTAATTGTTTTATAAAACCACCGTCCCCTATGAGATCTACGATTTTCTAGTTTTGAGTTTTTTTGATTTAATATTGTTAATATGCTAAAAAATAATATAAAATTTGAGCAGCATATTAATCACATATTAGTGCTTGTTGCCTTAGAAAAAACATATATTTCTTGTATAATATCAGATAAAGGTATTCAAATTGTAGCTCTCGTTTGGATCTACAAATTTCTAGCTTTGAGTTTTATTATTTAAGGTCGTTAAGATGCTCAAAAAATAATATAAAGTTTCAGCAGTATAGTAATCACATATCAAGCCTTGCCGCTTATGAAAATCAAGAAATTTGTATAAAGTTGCGAATATCTTTGAGAGGTATTTCATAGATAAAATACCTTTTTCGGACAACATACAAGAAATATATGATTTTCTAACAAGCTTTAGTGCGCTGTTAATATATTGCTGAAACTTTATAGTAAAGCATCTTCACAACCTCAAATGACAAAACTCAAAACTAGAAAAGTTCTATAACTTTTTATACAAATTTTATATTATTTTTTTTGATCATTTTAACAACCTCAATTGATAAAACTCAATACTAAAAAGTTGTAGATCTCATCGAAAACTATAATTTTTTGTTATACATAGTATCTTATCTGACACCATTCAAGAAAGATATGATTTTTCTAAGGCGACAAGTTCTCTAGATGACACCCGAAGCAGTGGGACCGACAGAGGCCACCAAGTGGGGCCGGTCGGTGTCGACGAAAGCTGGTCGGCAGTCTACCTTGGGGTATACCCACGGCAGTAGTTTATCGGTAGACGGTGCGCAAGCTACGAACTTGATGGTGACGCAAGACACGGACAAGCTTTTTATCTAGGTTCGGCCGCCGTGTGGGCGTAATACCTACGTCCTGCGTCTTGTTGTATTGATTTGTATTGAGAGAATAATGTGTCCTAGGGGGGTCCCTTGCCTCTCCTTATATAGTCCAGAGGGCAGGGTTACAAATATGGAAACTAATCCTAGTCGGTTACAATTGCCATAGATAGCACGATATCAATTCCTATTCTAACCGACTAGAATTCTACTTGATCTCCACGTCTTGCTTCTTTGCGCGAAACCCCAAGCAGTTGGATCAAGTCTCGAATTTGTCTCGTAATGGGCCAAGCCTCCTGGCCCAAGTCTAGCCGTACGGGTATAGGGGTTTATACCCCTACAGCTAGTCCTCGAGCACCATGTATTGTGACGTAACACGCCGTCTTGAGCTTCCTCGACCAGTGAGGCTTGACGCCTTCAATAAGCAGGAAAGTCTCCCAAACAGTTGTAACGGTATTTTGACCAACTCAAAAAACAGTTGATCAACATTGACATCGGAGAAGCAGGTTGTTCGAAGAATGCATGGTGCTCTTAATCAAAAAAGATTTCTTTTCTGGTGAAGTGTGCCCACTTTACTTTTCTGAGAAGTATGGACCTCAAAAAAGCAAGCATATTCACCGCAAGGTGAAGTGTGCCCCCTTATCCTTTCGAGCAGAGGCTCGTTTTTCCTGTCCCTTATCCTTTCGAGGTCGTACTTGTTGCCAGGCTGCTCGCAGGTAGCGATGAAATTGTCGATAAATGCTTGGCGCAGTTGTTCCTAGGAGTCGAAAGAGTCCTCGGGCAGACCCAGGAGCCACTGATGACCAGCCTGGTCGAGGACTACTGGGAAGTAGTTGGCCATGACGTGCTCATCCCCCGCTGCTGAACGGACTGCAATCTCATAGAGAGTGATCCAGTTCTCTGGGTTTTCCTTGCCGTCATATTTTTTGAGTTTCTCGAGCTTGAAATTGCGGGGCCACACGACCTGGCGGAGGTGTGAGGAGAACTGTCTCAGGCCCGGGGGGGCCGTGCGTTGCATCATACTCAATGCGACGCAGGTTTTCGTGGACCGCTCTCTCCGTGGCGCGCCTGTTGATGCGGTCCCTGGCGTCTTTAGGAGGGATGTTGTATCGAAGATCCCTGTGCTAGTTTACTTCCTGACCTCGCCCGCGATTCTGCTCGCGGTAGCCACCGGCGTCCCGACCACCGTTGTCACGCCGTGAATCTTTTTGACGATTGTTGGGGGAACGGCTGCGGTGGTGCTAGCTGGGTTGTGGTGAGGTCCGGCTGCGATGGGTCTGGTCGGAGGAGACATCTGCGTAAGAGATAGCTTGGACTCTTTTGAGCAAAGTGGCTGTCTGTCCCATCGCGGCGATCAGATGCGCACGTATGCTGGATCGGACACCCTGGCACTTGGGAGTATCAGGGAGTCGGTCTAAATTTTCCATGGCAACGGCCACGTTAGCACTTGGCGTTTTGTAGACTTGCTGGTCCCCGACCATGTCGAAAGAGTCGCTGAGGTTGTGCGGCGGGAGTTGTCGTTCCTCGTCCGCGCGTCGCCGGGCGCGGTCGGCATTGCGCTGCTCGCGGAGCTGCCTCTGCTCGTCCGTCTCTCCATCGACGACCGATTCATCGCCGCTAACATTGAAGATGAGGTGTCCTCGCCGGGGTGGAAAGACCGGGAAACGAGAGAAACCCGGAGGATACAGTGGTAAATCCAGGTCATAGTCTTCGTCCTCGGAGTTTATAACTTCGGTGGGAACGGATCCAGTGCTGGAGTTTGTGCTGGAGGCCTGGCCGTCCCGTAGTTCTCGGATCGTCACCATGTTAACGTAGTGACGAGCTGGTTGACCGCTCCGTTTTGGCAACCAACCTGCCCTATTGAAAAGGGATTGGACGTGCCGCGAATAGTGAATGGCTGAGTTGTTTAGCCCGTAAGGGGAACCTTGATCTGGATCAGCCTTGAGTTCGACGGACCGTCCTGAGGGGGTGGAAGTTATCGTCAGAGACGTACCCAGCCGTTCGTGTGTGATGACACGAGTTGGCCGGCAGGAGTTGAAAAAATCTGTTGGCGTGGCTTGATCAGACTGGCGTGAGATCCCATCTACTAGTCGGGAAGCTTCGAGAAGCTTGAGATCGGCGCGATCAAGGGCTCGGAAGAGGTTCGAACCATCGACCTTCTTTCCCTTGTAGCGAGGAAGCGGTGGTCGAGTGCTCGGTGTCAGTGTGGTCGGAGCCGATGCCGCCGTCGCCCCAGATCGGATCTGGATTTCTGCCGAAGCCGTGGTCGTGAGACCGTCGCCGTGAGTCGTCCACGTAATCTTGCCGACGGTGAACGTGAGGCCTCCAAGCACGGCCGCGGAAGCTGGAACGACGACCATCTTGTTCGTCGGAAAAGCTGTACGCACACCCCCTACCTGGCGCGCCACTGTCGACGAAAGCTGGTCGGCAGTCTACCTTGGGGTATACCCACGGCAGTAGTTTATCGGTAGACGGTGCGCAAGCTACGAACTTGATGGTGACGCAAGACACGGACAAGCTTTTTATCCAGGTTCGGCCGCCGTGTGGGCGTAATACCTACGTCCTGCATCTTGTTGTATTGATTTGTGTTGAGAGAATAATGTGTCCTAGGGGGGTCCCTTGCCTCTCCTTATATAGTCCAGAGGGCAGGGTTACAAATCCGAAAACTAATCCTAGTCGGTTACAATTGCCATAGATAGCACGATATCAATTCCTATTCTAACCGACTAGAATTCTACTTGATCTCCACGTCTTGCTTCCTTGCACGAAACCCCAAGCAGTTGGATCAAGTCTCAGATTTGTCTCGTAATGGGCCAAGCCTCCTGGCCCAAGTCTAGCCGTAAGGGTATAGGGGTTTATACCCCTACAGTCGGCCCCACCCCTACGCCGGTCGGCCCCCTATGGCTAGGGTTTGCTCCCCCTTCCGAAAGCTACCTCCACCACCTCTCTTGATGCATCTCGGCCCTTGGTTAAGTCGGTTTGATCCAACGACACGTATCCATCCCACCGGACTATAAATAGAGGGGTAGACCCCCCTGGAGAAGGCCAAATCAAGAGATGAAGAGTCAGAGCATTAGATAGAGATCCACTAGATCTAGGATAGCATTCAAGATAGAGATTTGAGAGATAGAGTAGAGGAGTAGAGATTCAGAGGAGTCCTGGCCTGTCGGAGCTTCCTCAGGAGTTGTATTCATCTGGATTTGGCTCCCTCGCTCGAAGCTGTGTTCTGAGGTACTTTTGTATTTACCATTCTGATTCAAGTAAGCAACTTGTTTTTATTCGTTCTTTGGTTTGAAACTCATATTATATTGAGTACTTCAATTTAGGTAGCTCCTAGGTCAGAGTAGTGATTCGTAGCATAGACGTAGTGTCTGGGCTATGGTTGCTTGTAGATGTCCTCTAATCAGTCGGACAGTGGTAGCTTGCGTAGGTGACTTTATAGCTACGTTGAATCCTCTATAGTCCACTTCCTATTGATAGGACTGATAGGCTTATAGGTGCCTGATAGGAGATTACTCTATTTCTTCTTCTATTCGGGTTACTTGCCCAATAAGACGATATTATACAAAGCTTATCGGTTATTAAACCAGAGTACATTAGCTATTTCCTTATTCTCAATAATTTTCTAAATTGATTGTACCCCCCTTAGATTAAGAAGTTATAGACTAGGTCATAAATCACCTATTGTTCCTTTGGGTTCGATATTAAAACCGAGTTGATCTTGGTGAAGTGCTGATCAGTATATATCTGTGCGCTTGCGGATAATCTGATTATAATCATTATTAGGGTGTAGTTAATTTATACCAACAACACTTTAGGAACTAATATAACTTCTCTAGACATTTTTGAGAATGCTCATGAATTTTATTGATGTATGGAATATGTAATCTTCAACGATGCATATCTGACAACAGTACAAACATGGCGAGGCACGACACGGCGAGGCACAGGCATGGTCAGCCCGGTGGGCCGCCATGCCATGCCTGATAGTGCTATCGTGCCCAACTCTTAGCCTAGGCACGACCCTATCAGGGCTTAACCATGTCGTGCCGTGCCACCAGGCACGAAGGCACTACAGTGCCCGTGCTCGCCCGGGCACTACACAGAATCAGAACATAGATACACAAGTTAAGAAATTCAAACATTCACAGAATCATAGAAGCACACACAAAGACACAATAATTAACAAAATGGTTATATTTGGGAGCTTAGTGCAATGGCTGCCTCATTAAAAACCTACCTAGGTAAAACTCACCCTTGTGAGAAACCTAGGCAGGAAAAGAGTACAACCAAGCTCCAGAAAAGTTTAATGTTCTTACATCACAGTCCAATTGTCCAAGTTCTCATATTACAAACCAAGTTCAAACAAAATGTATAGACTAAAGTAATAAAGATGAAGACTACTTCTTCAAAGCTTCAAGCTTCAAGCTCCCTACTGGCCAGCTAAAAAAGAAGAACATAGTTAGCATTAGGAATAGTAACTAGTTAGCAAAAGAAGAAGAGGAAGTTAGGGATTTACCTTGGCGGTGGGAGCACTAATCAAGATAGAGTTATTCAAATTCTTCTTCAAGCTACTTGTCCTCAACACTGTGTTGCAACCTTGCCACCACCAACTCCCAGTCCTTGATGTAGGCGAGCCACTCCACCGTCTCTGGCTTTAGCCTCCTCCACCGATCCTCGATGATCCTGCCAGTCATACTAAACATAGATTCTAAAGATATGGTAGACATAGGAATAGTTAAAACATCTTTAGCCATGATGGACAACATCGGATATGTTAGTTTATGCTCATGCCACCATCTCAAGATGTCAAACAAATCATCCAAATGGCTAACAGTGTCACAGTCCAAGTATGAGACAAGTTTAGAAGCATTAGAAGTTGTAGAAGTAGCAGCATGCAGCAAAGCAGTAGCAGATGTATCTCTAGACAAATTAGGAGTAGAATGCAACAATGAAGTACCCCCACCAGTAGAACTACAATCATCATCATATATTTCATCCTAGGCAGATCTTTTCTTACCAGACAAGTTTTGAGGGTCAGTCCTCCTCAACCTAACAGCTCTTATATTTTCCTCATACTTATTGTAAACATCAGTAAGCCTTGCTCTAGTGCCAATTTCCACAGCACTTTTGAAAAACCCTTCATTTTAGCTCTGGGGTCCAAGATGAATACAAAAGAATAGAGCAAAGGTATGTCCCTCCAATATTTATTATATTTATCTACCATAGGTTGAACCACATTTCTCAGGTAAATGTCATTAGCATAATTTTTCAGGTGTATAGCTATCTTAACCAGATAATGAAGCATAAGTGGAGATATAGGATAGTAAACGCTAGACAAGGCAACAGTAGCATCATAGAACAGTTCAAGAAACTTAAATACTTTTTCAGCAACAATGCAATGTTCTTCAGTTAGAAGCAACTCACCTTCCTCACCTCTAGGATAGTTGGCATGTATGTAAGTAGTGAAAGGATCCTTGTGAGGAAACAAAGTCTTAAGCATGAGATATGTAGAGTTTCACCTTACATCCATGTCCAATTGAAACTTTCTAGGCCTATAACTAGCTGCAATGCAGTAGTTCTTATATGCTGCAATTCTCTGGTTAGATGAGTTTAGAAATGATATTGTAGTTCTAAAAACTTCAATCAAAGTTTAAGATAATCAAGTGCCTCCTTGACAAT
Organism: Sorghum bicolor; assembly: GCF_000003195.3. Classification (NCBI taxonomy): domain Eukaryota; kingdom Viridiplantae; phylum Streptophyta; class Magnoliopsida; order Poales; family Poaceae; genus Sorghum; species Sorghum bicolor. The sequence goes on from NC_012877.2 coordinate 16,100,907, forward strand.
CAAGTTTATTATATGGCATGCACAACGTTGATGCAAGAACATAGTACTAATAGCAGATTTCAGGATGTCTTGGATCCTCTGCAGGGACCTCAAGACCAAGATATTTAGACAAAATAGGTCTAAGCAAACACATGGCAGAATCATTAGATGAAGCATTGTCCAAAGTAACAGCAAACACCTTTTCAAGCACACCATATTCACCAAGAATAGATGCAACTCTATCAGCAATGTTCTATCCATTATGGGAACAATCAATAAGCACAAGACCAAGAACCCTCTTCTCTAATTGCCAATCAGGGTTTCTATAATGAGCAAAAATACTAAGGTAATCCTCTTTAGCTTTGCCAGACCATATATTAGAGGTAAGGCACACACAATTAACAAAATCAGAAGACAATACCTCAACAAGCTTACTCTTTCTATCAGAAAACATTTTGGTTAAGTCTCTTGTGGTGGTTTATGTAGAGACAACCTAAAACTTAGGATTATGAGCATTATTAATGTATTCCTCAAAAGCAGTAGATTCACCAAAGCTAATAGGTATATCTACCCTAGCAAGCAACCTACACAGTTCAGTACGAGCATACATAGGACAATAATCCCAATTACGCATAGAACCATCAGGATTAAAAGAAATCTGAGACTGACTAAACCCCCTAGTTTTCTCTTGCCTCTTAGCACATTTATCCCTATGATGATGGAGGTGGCCAGTGCCAATGGAAGACCTACCAGAGTACTCCTTTTTGCAATGGATGCAGACAATGCCATATGTGATCTTCTTACCTTCGGGACCCATCTTGAATAGCTTCTTGAAATCTTGCCACACATCAGAGGTAGAGGGGCATGATACCTGGTCCTAGTCGTCGTCGGCATTCTCACGATCTTCGTCACCGTCAAGGTCAATGGGGTCATGTGCGCCATCTCCACCAGGTACCGCTCCACGGTCGAAAGAGCTCTTCTAACTCTTCTTCACCCATGTCGTCATTGTCACCAGGGAGGTCGCGGACCCTCTCCATCTCTTCGGCCATGGCAGTGGCACTAGCCTCCACCGTGTCCTCAGAGACAGAGGGAGGACGAGCTGGCATCATCACTTGCCCTGGCCTCAATCGACTGCCAAAAAGAAGAAGGCAAGAACAACAGTCAAGAACTCAAGACGAAAGAAAAAAAATAAAAAATAGAGCAGATCACAGCTAGGGTTAGGGATAGGCTATAGATCTAGGGTTTGTCTTCGTTACCTAGACGTCACCGGCGATGAAGACGGCGGAGCCAGAGCTCCTAGCAGTAGAGGATCTGCGGATCTACAGAAGAGAGAGTGAGTCAGTGCCACTGAGTGAGAGAAAGAAGAAGAAGAAGAAGAAGAAGAAGAAGAAGAAGAAGAAGAAGAAGAAGAAGAAGAAGAAGAGCACAAGGGGATGGCGAATTTACCTGCTTTGTCGGAGCTCTAGAGCTACGGCTGCCGGAGGACAAGAAGATGAGGCAGGGTCCGTGGCCACGGAGACGAGGCGAGTTGCCATCGCCCTTTAGAGTTGTCTTTGCGCTTCGCCACGATCGGGCGTCGGCGTAGAGGGAGAGCCGAAGGGGAGACCAGGAGTCTGGGAGTTGGGAGAGACCGAGAGGCGAGAGAGGATGAAATGATTTAGGGTTTCCAGTGGGAGTGGGAGCTTGAGAGACGAACGGGGGAGGCGAGCTGGCTTATATACACGGCGACGTAGTTGCCCTAGATCGGACGACCACAGTCCATCGGGGGAGGGATAAGACGGCTAGCAATCTGGATGCCGTGCCGATAGCGAGCCAGGCCACTTTACCGTTCCGTGCCTGGGCTGGCCCACAGGCCGAATTGATAGCCCAGGCACGGGCACGCAGGCTACCAGGCCGGGCCGTGCTTTCTCGGGCCGTGCCTGTGCCGGCTCAGCGGGCCTAGCCCGTTTGGAAAACTATAGCCGTCTGCAAGGGAGGCATATTAGTTACTAGCATTTATCAGGACCGTACCTGTCAGTCCATCTATCTGGAGCACGTACTGGACGACAAGGCCTTGCAGGAGGTAGACCTGGAATGTGAATCGCCACCGGGGTAACGACGACGGCGGGGTGACAGCCACATCACGCACGCCTGCCGCAGCCACTGCACCGGTCAAATTTCACCGCCTCTGGACCACCAACATCCGCACGTAACGATGGAGCGAACCATGTGCTCCTCTTCTACAAATACCCACCGGCAATGGCACGGCAGCACCCCACTCTACTCTAGCTCACTGTACACCCCTCCCCTTGCTTCGTAGTGTTAGTGTCCCCGATTCCACACCACCTTGCAAATCAATGGCCTGCCACACCGTCCTCCTCCCACTTCTTCTCTTCCTCCCTTTCCTCTTGGCAATGGCAGCAACGGCAGCGGCGGACACCGCCCCTACTCCTAGCCCAAGCCCACCACCACCGGAGCTCAACCTGACGAGCATCCTGGAAAACGGCGGGCAGTACACGACGCTGCTCCGCCTGCTGAATGCCACCCGGATAACCGAGCAGATCACCAGCCAGCTCAAGAACTCGTACGACGGGCTCACCTTCTTCGCGCCCAACGACAACGCCTTCACCAAGCTCAAGCCCGGCACGCTCAACTCCCTCACCGACCAGGAGCAGATCCAGCTGCTGCTCTACCACGTCCTGCCCCGCTACTACAGCCTGGCCACGTTCCAGACGGCCAGCAACCCGCTGCACACCGAGGCGTCGGGCCCCGGCGGCATGTACAGCGTCAACGTGAGCACCAGCACGACGAGCCCGCTGGTGAACGTCTCCACGGGCGTCGTCGACGTGCCCATCAGCAGCACGCTGTTCGCCCATTTCCCGTTCGCCGTGTACTCCGTCGACGACGTGCTGCAGCCCCCGCAGATGTTCGGCGGTTCCCACAAGCAGGCTTCTGCGCCGGCGCCGGCAGGACAGGCGGCGGCGGGGCGGCAGAAGGGTGGTGTCCCTAAGAGCGATGTGGCAGCGGAGCCATCGGAAGCGGTGGAAGAGCAGCCAGACGGCAGCACGAACGCCGCCGCGGCTGGTGGTAGAGGGACCGCGGTGTGGATGACGACGGCCATTGTTTTGGGTGGCATGGCCTTTCTCAATTTACGACTTAGCGCGTGAGCATGCAATTGTTTTGGACCTTGTTTGGCATCTCAGATTTCTCTTGTGGTTTTTCCTACGACACGGTTATACTAATTAATAATGTAATCCTGCATTTATGATGATGATGATACGATGATTCACTTGTGTACTTTTGATCACAAAAACCATTACTGGATATATTTTCTTTAGATATTAATTAAGCGATTAAGAGCATGACTAATAATATAGCCAGCACACTATATATATTGCCATATCATCTATTCATACTTTAAGGTTAGTTCGAAACCAGAAACTATGGGATAACATATATAAGTTGTACCACCATCAATTTTGGTCATCAAACTAAAGCTAACAAAAACTAAAATGATAATCTTTCATGATCAATAATATAATGCTTAGCCTTAAGGGCGTTTGGAATTACTCTGCTCCATTAAACCAGCTCCTCTCTGTGACAATATCGTGTTTGGAATATCTTTTTCGGTGCCCCTTGAGGCCAAGGCCAAGTGCTACAAAGGGCACTGATGTCGTCAGTAGTTACAGTTACAGGTGGGAGGAGGAGGACAGTGCTAATTGCATTAGAATTTTAGACTAAAGGAAATGCACCGATATCACCACATTCAGCCTGCTCGGCTGCGTCACAGCTGTAGGGCTGCGAGAAGTGCAGCCGAGCAGGCTAGTTATTAGCAGAAAGTGGCAGATTTGGTGATGGGCAGCTAAAGATAAGAGGCGGACGCCAGGCTGTATATATAGAAAGAGAGCTAGGAAGCCCATCTGAATGTTGAAGATTATCCATGAACAGCTGTATTGTACGCGATCAGACAAACTTAGTTGGTCTAGTACTGGAAAGAAAGGTCTATTCTCAGCCAGCTCAACAGTAGCACCACCCATATTTTCACTGAAAACAGAGTACTCCTAGTCCTAACTACACAATGATGCAGTATTACTACACTTCATCAGCCTCTAAATAACGTTTTTTTTTGGTTTATGCCATAAATTTGATTAGATTTATAAAAAAATACGTGTAACATTTATATCTTCAAATAAATTTTATATGAAAATAGATTCAACGAACTATCTAATGATATTAATTATATACCATAAATATTAATATCTTTTATATAAAATTAGTCAATATTATTTCTCGGGAAGCGATAGTGATAACTATTTAGGGATGAAGAGAGTATATATATATGCACAGACAACAATGTGGCAGCCTTGCATGTTCCAAACGATCTATGAGAGCATCTTTAAGAGTCTTTCTAAACCTCGCTTTCTAAATCGTCATTTATAGTCATTTTTATAAAATTGCTTTCTATATCTTTTCACTCTCCAATAGCTTTTCTATATTTCGTACGCCCTCTAGAGAGCCATTATCGTCTTCTATTTTTGGCTAGCAAAAAATCCAAAAATAGAAGATGGCTATATTTACATAACCATTTAGATTAGTTGTTGGAGGGTAAATTCTCACCAAAATCTCTATTCTTAGCATTTAGAAAAGATATAGAAAACCTCTTGGAGTTGTTCAACAGTGCCAACATGAGCAGCAAAAGGATGTCTTTAGGTCAGTTATTTGATTTTGAGCAGTAAGAGATATTTACAAATGTTACTAATATTTTTTATACATTAGTCAAAGTTAAGAAAGTTTAACTAGCATGAAAAATCTAAGACAACTCTTAGTCAAACAACAGTAATAAGACAAATATTTTTTTATATGTTTTTTAAATAGGAAAAATATCTTGTGATTAGATTTATTAGGTAAACTATCTTGCAATTAAATCTAACATGCAGCATGCGTGATCATAATATTCGTTTAAAGTGATATACTTGACTGATCTAACGCCAGTTTCAAATTAGTTGCAATGTTTTTTTAACGTGACTAGCCCCAACATGAACCATCATTAATTGCAACGTTTTTTCCTTAATTCTGAGGTATACGAAATTGACACGTCCAAGTTTTTTGAGGAAGTGATATTTGAACTACGTATGTTATGGTCTGGAATGCAAATACAAAACATGTCAACTAGATTTAGATCTCTACTCCTACATTCCGAGACTTTCTACATGGACTTGACGAAAAATAACGTTGATCATACTCCATTAGACTATCTCCAACAAATATGACCTAAATAGGAGACATATTTCATAGTTTGGGTTACCCACAGTGAAAAGATCAATCACCCAAAACTTGCCTCTTCCAATAGGGATGGCAAAAAGGGTCACGCCCATCTCCATCTTCGGTGGCGTCCTGCTCCACTATGGCGGGGCGGGCTAGGATCTGACGACTGAGCTTGCCACCCCCATCTTCGACAACGTCTTGCTCCACTACGTCTACTTCGTCCCCATCCCCGGTGTCCTTCCCCACCCCGGCGACTTCTCCTCTCGGGGCTAGTGCCATGGTGGCCTTTCCCCTGTGGTGCCCTCACCACTAGTACATAAAACTTATTGGAGGCGGGCATTTTGGCTTAATGGAGGCGGACATTGCAATCGCCTCCAACCATAGGTCACGGTTAATCGTGACTTAATGGAGGCGGTTGCCCTGCCCGCCTCGGTAAAACGATTAACATAGGCGAGCAGGTTAAGATGTTCGTCTCTGTTGATGTAAAAATAGATCTGCAAACACAAAGGGCTAATACCCAATCTCGATGTCAAGGCATGCCTGTCAATTTGACCTATTAATTGACAAAGGTGATAACTTGAAAAATTGGGTCCTGACAACAATGATGCGCCCGGATGTCACGGCTAAGAGGTACTCACGCGGAACTCAAGAATCACCGAGTGTAACCCGTCAAATCCTTAAGAACTCGTAAAGAGAAAAAGTAAGCGAATTGACGAAGTCGTCGAAAAGTAGATGTAAAATAGGAGTAGACTTGTGTTTGATATTGATTGATCCTTTATTACATTGCTGTTGCGTCTATATTTATACCCTAGCCCCAAGAGTTACAATCGAATACGACTAAGATTTGAAAGAGCATCTAGGCCCCTAGTGATTTCGGTGATTAATGACAATATTGATTACTATGACTAACGTGTGTTTTGCAGAGGTAAAGTCATAGGTAAGGTCATGGTAATAGGTACTCGATGGACAGGGACGTACATGCCTACTTAATAGTGGAAATCGTTTCGGTTTTCAAAGGATGGATGGACATCGTCAAGACTAGACTAGGTCTAAGTGCCATATGGTGAAGAAGGGCACTTAGAGTAGTTTAGGACTTTGTTTTCCTTTGACCGTACTATTAAGAGGGGCTTTGATCTAGTAGCTTGACTTAGGCAAGGCTTTAGGTTTAGGTGTGGTGCACACTTGGTAAACCTAGCACTAGGCAGCTCAGAGATAGTCCTTAGATCGAGAGGAACCAACTTCATTTTGGAGCGATCGTGTTTCGATGAAGTTAGGGTGCCCAAGGGGGCACCGGACGCTGCACCGGACGCTCTGTGAGTGCGTCCGATGAGGTCCTTAGCCGTTGGCTCAGTGCGGTGCTTAGGGTTAGGCACCGGACGCTGGCACCGGACTCACCGGGCAGCGTCCGGTCCCATACCCAGGTAGGTTGTAAACCTGCCCGAGCACCGGACGCTAGCACCGGACGCACCGGGTAGCGTCCGGTCCCATGCGCAGGGAGCATGTAAAACTTCCCCGAGCATCGGACGGTGCACCGGACGCTGGAAGTTAGCGTCTGGTGACCTGTCAGAAGCAAGTACAGTTAGCCGTTATGGAGCACCGGACGCTCGTTGCAGTGCGTCTGGTGCAACATAACGTGCGTCCGGTGACCCCGTTTTCAGTGGAAAACGGTTGGCCGACCTTTGGACTTCGTGGGTAGTATTTATACTCCTCCACCTCGTCCATGAGAGGTCTCTTGCCCATTTGAACATCAGAGAAACTTGTTGTGGAGCAAGAGAGTAGCAAGAGCCTAGAGAGGATTGAGATTTGAGTGATTTCTTGAGAGAATCCTTCTCTAGTGAATTCCAAGAGTCAAGTGTGCATCCACCACTCTCTAGAGCCTTGTTTGGGTCAAGTGAGAGTTCTTTGCTTGTTACTCTTGGTGATCGCCATCACCTAGACGGTTCGGTGGTGATTGGAGGCACGAAGACCGCCCAGAGTTCTTGTGAGTGGCTCGTGTCAAGCTTGTGAGCGGTTTTGGGCGATTCACCGCGACGGAGTGTCGAAGAATCAGCCCGTAGAGAGCACTTGGTCCTTGCGCGGATCAAGGGGGAGCAAGACCCTTGCGCGGGTGCTCCAACGAGGACTAGTGGAGAGTGGCGACTCTCCGATACCTCGGCAAAACATCGCCGGGCACTTTCTTCCACTACTCCTTTACATTCTAGCATTTACTTTGTGTTTTTACATTCTTAGAATTGCCTTGCTAGAATAGGATTGGAACTAGGTTGCAAAACTTTTATCCGGTAGTTCTCTAGGTCACACTAGGCACAAGGGGTGAAATTGGAGCTTATAGGTTGCTTAAATTTTTAGAGAAGCCCAATTCACCCCCCTCTTGGGCATCTTGATCCTTTCAATTGGTATGAGAGCTTAGTGCTCACTATTTAGGCTTCACCGCCTAGAGAAAAGATGTCTAATGGGGATGGACCGCCATCCATGTTCGATGGGGATGACTTTCCGTATTGGAAAATACGGATGGAGTCATACCTTGAGGCATGCGATGTAAAGTGCCTAAAAGCCGCAATCGAAGGGTTTACCCCTCCGGCAAAAGACACCGCTCTTACTCCACAAGAGCAAGAAAACGAGAAGTGGAATGCGAAGGCCAAAAACCACATCTTTAGAGGCCTTTGCAAAGAGGTGTTCAACCACGTTAGGAGCCACAAAACCGCCAATGCTCTTTGGAAGGAACTTTGTGCGCTCCATGAGGGATCAAAGAGTGAACGCGAGGAACGCTATCACTTGGTGATGAACAAGCTTAATACATTTGAGATGCTTCCTAAAGAAAATGCTAATGAAATGTATTCTCGCTTGAATGTCATTGTAGAGGAGCTAAATGGACTTGGGCTCACTCAAATGAGTGCGACGGATGTAGCAAGGAAGATACTATGTGTGCTTCCCATTGAGAAATATGGGCACATAGTAACAGTGCTTCATCAAGGCGATCTTTCCACCGCTACACCAACCGCCAAATTGGGGAAGATTAATGCTCATGAGATGTACATGCACATGAACCCCCAAGATGGCTCCTCATCGGCCAAGAAGGAGAAGAAGGACTTGGCCCTCAAAGCTTCTCACAAGGGCAAGGCCAAGAAGATTGAAGTTGAGTCATCAACTTCAAGTGATGATGATGCATCTATTGCCCTCATGGTGAGAAGAACCACAAAGATGTTGAAGAAGCTCAACAAGAATGGAGTCAACTTTGACTCCAAGAAAAAGAAGTTCTTCACAAGTAGCAAGAGGAAGCCCATCTCCGAGATGGATTGCTACAATTGTGGTGAGCTTGGCCATCTTGCTCACCAATGTCCAAAGCCCAAGAAGGACAAATACAAGAAGAAGAACAAAGAGCAAGATGACTCAAGTGATGATGACAAAAATGAGAAGAAGCAATACAAGAAGAAAGGTGGCAAGAAGAAGGAGCACTATAAGAAGAAGAATGGCAAGGCCTACATTGTTGGTGATTGGCTCACCGACATTGAAAGCTCAAGTGGTGACTCCTCCGACAATGAGAGTGATGATGAGAAGGTTGCCGCCATTGCCATCGATGCTCCCTCACCATCATCTTCACCACCATCTACATCCTCTACACACCTATGTCTTATGGCTAAGGGTGACCGGAAGGTACAAAGTGAGGATGAGAGTAGTGAAAGTGATAGTGAATACGAATCACGTTCTTATGATGAACTTGTAAAATTGCTTAACAAGTACACAAAAGTCATAAGAAAATCTAGAAGTGAAAATGAAAAACTTGAACTTGAAAATGAAACACTTCTAGCAAAGCTTAAGTCTAGTGATGAGCTTAGAGACCAAAATGAGATCATGACCACTAAGGTCAAGGAGCTCAAACTCTCTCTAAAAGAGCTCAAAGAAAAACATGATAAACTTGAGAGTGTTCATGATGAGCTTATCACTAGATATAGAGCAATGAAAGAAGAACTAACAACTCTAAAAGCAAACTATGACAACCTTGAGATTGCTTATGAACTTGCAATTGATGAAACACATGTTGCTACTAACAATGTTGCTAAGCTTGATGTAGCCACATCTTGTGATGACTTACTTGTGGAGAGCACAAGCAAATGTGTTGATTGCAAGGGCAAGAAAGTGGTAGTGGCCGAGAGCTATGAGGACACTATCAAGCTCAAGGATGAAATTGTCATGCTCAAGAAAGAGTTGCAAGACCAAGCCAAGCACAAGACCATTGTGATTGAGTCACTTGATCAAGACAAGAAGCTTGCATATGAGAACAAGCTACTCAAGGAAGAAAATCAATATCTCAAGCTTGGTTTGATGTATGACAAGCAAGAAGAGGATGAGACATTCATCTTGGATGAGTTAGCAAGCAACAATGACCCAATCATCAAGAAGCTAACTCAAGAGAACAACAAGCTCAAGAAAGAGAAGGAACACCTAACCATGGGGTTAGCAAAGTTCACAAAGGGGAAGGACCTTCAAAGTGAGCTTTTCATGAACACCGTCCTGAAGATGGACAAGAGTGGAATTGGCTACAAGGCTCATCAAACAAAGCTCATCAAGTCACTAGCCACTCATGAGCAACCAAGCAAGCCAAAGCAAAAGAGATGTTTTGAGTGTGGTCAAGAAGGACACTTTGCTCATGAGTGCAAGACACCACTACCACCACCCTTGCCCAAGCATGCAAGACCATTTGCCTTCAATGCTCACTGCATTGTAAGGAAAGACAAGAGTGGCAAGGTCAAGGTTAGCTTCATGGGGCCGCCAAACAAGCAAAGGCCAAAGAAGATTTGGGTGCCAAAGCAACTAGTAGAGAAGGTCAAGGGCCCTAAGCAAATGTGGGTCCCTAAATCTCAAGCTTGATCTCTTGTGTGTAGGTGAACTACAAGACCGGTGGATCACATTGGGTAATTGATAGTGGTTGCACTCAACATATGACCGGAGATCCCCAGATGTTCACTTCTTTTGATGAAGATGTTGACAACCAAGAGAAGATCACATTTGGTGACAACTCAAAAGGGAAAGTCAAGGGACTAGGAAAAGTTGCTATATCAAATGACAATTCCATCACAAATGTGCTCTATGTGCAATCATTAAGTTTCAACTTGCTCTCGGTTAGACAACTTTGTGATCTTCAATTTGAATGCCTATTCAAGAAGAAGGAAGTGATTGTGACCAAGGAAGATGACAATGAAGTGATATTCAAAGACTTCCGGCACAACAACCTATATGTAGTTGATTTCTCATCCGATGAAGTGGATGTCAAGACTTGCTTATTCACCAAGACTTCACTTGGGTGGTTGTGGCATAGAAGGTTAGCACATGTTGGAATGGGCACACTCAAGAAGTTAATGAAGAAGGAATTGATTAGAGGTTTGGAGGATGTAACATTTGAGAAGGACAAGCTTTGTTGTGCATGTCAAGCCGGCAAGCAAGTTGCAAACACTCATCCAACAAAGGCCTACCTCTCTACTTCAAGAGTGCTTGAGCTACTTCACATGGATTTATTTGGACCAACCACATATGCTAGTCTTGGAGGCAACAAATATTGCTTGGTCATAGTTGATGATTTTTCCCGGTACACTTGGACATTCTTCTTGCAAGACAAGGCCGAAGTTGCATCAATATTCAAGAAGTTTATAAAGAAAGCCCAAAATCAATTTGATGTGAAGATCAAGAAAATTAGAAGTGACAATGGCAAAGAGTTTGACAACACCAACATTGAAGAGTATTGTCATGAAGTGGGAATCAAGCATGAGTTCTCCTCAACATACACACCACAACAAAATGGGGTTGTAGAAAGAAAGAACCAGAGATTGATTACCTTGGCAAGAACAATGCTAGATGAGTACAACACTTTGGAGAAGATGTGGGCCGAGGCAATCAACACCGCAAGCTATACCTAAGAATTCTCTTGAACATCACGCTTTTGTGTCTCTTGAAGAAGAACCAAAGACTATAGAGGAAGCTCTTCGTGATGCGGATTGGATCATGGCCATGCAAGAGGAGTTGAACAACTTCTCTCGCAATCAAGTGTGGACACTTGAAGAGCGACCCAAAGATGCAAGAGTGATTGGAACAAAGTGGGTCTTCCGGAACAAGAAGGATGATCAAGGCAAAGTGGTGCGCAACAAGGCAAGACTTGTGGCAAAAGGCTTTTCACAAGTGGAAGGTCTTGACTTCGGTGAAACCTTTGCACCGGTGGCAAGACTTGAAGCAATCTGTATCCTACTTGCATATGCATCTAGTCATGATATCAAGTTATTTCAAATGGATGTGAAAAGTGCCTTTTTGAATGGATATATTAATGAGCTTGTCTATGTTGAGCAACCCCTCGGTTTTGAAGACCCTAGGTACCCCAAGCATGTCTACCGGTTGTCCAAGGCTCTTTATGGTCTCAAGCAAGCTCCTAGAGCTTGGTATGAGAGGCTTAGGGACTTCCTCATTAAGAAGGGCTTCAAGATTGGGAAAGTTGACACAACACTCTTCACCAAGAAAATGAATGGGGAAATCTTCATTTGCCAAGTTTATGTTGATGATATTATTTTTGGCTCTACTAATGAAGATTTTTGCAAGGAATTTGGTGATTTGATGTCCAAGGAGTTTGAGATGTCCATGATTGGCGAGCTATCCTTCTCCCTAGGATTTCAAGTCAAGAAAATAAAGGAAGGAGTTTTTATCTCTCAAGAGAAGTACACTCAAGATCTTCTCAAGAGGTTCAAGATGATGGATTGCAAGCCAATCAAGACTCCCATGGCATCAAATGGGCATCTCGACTTGGATGAGGGAGGTAACCCAATTGACAAGACTCTCTATCGCTCCATGATAGGAAGTCTACTCTACCTCACCGTATCTAGGCCCGATATCATGTTTAGTGTGTGCATGTGGGCTAGATATCAAGCAATGCCTATGGAATCTCACTTGATTGCGGTCAAGAGAATTCTTAGGTATCTAAAATACACACCTTGCCTAGGATTGTGGTATCCCAAAGGTGCAAGATTCCAACTTGTAGGCTATTCCGATTCGGACTATGCCGGGTGCCAGATTGATAGAAAAAGCACATCCGGAGGGTGCCATTTCCTAGGTAGATCACTTGTCTCTTGGATGTCAAAGAAACAAAATAGTGTTGCCTTGTCAACGGCCGAGGCGGAATACATTGCCGCTGGTGCTTGTTGTGCACAAATACTCTACATGAAACAAACTTTGCTAGACTATGAAGTAGTACTAGACAAAGTACCTTTGTTGTGTGACAACGAAAGTGCCGTAAAACTTGCAAACAACCCGGTTCAACACACCCGCACAAAACATATTGACATCCGCCACCACTTCCTTAGGGATCATGTTGCTAAAGGTGACATATCTCTAGAGAATGTGGGAACGGAAAATCAATTGGCGGATATCTTCACAAAACCTCTAGATGAAGCTCGGTTTTGTATGTTGAGAAATGAACTTAATGTACTTGACCTCTCTAACTTCACTAAAAGATAAAGTTGTGTGTTGAATCGTATAAATAACTTTTGCTTTGCATGTCATGCATACAAAAACTAAAGTTCAACTTGCATGTAGGGCTTGTCTAACGTGGTTAAGATAACCCCCTTGTGTGTGTGAAAAAGCTTAACCTTGGATCAAACTTGACAAGCATTAGTTTACTTTCAAGTATTGCATTATAACTCATATCATATGCATGCTTGTTGATTAACCATTTCTTTTCGATTATTCTTTGAGCATCCGCTGTGTTCGTCCATAGATAGGGGGAGCATTCAAAGCTCATTGTAATTCTAACCCCTAGCTTTATGGCCATATGATGCTCCTTGGTGATTTCTCGAATTATTTTCATAAAATCTACTAAGCCTATAGCTAAATATTTGTGAAAATTTGAGGGTTTGAGAGAAGTCACTCATACCAGTTCCATTTAGTGTTTATTTGTGTGCTTTTGAAGATGGAACTTGGTTGGGTCAAAGTCGGGCGTAGTGCTAAGTTGAAAAAGTGCTCAGAGGAGCACCGGACGCTGCCTCCGTGCGTCCGGTGTGGTGAGTGTGCCAGACTGCACTCACCGGACGCAGGAACAGTGTCCCTGCAGCGTCCGGTGAGGTGTGTCCGGTGCTCACCTGGCGTGCCCTAGGGCACCGGACGCTAAAGCCAGCGTCCGGTGGCCATCGTCCGGTGAGTTGCAGTTTTGCAAACCTCTCTGCGCATGAGTCCGGTGGTCACCGGACGCGTCCGGTGCCACTTTAAGTGCGTCTGGTGACCCCACGGCGGGCGCTTAAAGCCCGCGCCCAGGGGGTTTCGCGGGCGGTTTCTTTTCTTTCCTCGCGAAGTCGCCCGCGCCTGTGCCCTAACCTCGTCGCCAGACCGCCGCCGCCGTCGATCTTCGTCGATCTCCGGCGTCCTCAAGTGTTTCCCCACGGCACACATCTTCTTCCAGGCCTCCTCCCTTCCTTCTCCTCGCGCAGGGATTTCTTTCCTGCGGAGTGGTTAGGGTTTGGGTGAGTTCTAGGTTCTCAACCTCAAGGTGTTTGATTTATTGTGTGAATGAATTAGATTGTTGTTTTGGACAGCGATCTGATTTGTTCCATCTGTACAGCACCTTGAGGAGAAGATTCGTGGTCTCCGGCAGTCTTCGATCGCGTTATCTCATCCAGAACGCGTCTCTTCCTCAGATCGTAAGCCGTTCTCGACCGTTTCTTATCTATTCTTGCGATCTATAGGGTTTTCTCACCTCTAGTCGTTATGTGTGCTTATGTATACCCTATCTTGTCTATTCTCTGCAGTGCGTTGATCTTCTTTGTCAGTTGATTGTTTGTCGGCCGTTCGATCAGTCAGTAGTTCTTGCAATGGCATGTTGCAAGAATGTCAGTGGTCCGGCAGCTAGCACTGGAGGTTCCTCCGGCGGTGATGGTGGAGGTGATCCTCCCTGTCGCCTATCAGCGGCAGAAAAAGGCAAAGGCAAGAAGCTAGCCACCAAGAAGCGCAAGGCTAGTGACAGAGAGGCTGTGGTGGCAGAGGCAGTTGCAGCAGCAGCTGAGGCAGCTGAGAGAGGAGGACGCTCAGGTGCTCTGAGGATTGGGGATGACCTCATGCCACAGCAGCGGCATGCAGTTCTTGAGACAGAGGCACTACATGGATCCCCTCCAGGCACCGTTATGATTGGAGGTCAGCGGGTCAGGCTTGTGGTCAGAGATCTAGCTCAGGAGGATCCAGATATAGAGACAGAGGCCCAGGCAGAGGATCTAGCAGAGGCATAGGAGCAGCCCCTCAGGAGGTCGACTCGTGCACGTACCCAGGCCACTACTCGGACTGGTACGCCGGGCCAGTCTACCTCCACTGCTCGTGCCACACCAGCTAGAGGCACACCAGCTTCTCGTCAGAGACTAGTCAGGATTCACAGGGATCTTACCCTTGTGTCAGCCAGAGAGATCCAGCAGCTGCAGTTCGTTCTGTTTCCTACCTGGTTTCCAGCTGCTAGGGATCCCCGAGCCGGTGCCAAGTTCTACACAGTCGTCCAGGAGGACATCTACGATGCACTGGTTCGCTCTCAGTCTCAGTTCAGGGAGCACAGAGTGATTGACCTTGAGATACTGGGGAACGTGGTTGGAGCAGACATCCGTCAGTACTTCACCTACCTCCACGGACTCCCAAAGTTGCTAGCTCTCCTTGGTACTTACTATGAGCAGTGCGTTCGAGAGTTCTACGCGTTAGTGTGGGTGTCTCCAGAGCATAGCTATATCCACTATGCACTGGCAGGGACAGACAATAGAGTCACAGCTCAGAGGGCCAGAGAGGTACTTGGTTTGAGAGCCTACTCCACCAGGATTCACCAGCTATGCTACGGGAACTTCGAGCCCCCTCGTCGTCCTCATGGTGGTGAGATACCACCGGTTGACTTCGTGGCTCCTTGTTTCCGTCCGCCGTTTGGAGAGGGCTCCAGCAGGACAGTAGGAGACTTGACACGCCCAGCTAGGATCCTCGACTTTGTGTTGAGGAAGACTCTTCTCCCCAGGACAGGCTACAGAGATGGATTCACTCGTATCCAGCAGTGGCTCGTAGCTCACCTCATCTCGCAGACACCTTTTGACTTGTGGGACTTGATAGTCTCAGAGATCGAGGACACTATCTCAGAGAGCTACAGGGGACGGCGTCAGTTGCCATACGCACACTAGATCACTCTTCTTATCCTTCGTGCTAGGCCCGTACCTCTGCCAGCTCACTTGCAGAGGGAGTTGACCGACTCAGACACCGTCTTTGCCCACTACGACCCCAGGCACATGTTGAGAGCGCACAACGACCTCTGAGCTACTCCTCCTCCTCGTGCACCACGTGGACCGGTGCCCCCTCCTTCTCCTAGGGGCACTCGCAGTACAACAACAGTTCCAGAGACTGAGGAGCAGTAGGACATAGCTATTGGAGCTTTCGCAGATGCAGAGGCTGAGGGAGAGTTTGACTTTGCCTCCGACAGCTCTGATGATGACTATCAGCTGCCAGTGTCAGACCTCCCTCCTAGAGCACACGACCATGAGGCAGGAGGCTCTTCGGGTACTTCAGACCCCGCTTTGCTTGCTATCTTAGAGGGCGTGAGGGCAGATCAGCGCTGAGTAGCTGAGGAGTAGGCGAGGAGAGACAGAGACCAGGCTGCCATCAATGCAGCCGTGCAGGCTAGGCAGGATGAGCTCCAGCGACAGTTTCTCACCTTTCAGGAGCAGCAACTTGCGTTCCAGGCCCAGCAGACAGTGATGATGGCCGCTATCATGGCCGCCTCAGGGATTCAGATTCCTCAGATTCAGCTCCCAGGCACTTCGACTGTCAGGCCACCCACTCCAGCTCCGCAGACTCAGAGTCAGTCACAGCAGCCTCTCTAGCTACCCGCTCAGAGTCAGCCGTTCTCCACGCCTTAGCACCAGGTCTCTCAGGGTGCTATCTCCTCTGGCTTTGAGCAGGTACCTCAGTTTACACCTCTCTGCTCTGGTTTCACTCCACAGTCAGCGTCAGCATCACAACTTGTGTTGGACACATCGATAGATCCGCACCTCAGCTTCACTTACAGTGCTCTGACTGGTGACCCTACGCCTCCACCTCTACAGGCTCCTGCAGCTTTTACGGCGCCAGTCACCACTACAGAGCGTCTGTCGTCGTCTGTAGCATCGTCCGAGCAGCTTGCACCGTCTTCCACCGTGCCAGAGACGTCAGCTACAGCGATCGAGTCTGTGCCAGCTTCGTCAGCAGGACTCGAGCAGCCAGCACAGCCAGTGATGGCTCCAGCACCTTCAGAGCAGACTCGGACCGCTTCGCCAGCTCATGCAGCTTCAGAGGGTCACTCCACCTCCTCCGCCTCGACGGCCGATGGTTCAGACGATGCAGCTCGCTTCGAGGCCGTGCCGAGGGACTCGACTCCTCCACCGCCTCCTCCGTCTTCTTAGGTTTTTGGCGCTGGATGCCAAAGTGGGAGAGAGTGTGAGTATGAGAGTTAGGAGTTAGGGGGAGCTAGAGATCTAGAGAGTGCTTTTATTCTTTTGAGATACTTTTATGTGTGCTACTCCATCATGCATCACGTCTACTTTTATGCATTGCATTTGTGTGAGATACACTTTGGTTGTGAGACATGACTTGTGCTTAATGTGATATCCTAATGTCATGTGTTTGGCTCATATTACCTTTGCTTCCGTGTTTTACTCCGATGTACTTATGAGCCTTGTGTTATATCCTGTTGTATACCACTCACATATTTGGATGCAGGATGTTGGACTTGGTTGATATAAGCATGACTAATCCCTTTGCTCTTATTGTATCATGCTTATTGAAACCATATCATTTGAAAACCTCAATTTTTTTCATACTCGAGGTTATTGTCATCAATCACCAAAAAGGGGAAGATTGAAAGAGCATCTAGGCCCCTAGTGATTTCGGTGATTAATGACAATATTGATTACTATGACTAACGTGTGTTTTGCAGAGGTAAAGTCATAGGTAAGGTCATGGTAATAGGTACTCGATGGACAGGGACGTACATGCCTACTTAATAGTGGAAATCGTTTCGGTTTTCAAAGGATGGATGGACATCGTCAAGACTAGACTAGGTCTAAGTGCCATATGGTGAAGAAGGGCACTTAGAGTAGTTTAGGACTTTGTTTTCCTTTGACCGTACTATTAAGAGGGGCTTTGATCTAGTAGCTTGACTTAGGCAAGGCTTTAGGTTTAGGTGTGGTGCACACTTGGTAAACCTAGCACTAGGCAGCTCAGAGATAGTCCTTAGATCGAGAGGAACCAACTTCGTTTTGGAGTGATCGTGTTTCGACGAAGTTAGGGTGCCCAAGGGGGCACCGGACGCTGCACCGGACGCTCTGTGAGTGCGTCCGGTGAGGTCCTTAGCCGTTGGCTCAGTGCGGTGCTTAGGGTTAGGCACCGGACGCTGGCACCGGACTCACCGGGCAGCGTCCGGTCCCATACCCACGGAGGTTGTAAACCTGCCCGAGCACCGGACGCTAGCACCGGACGCACCGGGTAGCGTCCGGTCCCATGCGCAGGGCGCATGTAAAACTTCCCCGAGCACCGGACGGTGCACCGGACGCTGGAAGTTAGCGTCTGGTGACCTGTCAGAAGCAAGTACAGTTAGCTGTTATGGAGCACCGGACGCTCGGTGCAGTGCGTCCGGTGCAACATAACGTGCGTCCGGTGACCCCGTTTTCAGTGGAAAACGGTTGGCCGACCTTTGGACTTCGTGGGTAGTATTTATACTCCTCCACCTCGTCCATGAGAGGTCTCTTGCCCATTTGAACATCAGAGAAACTTGTTGTGGAGCAAGAGAGTAGCAAGAGCCTAGAGAGGATTGAGATTTGAGTGATTTCTTGAGAGAATCCTTCTCTAGTGAATTCCAAGAGTCAAGTGTGCATCCACCACTCTCTAGAGCCTTGTTTGGGTCAAGTGAGAGTTCTTTGCTTGTTACTCTTGGTGATCGCCATCACCTAGACGGTTCGGTGGTGATTGGAGGCACGAAGACCGCCTAGAGTTCTTGTGAGTGGCTCGTGTCAAGCTTGTGAGCGGTTTTGGGCGATTCACCACGACGGAGTGTCGAAGAATCAGCCCGTAGAGAGCACTTGGTCCTTGCGCGGATCAAGGGGGAGCAAGACCCTTGCGCGGGTGCTCCAACGAGGACTAGTGGAGAGTGGCGACTCTCCGATACCTCGGCAAAACATCGCCGAGCACTTTCTTCCACTACTCCTTTACATTCTAGCATTTACTTTGTGTTTTTACATTCTTAGAATTGCCTTGCTAGAATAGGATTGGAACTAGGTTGCAAAACTTTTATCCGGTAGTTCTCTAGGTCACACTAGGCACAAGGGGTGAAATTGGAGCTTATAGGTTGCTTAAATTTTTAGAGAAGCCCAATTCACCCCCCCCTCTTGGCCATCTTGATCCTTTCAAGATTCAACTAAGGTAAAAAAGACTCTTACATATAAGGTATATTTGAATAACTATAGAAAAAGAAACAATAACTGTCTATTCCTTTGTCCCCCCTAGTTACGATAAATTCTTCATCGGCTCCTGCTTCAAGCCCTCATCGACTTCTGCCCCATCGGCACATATATGCCTTTCTAGCAGCAGTTTTCACGCCCTCCTCCATCGGCATCGGCAACCATAAGTCTTATCGGCAACAACCAGTAGATGTCATTTTCAACCCTGGGCCAACAAAATCCTTCCACTAACCATCACCTGTCATCGGCACCATCTGTATCAGCTATCGGCATTCTCTATCAATCTGGCACAGCAACCTCCCTACTACTGATCAGTTCTCCTTAATAATCTTGACTCATACCCAAAAAATGATGTCAACACATGCCCTCCAATTTTTCAGTATGAAATCATTAATGCTCCAAAATTTACTCCAGATAATGATGATCTTTTCACAATTACTTTCCTTTTGGTAAAAATCTATTACCAAATCCAAACAAACTCAGCCCTGATCTTTGCATCTTAGTAAACATCACAGATCTCTCAACCACCCGCACCCCGATCAATGCTAATTCATAGGGAAAACCACCTATCGGCAAAGGCTTGATATCAAGATAGGCTGCCGATGGTTTATTAAAATATTGTGCACAGTAAAATATCTTCAAAATCAAGATTACTTGCCATCAAATCATCTGTCCAATTTCTTGATTGTCGTACGAATAGTTACCATATCCATCTGAACAACCTCGAATTTTACGGATGTGGCAGAGAGATAAGTCTAAAATGCCCCCACTAAACTCAACTTATAAATACTTCCTTCCCCAGCACTCATCTTCTACCTTGCCATCCTCCATCTCCAATCTCATCTCTTCCGGCGGCGACCTCGACGAGAAAATCTAGAACTTCGACAGCGAAAAGCTCTTCTACGGCAGGACCCTCAAGCAAGGACCTTCAAGCCCTTGGTCTCATCCTCATCTCTCTTGGAAGAAATGGCCATCAACTTCAACATACACGAGGTCAATCCCGTTTCTATCCCTTTTAACTGCAGTTCCCCCTATTCTTGCAAGTTCCTATACTCAGTATTTTCCTTTTCTTTTCCTTTGTTTTTCTGATCTTTCAAACTTAGGAACTGAGCAACAAAATAGTTATTCCAACTGATCAACCCCACATTCAATGTTTGGGCCCGATGGGTAACCCAGATCTAACCGATGTAGTAAACGCAGAAACCAACAGAATCCCTTTTAGAGCCGAAAATTTCTCTTTGGATCTATAGAAAGATACTTTCCGATCCTAGCCAAAAACCACTAAGGGATGGAAGGATTGGTTTCTGAGAGTTAGCAGGGCTAACAAAGTATATTGGGCCGAACGTGAAAGCCCAAGTTTGGTTTTGGTAATTAATGACACCAAGTTGCTAATGCCTTGTGTTTAAGTGATTTGAGTTAGGCATAGCAACACATATGATGAAGGTGCATGGTGGCATAGAAAGGTGACCACATGATCACAAAGGGATGAAGCATGAAGTAAAGATCATGGTGATAGATGAGGAGCAAAGTTATCAAGGCAAAGGTAGAAACATAGGGTTTTACTTTTGCCGGTCTAAGATGAGTAGAGAAGTGATTGACTGGGTTTAGGATAGATAGCCGACTATCAAGAGGGGAAATCACGGTCTTCTCTCGAATCAAGTGCTACTAGGTCTACATCTTGAGCATATGCATTAGGATCTAGTAAAGTGCTAACCTAACTCCTTTGGTTAAAATGTTTGTGAAAAGCTAACACACTTGCACTTTGGTGGTGGACACTTGTTGGTGTTAGCACATTTGCAAAGGAGGTGGAGTTCCTAGGGTTGAGAGGGGTTTGGGTTGCCTCTCTCCCTCCCGCCGAGCTTGCGAGGCGGGATTCGGCGCTTTTGAGAAAAATAAGTGTATATTTTCTATTGCGCCGGTGGGAATTCTGGTGAAGTCACGGGAGTGTTTTCTCAGTGAGAAACACTCACCGGACGCTAAGTGCCGAGGCACTGGACGCTGCCCTCAGAGTTCGGTGTGCTTGACCCTGCTAGGGTTGAGCACCGAACGCACTCTGAGAGCATCCGGTGGTTAGCGTCTGGTGTAAGGGAGTTTGCAACCCTCTCTGTGTTTAAGTCCGGTGAGCACCGGATGCTTAGAGGTGCGTCCGGTGGCTCACGTCCGGTGACCCTGTAGGTTTGCGGAACTCTCTGCGCATGAGTCCGATGTGCACCGGACGCGTGCGGTGTGGACTTGCAGAGCGTCTGGTGTGTTACAGGTAGCCGTTAGAAACTGACACGCGAGATCAAAGAGGGACACATGGCTTTTCCCTGAGCACCAGACGCTGGGGGTCAAGCATCCGGTGATCACTTAGTAGCGTCCGGTGCCCTCGATTTCAGCCCAGTGAAAGTGACCAACGGCTAGTTCCTTGAGGGGGCTTATAAATTGAGGGTGGCCAGCTTTGGGAGGTTCTCTCTTGCACATTTTGATTACTTGAGACATACATTGAGCTAGAGAACACTCCCTCCACTCATCTCCTTGCTTGATTGCTAATCTTAGTGAGGTTGAGTGAGATTCAAGTGCATTGCTTTGAGAGTTGCATTTAGTGGCACTTGTTTCTTGAGTTTGCTGCGGATTTCTTGTTACTCTTGGGTGTTTCCCTACGCCCTAGACGGCTTCGAGCAGCGGTGGTGTTGAGCTCGTGATTGGAGATTGTTTCGAGCCATTTGTTTTACTAACTTGCTTAGTGAAGTTTGTAGAAATTTTAAATAGGCTATTCACCCCCTAGCCATTTGGACCTTTCAAAACGTAAGGTAGACCAGTGCATCAGGCTCTCCATTGCCGATATGGAGAAAAACGAGTCAATGATGACAACAGCTGCGTACTTCTGGTCAGATACTTTCAATGCTTTCATGTTCGGTCATGGCCCAGCTTCCCCCAGTCTTGCCGATGTGCTCATGCTTACAGGCTGTGGGGGTATAAACCCCTATACCCTTACGGCTAGACTTCGGCCAGGAGGCTTGGCCCATTACGAGACGAGTTCAAGGCTTGATCCGACAACCTGGAGTTTCGCGCAAGGAAACAAGATGTGGAGATCAAGCAGGATTCTAGTCGGTTAGAATAGGAATTGATATCGAATTATCCATGGCAATTGTAACCGACTAGGATTAGTTTCTAGATCTGTAACCCTGCCCTCCAGACTATATAAGGAGGGGCAAGGGACCCCCCTAGGACAGATTATCTCTCAACACAATCCAATACAACCAGACGCAGGACGTAGGTATTACGCCAACTCGGCGACCGAACCTGGATAAAAAGCTTGTCCGTGTCTTGCGTCACCATCGAGTTCGTAGTTTGCGCACCGTCTACCGATAAACTACTACCGTGGGTATACCCCAAGGTAGACTGCCGACTAGCTTTCGTCGACAGTGGCGCGCCAGGTAGGGGGTGTGCGTGCAACTTTTCCGGCGAACAAGATGGTCACGATCCCAGCTTCCGCGACTGTGCCCGAAGGCCTCACGTTCACCATCGGCCAGATCACGTGGACGACGTGCAGCGGCGGCTTCGTGACCACGGTTCCCAAGGAGATCCAGATCCAATCTGAGATCACGTCGTCTCCGACCACACGCATGACGGCACCAAGCGCCCGACCACCGTTCCCACTCTACAAGGGAAAGGAGATCGACCGCTCGGACCTCCTCCAAGTGCTCGATCGCGCTGACTCCAAGCTACTCGAAGTCTCCCAACTAATAGATGGAGTTCTGCGCCGGCCCGATCAAGCTGCTCGAGCGGATTTTTCGAAATCCCGCCGGCCAACTCGTGTCACCACACACGAACGGCTAGGAACGTCCCTGACGATAACCTCAACCCCCTCAGGACGATCCGTCGAGCTCAAAAAGGAAGACTATCCTCGCGGCCTGAACAACTCGGCCTCTGTTTACTCACAGCATGTCCAATCCGTTTTCAGCAAGGCGGGTTGGTCGCCGTCAAGGAACAATCGTCACCATGTCAACATGGTGACAATCCGAGAGCTACGGGACGGCCAGGTTTCCAGCACCAACTCAAGCACCGGCTCCGTCCCCACCGAAGTTATAAATACCGAAGACGAGGGCTACGACCTGGATTTTCCTTCACACCCTCCGGGCTTCGACCGATTCCCGATATTCCCCCCCCCCGGCGAGGGGATATTGTGTTCAATGTCAGCGCCGACGAACCGGCTGTTGACGGAGAAACAGATGACCAGAGGCAACTCCGCGAACAGTGTAACGCCGATCGCGCCCGACGGCGTGCGGACGAGCAACAACAGATGCCACCAAGTAACCTCAACGATGCCTTTGACATGGTCGGGGACCAGCCAGTCTACAAAACGCCAAGCGCCAACGTGGCTGTCGCCATGGCCAACCTAGATCGGCTTCCTGACACCCCCGAATGCCAGGGAGTCCGGACCAGCATCCGAGCACACCTGATCGCCGCAATGGGACAGACGGCCACTCTGCTCAAGAGAGTCCAGGACGTCTCTTATACGGAAGCCGCCTCCGACCAGACTAATCGTAGCCAGGTCTCACCCAGCAGGCGTCACCGCAGCCGCTCCCCCGACAACCGTCGAGGGGACTCGCGGCGCGACGATGGTGGTCGGGACGCCGATGGCCGCCGCAAGCAAATTCATGGCATACGCGGCCAAGAAGAAGATCAACACAGGGATCTCCGCCACAACATCCCTCCCAAAGATGCCCGGGACCGCATCAACAGGCGCGCCGCAGAGAGAGCAGTCCACGAAAACCTGCGCCGCATCGAGTACGATGCGACCCACGGTCCTCCGGGCCTAAGACAGTTCTCCTCGCACCTCCGCCAGGTCGTGTGGCCCCGCAATTTCAAGCTCGAAAAACTTAAAAAATACGACGGCAAGGAAAATCCAGAGAACTGGATCACTCTCTATGAAATCGCCGTCCGATCAGCGGCAGGAGATGAGCACGTCATGGCTAACTACTTCCCCGTAGTCCTCGACCAGGCTGGTCATCAGTGGCTTCTCGGCTTGCCCGAGGACTCCTTCGATTCTTGGGAAGAGCTACGCCAGGCTTTCATCGACAACTTCATCGCCACATGCGAGCAGCCCGGAAACAAGTATGACCTTGAAAGGATAAGAGACAGGAAGAATGAACCTCTGCGCGATTACATCCGACGATTCTCGGATATGCGCCTCAAAATCCCGAAGATTTCTCATGACGAGGCCATATCAGCCTTTATCAAGGGCTTGCGTTTCCATGAAGCGCTGAGGAACAAACTGTTGCGTAAGCGCCCATCAACGGTAGCAGAGCTCCTCGCCACGGCTAAAAATTACGCCGATGCTGATGACGCAGAAAAACTAATCCGAGACGATGCGAGAGGCCCCGACCAGCCTTCCCGGCGAGATGACGGTCGTGGTCGCTACGACAACAGAAATCACCGCCGCTCTGACAACCGCGATCACCGAGAGGGTTGGGATCGGCGGCGCGACAGCCGCGACGACTTCAGAGGAAAGCGCCCTCGCGAATACGACCACGAAGTAAATACGGTCAAACGTCCCAATGGACGACGGGACTACCAAGACGACTACAACAAAACGTTGAAGGGACCGTGCCAGCTACACCCAAAGTCTAACCATACCATGGAAGAGTGCCGCGTCCTCAAAAGTATCTATACACGGCGGGCCGCCCAAGAGGACTCCGCCAAGAAAAATAACAAGCGCGACGACCACGAAGATGAGGATGAGGACCAAGACAGGGACCCCCGACACCAATACGTTAGCCCCACCGACGTGGTCCACTCCATTTTCGGGGGCAAGGTCTCCACTGAGTCCAAGCGAGAAAGAAAGCTGTTAAAGAGAGCCTGCCTCAACATAGACAGCACGGACGGGCTGATCGCAGATCCGAAATTTCCCGCGTGGTCCCACAGGGAGATCTCGTTCAGCAGGAAGGACCAGTGGGCCGCTATCCCAGAGCCGGGTCGTTTCCCACTGATTCTTGATCCCTGCATCAATAGCATCAGATTCGAGCGCGTGCTCGTGGACGGGGGAAGCTCCATCGACATCCTCTTCCGCAACAGCCTGCCCGCCCTCAAGATATCACCGGCACAACTAAAACCTTACGACGCCCAATTCTGGGGGGTTTTGCCAGGTCAAAGTTCGGTGCCCCTCGGACAGATAACATTGCCTGTCCAATTCGGCACACCCGATCACTTCCGGACGGAGTTCATCAACTTCGTAGTCGCGGACTTCGACGGGACCTATCACGCCATATTGGGCCGCCCATCGCTGACAAAGTTCATGGCAGTCCCGCACTACTCATACCTAGTCCTTAAGATGCCCACGGAGAAGGGTGTCCTAACCGTCAGAGGCAACGTCTACACCGCGTACACCTGCGAAGAAGAAAGCTTCAAGATCACCGAGGCAATTGACCTCTCAATCCGCATGGCGGAAACAGCAAACCAAGCCGCACAGCTGCCTCCCGACCAGCTCCGATTACCTGAGCAGGAGACAGCCAGAAAGAACTCGAAATCCAAGGAGTACAAAGAAGTGCAGCTGGTCGAAGGCAACCCCGAGAAGACAGCCCTCATCGGGGCTAACCTGGATCCAAAATAGGAAGACGCGCTCGTCAGGTTTCTAAGGGACAACGTGAGCGTTTTCGCATGGAAACCCGCAGACATGCCCGGTGTCCCACGAAACCTGATCGAGCACTCCTTAAATGTCTTGAAGACCGCAAGACCAATCAAGCAAAAACTGCGATGGTTCGCTCGTGACAAAAAGGAGGCTATTAGGACAGAAATAACACGGCTTCTAGCAGCCGGATTCATAAAAGAAGTGTATCACCCCGATTGGCTCGCCAATCCGGTTCTTGTACGCAAAAAGAATAATGAATGGAGAATGTGCGTTGATTATACCGATCTCAACAAACACTGTCCTAAAGATCCTTTTGGTCTTCCTCGCATCGACGAGGTGGTCGACTCAACGGCCGGATGCGAACTCCTCTCCTTTCTAGATTGCTACTCTGGTTATCACCAGATCTCGCTAAAGGAAGAAGATCAGATCAAAACATCCTTCATCACACCCTTCGGCGCATACTGCTACACTACCATGTCTTTCGGACTTAAAAACGCCGGGGCCACTTATCAAAGGGCCATCCAGCAATGCCTCCACGACGAGATTCGCGATGACCTCGTCGAGGCCTATGTGGACGACGTGGTCGTAAAAACAAGGGACGCGAGCACCCTAATCGACAACTTAGACCGAACCTTCAAGGCACTCAATAGGTACAAGTGGAAGCTCAACCCCAAGAAATGCATTTTCGGCGTTCCTTCCGGTCTACTGCTCGGCAACGTCGTCAGTCGCGACGGCATACGACCAAACCCTTCAAAAGTCAAAGCCGTACTCGACATGCGACCACCGAAAAACGTCAAGGATATTCAGAAGCTAACCGGATGCATGGCCGCCCTCAGTCGTTTCATCTCAAGGCTGGGAGAAAAAGGCCTCCCTTTCTTCAAACTATTGAAAGCGTCAGAAAAATTCTCTTGGACAGAGGAAGCCGACGCTGCGTTCACTCAGCTTAAGACCTTCCTCACTTCACCACCTGTCCTCACAGCGCCTCAGCCCAATGAAGACCTACTCCTTTACATTGCTGCAACCGACAGGGTTGTTTCCACGGCAATAGTGGTCGAGCGAGATGAACCAGGTCACGTCTTCAAGGTCCAGAGACCCGTTTACTTCATAAGCGAAGTCTTAAATGAGTCCAAGGCCAGGTACCCACAAATACAGAAGCTTATATACGCCATTCTGATAACGTCAAGAAAGCTGAAGCACTACTTCGACGGCCATCGAGTCCTGGTGACAACCAGCTTTCCTCTCGGGGACATCCTGCGCAATAAAGATGCCAATGGCAGAATCGTGAAATGGGCAATGGAATTATGTCCATTTTCCCTAGAGTTCCAGAGTCGCACCACTGTCAAGTCTCAAGCCCTGGTCGATTTCATTGCCGAATGGACGGATCTCAACGAGCCTTCCGTTCCCGATGTCTCAGACCACTGGTCAATGTTCTTTGATGGGTCCTTGAACATCAACGGTGCAGGCGCTGGGATCTTGTTCGTATCACCCAACAAGGACAAACTCCGTTACGTCCTTCGGATCCTTTTTCCGGCGTCAAACAACGTCGCCGAATACGAAGCATGCTTACATGGCATACGACTAGCCGTTGAACTGGGGGTCAAGCGCCTCTATGTCTACGGCGACTCCGCTTTGGTCATCAACCAGCTCAACAAGGAGTGGGACGCAACACACGAGAAGATGGATCTCTACTGCAAAGAAATTCGCAAATGGGAAACTAACTTCTATGGCATAGAGTACATCCACGTGGTCCGAGATAAGAACCAAGCAGCAGATGCGTTGTCAAAGTTAGGCTCATCTCGGGCCCAAATCCCGCGGGGCATTTTCGTTCAGGACATCCATGAGCCGAGCGTAAGCTCCCCCCTGGTCGACAAGCAACCCACCGAGGCAATGCTCATAGATGACGCCACTCCGGCAACCGGTAGACGTGACTGGCGTACCCCGTTCATCAAATACATATCAGACGGGACAGGCTTTCAGGACAAAACAGAGAACGAGCGCCTCATCCGACGATCAAAGAACTACATCCTGGTCGACGGAAAACTCATGCGGAAAAACGCAAGCTCCGAAGTACTGCTCAAGTGCATACCCCAAGATGATGGTATCAAGCTCTTGGAGGACATACACGCTGGATCCTGCGGCAATCACGCCGCATCTAGAACGCTGGTCGGAAAGGCTTTCCGAGCAGGTTTTTATTGGCCAACCGCGGTCGGCGATGCAGAAAAACTGGTTCGGCATTGCGAAGGATGTCAGTTTTTCTCTAAGAGGACCCACGTACCTGCCCATGAAATTCAAACCATCCCGTCGTCTTGGCCCTTTGCTTGCTGGGGGCTTGACATGATCGGACCATTTAAACCAGCCCCGGGCAATTTCAAGTTTGTCTTCGTGTTAATCGACAAGTTCTCCAAGTGGATTGAATACATGCCCCTGGTCAAGGCAACCTCCGAGAAGGCTGTGGAGTTCCTCAATCAAATCATACACAGATTCGGCATCCCGAACAGCATAATCACCGACCTGGGCACTCAGTTTACTGGCACCACTTTTTGGGATTTCTGCGATGACAGAGGCATAGTCATAAAATATGTGTCAGTGGCACATCCACGTGCCAACGGTCAAGTCGAACGTGCTAACGGAATGATCGTTGACGCCCTAAAGAAAAGGCTGTACACCGAAAACGACAGAGCACCCGGTCGATGGATGAAAGAATTGCCGGCAGTGGTCTGGGGCCTCCGAACCCAGACCAGTCGAAACACAGGGGTGTCTCCCTACTTCATGGTATACGGTGCAGAGGCAGTCCTGCCGTCCGACATACACTTCGGATCTCCTAGAATCGAGCACTTCGACCAGGCGACCGCCGACAACGCCAGAGAACTCGAAATCAATTGCATGGAGGAAAAGCGTTTAGTTTCATGTCTCCGAACAGCAAAATATCTCGCGGCAGTCAGGCGATACTACAACAGGAACGTCAAGGACCGTTCCTTCGTGGTCGGCGATCTGGTGCTTCGATGGAAAACAAGCCAGGAGGGAATGCACAAGCTATCCACTCCCTGGGAAGGACCCTTCGTGGTGACCAAGGTCACACGACCCACGTCCTACAGATTGGCATACCCAGACGGAACACGAGTGCCTAACTCTTGGCACATCGACAAACTGCGACGTTTCTATCCATAAAGTTTTAATGACTTTCTTTTGTAAGTATCTTATAATTTTTGATAATGAAATTCTCTATTTTTTGCCTATACCTTGTCACACGCAGCACTCGGCAAAACTCCTACAATGGATGCTCTTAGCGACAACCAAGACAAATACGGTGACACGTCACTCAGATATTTTTACAGCGCTCAAAACAACAGTCATGACAAAAAGTAAACTTTATTACAAACTTTACATACAAAGTTTACAATAAATACCCTGACGGGCAGACACTAGTCTATTCCTACAGACTACTTTATTGGCCTAGCTGCTCGGGCTGATCACCCGCCTGGCCCTGCTGCCCGGACGAAGGGGTCGGGGCCACCGGCGCCTGGCTGGTCGAGACCGCAGGCGTCGACCCCCCATCTCCCGCAACGGACGCGCCTGACAGCTCCCTGGCCGACCTATCTGAACTCGGCT
Organism: Sorghum bicolor; assembly: GCF_000003195.3. Classification (NCBI taxonomy): domain Eukaryota; kingdom Viridiplantae; phylum Streptophyta; class Magnoliopsida; order Poales; family Poaceae; genus Sorghum; species Sorghum bicolor. The sequence goes on from NC_012877.2 coordinate 16,129,821, forward strand.
GGTCTGGAGGAGTGGCCGTTCCGCACAGATTGATGTCGCCGATCACTGTCGACGACAAGTCCAGCAGACTACCCCGAAGCTCGTCCGCGTCCTGCGGGCCGACTTCCTTCGGGTACCCCTTCTCCAGCCTGCTCAAGTCGACCAGGGGGTAGTGGGCGCGCACCATGCTGAGGACGTGCGCACCGGCAAACTCCCCGACGTCCCTCACAAACTGCTGGAGCCAGTCCCACGCCCGTTGCGCCTTCTCGACCGGGGTCAACTGCGGCGCGCGGGGCTGGCTCTCCGGGAGCTCGGGACTGATCAGGTCTAGGACCGGGGACACTCCTTTCCAGATCCTGCAACAGTTGACCTTCCAGGAGTCCCGGTCCTTGGTCAGATCGTCCAGGTGCTTTTTGGCGTTCACCTTGAGCACTGCAAACGAAACGAAGCGTTATTTTCGGCATAAAAAAGGGGCAGGCAGTAACCAACAAGGCGGCAACCATTACCAGATAGCTCCCGGTCTTTTCGACCCAATTCCTCTCCTGCTCGCCGCCCGGACTCCAGCGCACCGGCGAGCTGTTGGCTGAGCTGCTCCTTCTCTTGTCGGAGGCTCGCCACCTCCTCCTCCAAGTCTGCGTGAATCCTAAACTGGTCAGCAGAGCAAACTATACAAGTACGCGAAGCTGCTCGGAGCGTGTGACTAACCTTCTTGCAGCCGGTACTGGTCGGCCAAACGACGAGCGAGGTCGAGACGACGCTCCTTTTCGGCACTCATCTCGACCACCTTCTCCCCGACCTCCGCCCGCAACCGGTCTACCTCCGCGGCAAGGGCCTTATTCTCGGCCATGACGCCTTCTATCTGGTCAAAGCACCGTTTCCGGTACTTCGCCGTTTTCATTGCGTCCTACAAAGCAAGCATATAACGACCATGCAAGACAAGGCAAAAGAATGTGCAGCAGTACAAAAAGCCGCTTACCTTGACTTCGTCGACGAGGCACTTGGCCGCGCGCTCCACCCTGGCGGCCTCTTCGGTCTCGGCGAGCTCCTCATGCCCGATAAAGTGATCCCCGCGTTGGCGCCACACATACACGTGTTGGCGGCCATCATGGGGACGACCCTCGATCTCTTCCACCTCATCATCAGAGGCCGCCCGGGTTTCCTCCTCCTGTGCTGCGTCACCCCCGGTGGTGGTCCCAGGTATTACTGGCCCTTGGACCAGACCTGGGGAGCCCGCAGCCGAAGAGGCTCCTGCTCGGGGCGGCGTGAGGACTTCACTCCCCCCGGCAGGAGGAGCGGTCGGAGATTTTCCCTTCTCTGAGGAGTCAGTTGGGGGAGCCTCTCCAGCCCTGGTCGGGCTGCTTGTCGTAGTCGGTGCCGCGCTCGGGAGCCCCTCGGTGCTCCCAGGCGCGACTGCAGCTGTTGGCTGCTCTGTGGTCTGGGGGGCCGCATCCCCAGAACCGCGGGCAGGCTCGCCCGTCCCTTGGCTGGCAACCTGGCCGGGGTCGACATCCGACGCCGCACTACAGGAACAAAAGTTAATATTCAAAAAAAAAAAATCAAAGAGGAGTCCAAAATACGTAAGTCGAACACTTACAGGTCTGACCGACGGTGGGTGGCGGTGAACCTCCTCCTCGCCCGGCCGGTCGGCACCTGTGCCCCCGTCTCGACAACTTGCGGTGCAGGGGCGTCGCTGGCCACTCGATCAGTAGCGGCCGGCGCATTATCTGGGCGACCCCGGGGCCGTCGGACCAACGACGGCGCAGCCTCCTCGTCGTCGTCGTCGTCGTCAACGATCCGCACGAGCCGACGACGCTTCGGTGCTTGGCTGCTCTCCGCCGGTAGATCCGCCGGCAGCTCCGGTGTCGGCACAGGATCCGCCGGCAATGGCCTCTTCCCCGCTACCCTCTCCTCGGAGGTTGGGATGGGGCGGGCTTGGTCTTCCTCACTGCTGGTGTAATGAGTACACCGAGCAGCGTCCTCCTCTGGCGGGTCCTCTCCCGCAGGATTTTCCATCCCCGGTGCCAGTGATACATACACTTTGCACCGGTCGACATTGCCGATCTGCAAAAGCAACAGAGAGGAGTCAGCTGCCGACAATATACGAATGCTAAAACAGAATCTGCTACATACCTTTGGTGCTGGTCGTCCTAACTTGAAGGCTTGCACCCGATCACTGCCACGGATGAAGCCTCCGTCCGCGAAGTTAAACAGCTCGTTCAACAGCTGTTGTACCTCCGCTTTCTCCAAGATCTCCGACCGCATCCTGGTCGGGTCTGCGCTCCCGGCATACTCGTACGCCGAGTGCACCCTCTTCTAGCAGGGCATCACCCGGCGGCAAATGAAGTTGCCGACCACGCCAAGCCCGTCCAGGCGCGACCAGTCGATCAGCTTCATGAGATCCGCCACTGGACCGTCGAACTCCGGGCGGTCGGTCCAGCTCGTCCTCTTCTCAGGAATGTATCCCACGTCGCAGAACGTGGAGCTGCCCGGTTCCTCCCTGATGTAGAACCACTTCCTGTACCATTCGGTCAAGGAAGTGTTCCATGGGCAGTGCAGGTAGCGATTCTTCATTCCATCACGAAGGTTGAGGTATACTCCACCTGCAACCTTGGAGCCTCCAACCGCTCCCTTCTTCCTCAAGCAGAAAAGATACCGAAAAAGATCGAAGTGCGGCTCTATGCCAACATAGGCCTCGCACAGGTGGATAAAGGTGGAAATGAGGAGAATTGAGTTCGGGTGCAGATTGCAAATCCCGATCTCATAGTACAAAAGAAGACCTTGAAGAAAAGGATGAACAGGAACACCAAAACCCCTCTTAATGAAATCTTCAAATACGACGATCTCACCGGCGCGAGGGTCGGGGTAGCTCTCCCCCTCCGGCGCCCTCCAGCCGCCGAGCTACGGGCCGTGCAGAAGCCCCATATCGATGAGGTCACCAAGAGATTTTGTGGTGCTGCGAGACTTCTTCCACTCCTTGGCCATCAGTTCGGCCCTCTTCCTGGAGTCGCTCTTCGCCATTAGAGGTGCGAATGTGGGCTTGAGTTAGGAAGATGCAGGAGATTGGAGAAGATGAGAGCGGAAGGTTTGAAGGCAATGGCAGGGTAAGCGGTACAGGCGGACCTATTAGGCTCTCATAAGCCCGCAACTCCACCTCTCCCACTTCCTGTATTCTCGGGAAGTGGGCAGGCCATGCGGCGGACGCGGCGTTTCGGTTTACAATGATTATAGACAATTAATGCGGCGGAGTTTTCGTACCAATTGATGGTTTCCTTTTCTCAAACCATGCAAAGGGCGGCTGTACAGTTGTCAGGTGCAACTTTTCATGCATCCGTCTGACACCCCGTCAGGAGGCCTCGTCACGTCAACTTTAACTGGAAAGATCTTTTCAAAAATAAGAAGACACATACGCCAGTGAGTCAACAATCCAAGGACTGCACCGACCACCGAGCACTCGACGCTCGGGGACTGGTCGCCCAGTCTATTAGCTCAGAACTTCAAGGACTGCACCGACCACCGAGCACTCGACGCTCGGGGACTGGTCGCCCAGTCTATTAGCTCGGAACTTCAAGGACTGCACCGACCACCGAGCACTTGACGCTCGGGGACTGGTCGCCCAGTCTATCAGCTCGGAACTTCAAAGACTGCACTGACCACCGAGCACTCGATGCTCGGGGACTGGTCGTACAGTATAGCAACGCAGAATTCTAAGGAGCACACTTGGTGCTTGGGGACTGGTCGTCATACTATTATACACCCGGGACTGGTCGATTAGTCTATTCAATTGCAGACGGACTGGTAAATTCAATTTTTTAGACCTTGCTACAAGGCTCATACTTCGCCTTCCAGCAAGCTCGGGGACTACATCGGTACGATGCATCTGGCGATGCATCTCAGTTACAGAATTTCTTTGAGGACTTTTATTTTGACCCTGGCACCACGTGCCTACGTCACCTACTACCAGGCTCGGGGACTAAGTGGGCACACTTCACCTTGCGGTGAATATGCTTGCTTTTTTGATGTTTATACCTTTCAAAAAAGTAAAGTGGTCACACTTCACCAGGAAAGAAATCTTTTTTAATTTAGAGCACCACGCATTCTTTGAACAACTCGCTTCTTCGATGTCAATGTTGATCAACTGTCTTTTGAGTTGGTCAAAGAACCGTTGCAACTGTTTGGGCGACTTTCCCACTTATTGAAGACGTCAAGTCTCACTGATCGAAGAAGCTCAAGACGGCGTGTTACATCACAATACATGGTGCTCGGGGACTAGCTGTGGGGGTATAAACCCCTATACCCTTACGGCTAGACTTCGGCCAGGAGGCTTGGCCCATTACGAGACGAGTTCAAGGCTTGATCCGACAACCTGGAGTTTCGCGCAAGGAAACAAGATGTGGAGATCAAGCAGGATTCTAGTCGGTTAGAATAGGAATTGATATCGAATTATCCATGGCAATTGTAACCGACTAGGATTAGTTTCTAGATCTGTAACCCTGCCCTCCAGACTATATAAGGAGGGGCAAGGGACCCCCCTAGGACAGATTATCACTCAACACAATCCAATACAACCAGACGCAGGACGTAGGTATTACGCCAACTCGGCGGCCGAACCTGGATAAAAAGCTTGTCCGTGTCTTGCGTCACCATCGAGTTCGTAGTTTGCGCACCGTCTACCGATAAACTACTACCGTGGGTATACCCCAAGGTAGACTGCCGACTAGCTTTCGTCGACACAGGCCTAGACATTTCAACTGCTGATGATGGTAGGCTTTTCAACAGGAAGTCTGATTACAAAGTAGACACCCGTAACATTGGTGGTTGGACAGAATATATTCAAAAGTATCGGCAAACCGGATCGATCGGCCAGAGAGAGCATGTCATCTTCTTGAACATGTGGCTTGATAAATTCATCTTTTTTGGCCGATCGGTAGGACCGACTTATGTCTACCTTGCAGCTGCCGAGCAACTGGCCAATGGCTTCCGATTTCCTGTTAGTCGATACCTTCTGAGTTCTGCCTACCATCTCCTCCATCAAGTGACCGAGAAACTTCTGCTGGGTGAACCCATCGGCAATTTCGGAGGCCCATGGTGGTTCATTAATATGTGGCTAAATTCCCATATGCACAAGCTCCTGCAGTGGGACTTCTTTGCACAGCAGTTTCCACGAGACATCGCCGAAGATCATGAGTTGGCAAAAGATGAATTGGCAACCCGCTCGCCCCTCAACTTTGGCGAGTCTATCGTAGTCCTCCCTAGGACTGATGCAAACGAGAACCAGATCGGCAAATTCTTCCAGACTCTCTACAATGGTCTTTCTTGAGATCATCGGGCTTGGATGCCTTACATTGATGAGGAATCTTGATTCCCTCTCCTCTTTCACCCTGACGACGACGCGCTGAACAAAGATGATGACTTGATGATGGCCATCATCACTCCCAGGGCGATCCCGGTAAACACACTCGGCAGTGGGAAGAACACCAACGCCACTTATGAGTTCTATAATCCATCGGCACTATCCCATTAGTTAGCCTTTGGTCAGCTGCCGATTAAACTTTGTTACGCTGATGTGATTAAACCAAGGGAGACGATCACCAGCGGCCTCGACTGGATCAGAGTAGCTCAACTTCCACCAGACGCCGATACAACAGACATTGATCTATCGACCTGGGTTCTAGCTTCTTTCATCACCGAATCCTATAAGTTATGGTGGCAAGAATGGAAAGAATAGCTATTCACATCATTGGCTCATGTATACCGGAATATGATCGACCCTGAGCACGAAATCCTCGATGACGTAGTAAGTCTCCTTCTGATACTCAATTCTTTCTTTACTTCTAACTTCATCGGCAACATACTCTTTTATTTTAATAGGTTGATGACCCAGCACCATTGGTGAGCTAGAGTGGGCGGCCGTTTGACCTTCAACCAGTATCCCCAGTTTCCTTGATCGGCCACGATACCCCCAGTCTAGCAGCTCTGATGCACCGAGGAGCTCGTTTCAAGAAAATGACCACCAAACGCTCAAAGGCTACTCCATCGGTCGCTGCTGCCACCTTAGCGCAAGCTTTTAAGGTAAAAACCCTTAATTGTTCTCATTATATTGATTCCAGCCTATACTTATACTTTCCTTTCAGGGTATATCGACCACAACTAGAACATCATCGGTAACTTCGCTCTGCACTAAATACTTTATTCTTAATGAATTTTAGAAGTATTTTCCTGCCTTTATACCCAATTCACAAAACTTTTGTTCGTCTTGTAGCAGCAAACCAGTGCATTGGCAAGGGTCCACGATGTTCAATCATCGGGTACAGATGCCCCCAGTCAACAACAAGGAAAGCTAAACCCAAGAGGAAAGCTCCAACAAGCACCAAGACTGAGCCGACATGGCAGAAAGCAGCACCGTCTTCTCCACCTCATCCAGCACCCCAAGGTCAAGCTGAACCGGGCGATGCACCTAAACAAACAATTGATCCGTCTGACCAAGGCACGTCATCGACCGTCGTTCTTTAGCAAATGACTATTGCTTCTTCTCAAGGTGAAGTGCTTATCATCCATTGGATCATTGCCGATGAACTTCATAAAGAGATCATAATTCTTAGTGCTTAACTAATTTTGCAGCTGAAGACATCCCATCGGCAGATCCAGCCGAGCAAGGCACGATCCAAGTCACATCTCCAAGCCAAATACAAGAGATCGCTTTGAAACAAGTAATTCCATCTGATCTGTCCGATTTTGCACTATCCATATTTAATCCTGACTAACTTGTTTTCCTCTCTATTTTAGGAACAAGACTCTCCTGATAGTCTATTTTCTTTTGCCATCAACATCTTGGATGATGAAGGAGAAGAAGCAAGCTCCTCTTTGGCACTTGGAATTGCATCAGTGGAAATCAAATCCAAGTTGGAAGATCTATTGGGTCTACTGTAGCAAGACATAGCTCAACTGGTGGATGATTCTGACCGTACCAAAGCTATCTTCAAAACTCTTCGTGGCTAGATTCCTGCCGATGTTGAAGAAGTGCTCTTCGAAGTTGCCCATCTAGAGAGCCACCAGATTCAGTACCAAAAAGCCATTCAACGCCTTGCCGATAGAGCTGCTCAAGCCCAACTCAAAGAGGAAATGTTGCAGGTAAAGCACGTTGCCGATGAGAAGCACAAGAGCATCGGTACTTTGCAATCTTCAAACACTGAACTAAAGCAAAAGATCTCTGACCTATCGGCAAAAAGAGAAGCTCTGCTTGCTGAACTCAAACAGGTTGAAGAAGCGCTAACCCAAGCCAAGCAAGAAGAAAGCCAACTGCCCGATATGCTCAAGGATCTTCAGCAAGAAAGGGATGCCCAAGCCCGCAAGGCCCTGCAGATGAAGAAGAAACTCAAGCCGGTAGAAGGCTCGGCCGATGAAGATACCCAAGAAATAGAGGAAGCCAACCAGATTCGCCTGCGTGCGATATCGGCTATCCATACTCTACTGAATTTGTAAATTTTTTCATTGGCAATATGTCGCACCAACTCTCTTATGAACACCAGTATTTTGTCTAGCCAATAGGATTGTTATCGGCACTTAAACTTTTTATGCATCGACCCAGATACTAGGGTAGTACCTTTTTAAATACTTTCCATTTAATGCTCTGGGAAATTCAACCCCTTTGAGGGTCTCTAGGATGTATGGATTGCCAGGAGCAGATCAACTTATCCGATAGGGACCTTACCAATTAGGAGACCATTTTCCAAATTTCAAACTTTTAGCCCCAATCGGCATAATTAATTTCCAAACTAAATCTCCATCAGCAAACTCCTTAGCTTTTACCCTTTTATCATACCATCTAGCTACTCTCTTCTTATTCTCTTCAATGTTAACCAAAGCTTTCAACCGATGCCCTGCCAAACCTTCCAACTCATCTTTCATAAGAGTAATATAATCATCAGTAGTTAATTGATCCTGAGAGAATATCCACCTAGAGCCAGTTTTAATTTCCCAAGGTAATACCGCATCATGTCCATACACTAACTGACAAGGCGATACTTTAGTTGCACCATGACCCGCCATCTGATACGACCATAGGGCTTAATTTAATACCATATGCCATTGTTTAGGATTTTCTTCAATCTTTCGCTTGATGTGTTTAATGATTCCCTTATTAGAAGCTTCGGCCTGCCCATTAGCTTGAGCGTAATTAATAAGGAGAAGAATTCAACACTTTAATTCCCATACCGATTGCAAATTCATCAAACTCCCCTAATGTAAACATAGTACCCTGATTGGTAGTAATAGTTTGAGGAATACCAAATCGGTAAAAAATATGATCCTTTATAAAATCAATCATGTTGGCCGATGTCACTTTTTTCAAAGGAATAGCTTCAACCCATTTAATGAAATAATCAGTGGCAACAAGAATAAACTTATGTCCTTTACTTGATGGCAGATAAATCTGACCGATAAGATTAATAGCCCATCCCCAGAACAGCCAAGGTTTGATAATAGGATTCATAGCCGATGTGGGTGCCCTTTGAATATTGCCAAACTTTTGACACCCTTGACACCCTTTGAAATATTTGAAACAATCTTCAAGAATAGTCGGCAAATAATATCCATTTCTTCTACTCACCCATTTCATTTTAAAAGCCAATTGGTGTGCTCCACATACCCCCTCATGAATTTCACACATCAAACTTTTTGATTCATCATCACCAAGACATCTGAGTAAAACTCCATCCACAGTACGATAATACAGCCCATCATCAAGGAGTACATACTTGGTGGCTTGAAATCTAACGCGTCTCTCAACTTTCTTAGATAGGTGTTTTAAGTAATCAATGATTTCCATTCTCCAATCATCGGCACCGATTGCCGATGAAAACACCTCCAGGATAGGCTGATATCCCGAAGCGTGTTGAGCCAACCGATTGGCTTCTTCATTATGTAATCGGAGAATATGTTCCAGACGGAAATCCTTAAACTCCTTCAACAATTGCAAACATCTCTCATAATATGATATTAAAACTTCACTTCGGCATTCATAAACTTCAACCAATTGATTTATAACAAGCATAGAATCACCAAAGATTTCAACAACATCAGCACAAATTTCTCTCAGTAACTCTAATCCTTTCACCAGAGCTTGGTACTCAGCCTGATTGTTTGTTGACGTGCCATCTTGTCCAGAGAACTTAGTAAAATCTGGCACTTTGTATCAATTTTGAAGAGGGATTAGATCATACACAGGAGGATATGGTGTCCGATAAGAGTAAGTATTGACTTTAGTTTTTATCCCAAATTGATCTCTCATAACCTCTTCTATCTTATCAGCCCAATAAGCATCAGCATCCTGCCGATGTGCTGGTTGAACTTCTGGCATCTGTTGATATGCTTCCACGTGTCTCGGGGGTACACGATCTCCAGCAAACATCATGTTGGCCATTGCTTGTAGGCCACCATTCTGCTGAGTAAGATTCATCGGTTGAACTGCCGGTGCCTGATTCTGAAAGCCAGCCTGCATATGACCCTGTTGGATCCCTGCAAGCTGATGGTTCTGCTGCACTGTATGTGGGAAGACCAACTGTCCTGTCCAACCATTATTGGTGTTCATCGGCACAAGACTTGCCGATGGCTGGTAATTAGTTGTCATTGCTGGATTGGCATAGCCTGTTTGAGACATAAACCTCTATTGTGTAAGCAATGGATTTGTTGATGAGCTTGCATTAGGTGTCTGGAACGTTGGCATCTGAAAATTCCCAGCAATAGGCCTTACAATAGTTGTCGTGGAATACTAAGGCACTTGAGTCATCGGCGAGACTAGAGGCGCCGATGGCATAGGAGCCTTCCCTGCTATGTCAAACATTTGATACGATCTAGAATTATTTGCTAAAAATTCCAGAGGCATACCATATCCCCACCGATTGGGAGCAACCTGACAATTCTAAAAGACAGATCCTGACATAGCCGATGCCAATAGATCTGTGTTGAGCTGGACCCATCCCCTGAAGTCATTGGATCAGATCTCATTGGTGTAGATTGCTCATTAGCCAATCCCACAGTACTTGGAGGAGAAGTAACTTCTGTACCCGCAATGGCTGAAGGAGCTGATGGAGCTACAACCGATGATAATCTTGGCTGATGATAGGCTAGGCCAGCATAAAGTGGTGGTGCCTGTCCTTCTTTAAAAGTTAGATCACAACATTGTAAATGGTGTTGGACAACACATTGGAGTGATTAATCAAAGCATGATTAATTGCAGAATTAACCATGTCTTGCAGTTTACCAGGATTGCGATCAAAGGTAACTTGCCGAGGCAACGGTAGATCTTGTTTCTGTATAAATTTCCCGCTATTGTTTAAGCTGAAGGATTTCAAACAGAGCTACTTGTATTCCTCCATAGCCCACTCGATGGCTTGATTCTATTCCTCCCTGAGATCGGCTTCTGTCACGCTGATGACGTTCCCGTGTCGAGTTCAGAAGTAGCCATGCTGATCTTCGTTGATTTGTCCCACCAGGCGTGCCAAAAGATCTGTTGATGCAAAAATAGATCTGCAAACACAAAGGGCTAATATCCAATCTTGATGTCAAGGCGTGCCAATCGATTTGACCTATTGATCGACAAAGGTGATAACTTCAATACTTTGGTCCCGACAACAACGATACGCCCGGATGTCACGGCCAAGAGGTACTCACGCAGAACTCGAGAATCACCGAGTGTAACCCATCGAATCCTTGAGAACTCGTAAAGAGAAAATTAAGCAAATTGACAAAGTCGTCGAAAAGTATATGTAAAAATAGGTGTAGATTTGTGCTTGATATTGATTGATCCTTTATTACATTGTTGCTGGGTCTATATTTATACCCTAGCCCCAAGAGTTACAATCGAATACAACTAAGATTCTACTAAGGTAAACAAGACTCTTACATATAAGGTATATTCGAATAACTATAGAAAAAGAAACAATAACTGCCTATTCCTATGCCCCCCTACTTATGATAAAGTCTTCATCGGCTTCTGCTTCAAGCCGTCATCGGCTTCTACCCCATCGGCACATATATGCCTCTCTAGCAGCAGTTTTCACGCCCTCCTCCATCGGCATCGGCAACCATGAGTCTTATCGGCAACATCCAGTAGATGTCATTTTCAACCTTGGGCCAACCGAGTCCTTCCACTAACCATCACCTGTCATTGGCACCATCTGTATCGGCTATCGACATTCTCTGTCAATCTGGCACAACAACCGCCCTACTACCGATCAGTTCTCCTTAATCATCTTGACTCATACCTAAAAAACGGTGTCAACAGTCTCCATTAATGAAAACAGAAAAATCCAAACCTGGCTAGAAACCGGGCCTGAGCCTAGATCTAGGCCGCTTCCAGCAGCACACCGTCGCGCTATCGATCTGCACCATGCTTGATCCGCTGCCGACAACCGTAGATCAAAGCCCCACTGACGCCATGCCGCTGGATCCATCACTTGAGGGCTCCTGTTTGTTGAATCTGTGCACCTTCTAGTCAGATCTGCCGCAAATTGAGATGCCACCTCATCCCTCCACTAGATGTGCGAGAGAGGGAGGGCGAGGGACGGATCCGTGATGAGGAGAGAAATATGAGGACATACCTCCTACTTTTCCCACCAACTGAACATGGATTTGGCTAACCTTCACCCGGATCTGGTCGACCTCAACCTCCTCGCTGGGCCTTCCCTGCCTTCACCCCTCTGCTCCCCCATCGTACATGTCGCCGCCGGCCAGGGGTGTGCAGCTCGCCACCATGTAGTGCCCGAGTGTGAATCCTCCTCATGCGAACAGAGGGGAGAGAGAGAGAGGAGACAGAGAGGCAAGAGAGAGAGAGAGAGCTGGCACCTAGAGGAGATGGAGAGGGAGGAGAGGGAGCCGGTGGATGGTCCTTCCATCGTGTGGGGGATGGGGAGTCGTTCGCCAAGAGGAGTGGGAGGTTTAGAGAGGCGGCTGAGTGAGTTCGGGCTTTGGAGAAAATGAGTGACCTGAAACCCTAATGCTATGTATATATATAGTCCTCATAGAGAGCAAACAGGCTACACACTGGACCTTGACTATATTAAGAGGGGTGGGCTATATAGTTGCCCGTCTCTAGAAATCAATTTATGGAGGCATTTGTCTTAATACGTCTGCCTCTGAAATTAGACAATTTTTGGAGGTGATTGTGTTAAGTCAACCGCCTCCCTGTAAATCGATTTTTAGAGGCAGATATTTTTTTGACTGCCTCCATAAATTGATTTTACCAGGCGGCTAATTGTGACCGCCTCCATTAATCATCTAGTATTTTTGAAGGTTTGGATTTTGTGACTGCCTCGGTTAATGATTGGGCACCATCTTGCAAAATCATTTGTGTAGTAGTGCACCACACCGGTGGTGTCCCTTTCCCACCTAACGCACTTACTCAAGCGGCGGCGGGTCCAAGTAGCAACAACCGGAGATCTAGGATGGTGGTGGGGAAGCATCCTGGATCTAGGGTAGCGTGGCGGTGCCCCCTTTGATGCTAGCCAGCTGGAGATCTGGGGCAGCGTGGATCTAGGGCAACGAGGTGTAGCCCTGCTCGAGGCTGGCCACAGCGAGGTGGAGCTACCGCACGGCCACTGTGTTGAGCTGGCTCCAGTCATCTCACTGCATGGGGGTGGTGGTGGGACCCACTATGTGGAGACGCAAAGAGATGGAGGGAGGACGATTATTTGAGTTCCGTGATGCCTCTAACCCAAAATGGGTCCTGGGCACTCAGGGGCGAAGCCACGTTGGCTTTCCCTGGTGCACGAGCACAGTGGTAAAATAATAGTTTGCTAATACGTGCCTTAAATTTTCTATGTATTTTCTTTTAAATTTTATACATTCCTTTATGTTTGATAGAGTGTGCACCAGGGTTAGTTTTGAGATGGCTTCGCCCCTGTGGGTACTACTACATCACTACGACATGTTGGGGCATTAGCACCGGTCGGGAAGGGCCTCTTGCCCCGGTTCCCGAGCCGGTGCTGCCCTTCCGAGACTAAAGGCCCACCCTTTAGTCCCGGTCCGGGTTACTGGGGCTAAAGCCCCCGGTTGGTAATACCAACTGGTGTTAAAGGGTCCTACCAGGGTTGCCACGTTGCAGGACCCTTTAACACCGGTTGGTATTACCAACCGGTATTAAAGGGTTTCTTTTTTTTGGTTCACTTCTTCGGTTCTGTTTATTGTTTTTATATAACAATAATAGGTTTTTCAATACATATTTTTTGCTGATACAATAATATATTTATATTACATGCATATTAAGCATATATAAATGAAAATTATAGGCTTAGCTTTATAATTAAGCATTGCCTATAATAAAATGAATAGGCCACATGAAAAATTAAATAGATATGTAAAAAGCTTTATATATAGTTTTATAAGTACAAAATTCGTAACACATATATACATAGAGTTTTTTCTCCCAGTGTCTAAAACCGATACAAATGATCATCGTTGTTTGGAATAAGAGTTTCGTTACCGTTGAAGTAAAACTCGCCATTTGGATTGATCACTTGCTCACGGAGAAATCCTACTATCGTCTCTTGGATAACTTTGATTCGTTCTTTTTGCATGACCTTTTCCCTCAACCATTCCATCTTTAATTTGAAATAAATAAAAAGGTATTAGTTATCTAAGTTATTCAATATAATTCAGGAGATAATGAAAAGAGACATGTAACGTACTCTGAGCGTCTCTATGGGTGTTTGATTGACTTGTGCCATCATGAATTTGCACACATAATATGCACATAGGTTGTTCCCCCCTTCTTGTCTTAAACACCACTGTACGATATATATATATATAATATTCACGACCATGACAATAAGAAGGCTAAAAGTTAGCGAAAGTTTGCTAGCTAGTAAAACTTACTTGTGGATGAATTATGTTAAGCGGCGCTTTACATCTACTGAGATGTTCACGGTCAATAAATCTTTCCCAAACCCTACACACAACCATTGTGGATCGTGAACTAATAATTACACAGTCATATTTTGATATTCTTCTAGCTGAGATCGACATTACGTACCTTTGAATAATGTTTACCATTTGTTGATAATTTTCTTGTGGTTTTCTCATTGAGTCAAAGATTATCAACCGGTTCCTAGGAATTTCAATGACCATGAGTATCCAGTGAAAGTTGTTTACAACATATATATAGTCAGGCCTATATATAACTATATAAAACTTGTCTCGAGTAATAATAAGTAAAATAAAATATGCATGCACTTAATAACTTTATAACTCACTCGAAGTTGAAGGGGAAGAGTATTTTTTGTTTTTGTTTTTGGTTCACAAAGAACCTCATAAGATTGGTGCAGACTTCTATCTCATGAGATGATGTCCACACTACCTGCGGAGCCTTGAAAACAATATAAGGGTCAACGAACCCAATACTATTGTTATTTCTGATTCTGAGCTCTCTCATTTGGTGCCTGAATATATACATACAAATCCTAAGTGAGTAAGGATTATATACATGTAAATAAAGAAGTAGAAGTTTAATAAAAAGAAAGAAATACTTACAGACAAAAGCAGTTGACAAGAGATTTGTCGAGAGCATCGCGGTGACTGTTGGGTATTCTTAACATCATTACCAAAAGTAGACTAAGTTCTCTAAATCTAGTAACGGTGCCAAAAATGCCAAACCTATCTCTCACACCACTTAAGCCAAGTTGTCATCCCCAGCATGACATGAGAGACGCGGTATTGAAATATGCAATTGCTCTTCTAAATAAATAATGAATGGGATCTGCAAGCGCACAGATTAATACCGATGTAGCATTTTAACCGGGAAGTATTCCAGGTATCGTTATTTATATTTTTACCACTGGGAAGGGATTAGCAATCATCACTATTGATTACAGAATAGAATATGAGATTGAGCATCTATCATTGCATGTATAATTGAGAACATTATATCTAACTCTTCATACAGGGATAAGTGTCACATAAAAGATATATGAAATAACGTATAGTGACAAGGATAACTAATCTGATCTAGCCACATAATAAATATGATAAGCACCTCAATTAGATACTCTAGAAAGTCATTAGCATGGTATTAGAACGAACTACAAGAATATTCCCTAAGTTATTCTCAACTATATAGTCTAGCATTATCATAATTAGTGCAAGCATACTTAGCAATCATTGCGAGACAAGACTACGCCCATGCATAGTGATATTAGCAAGGTAAATGAGAAACATAGCAATCACTCCCTTGTAATAATATTGCTCTGCCAGCCCAATACACGAGAGGAGGACTATATAAGAATCAATGAAGCTGTCACTATCACGAACTACCCCACGATCTGGCATATTGGGTACAATCGCAGATAAATACGGTATAAGCACCACGTCTACACAATATCTATCATTTACCCATGGATCCGATGGATAAACGCTATACGAACCTAAGCATGTATATAGATCCAATCTAACTAAGCCAAGTACATAACTATGATAAACTAAGAACAATATAGTCTTGAATATAAGCAAATAGAGCAAAGTCATAAGCAATATATTGAAGTAGAACAAAGTCATATTCATAATATTGAAGAACAAAGATAATTAGAAAGTAATTAGAAGCACAATTAGAGAATTACCAAAAATCCTCTTGACAGATCCGGAAACCAATCGAAGATTGACTCCTTCTAGTTCTAATCCTATGTAGCTATGCTAATCTAGATATCTAATTGATGTGGTGGCTCTAATCTTGATCAGAGGCTTCTTCTCCCTTGAGGAACAATGAATTAGGGTTGAGAGGCTCTCTCCTCAAGGGGCCAGGGGGTCTGGTTTTATAGTCCCTTCAAGTGAATATGGGCCATTGGATCAAACTGACATAGATTGTATGGTTTAGATTCATCCTTTAGGTCGGTGGAGATCTCCCGCAAAGCAGAGTCCTGATTGGACTCCCAGAGGGGGCGGGCGCCCAGGGCAGGAGGGCGGGCGCCCTGCCTCTGGCCCCGTTTCGCCTCCGCTTCGGTCTCGTGGCTTCTGGAGTCTTCTAGATGTAAGATAATTGCGCGGCACGTTAATATCTCTATGTAATCCCGACGTGTGGGCCTTTCTTCCGTATTTCCTGATAACCCCCTGCAGAAATAGACAAACACCAAAACTCGTGGAATTCTGTCACATAAAACCCTAAGTCTGGATGTTGATTTCATTTGGATCCTTTTCTTTGTTTATTTGATAATTAAATTTGATACTTAAGGACCGTCAACAAACTCCCCCAAGCTTACCTCTTGCTCGTCCCTGAGCAAGGATAGACTCAGCTATGGATCATAAGTTGTTGCAATATTTTTAAAATTTGATGGTGCACATGCTTTTTAAATAAGATCTCATCTCTGAGTTAGAGTAAACTATCAAGACTTAAAACTTACTTACTTTACCTTCACCATGGGACTTGTAACCGTCACTTCTCTCTTGAGTAGTTAAAAGATAGAACAGTCTAGTCAAGTGCCATGTCTCTTATTCTTGATCAGCTATAGCTCTGGGGTTTTTGCAGATTTTCAAATAAAACTCAGAGATTCCTTGTATGATTCTCTCAGATCTCTCTTTTGTGGTATTTCTGGATCCTTATCAAGGCAGTAATGGTATATGCCTTCTCTCAAGATATGTGGTATTTGTGGTATAAAGCATAGTGACATTATCCTATCTCTCACCCTACTCTAATAAGGCTTTAATATCTGGAGCTCATAGGTGGGAGATAAAATATACATACTTACAAGACATTTATTGCATAGTCAAACCATGGATCCAAAGAAACAAATCAATAAGTTTAATCAAGATGTGCATGTGTGGCGAATGAATGGTGTATGGTGATAATGGTGATAATAATGGTGGCAGTCTAATTCTACTTTTGCTCTTTGAGGGGATACATACCTTTCTTGCTTTTTGTAACTTCATGAGGAGAATGAGATGCTCTATATTTTTCTTTTCTCTCAGGTGGGTATCTTGTACCCCTAATTCTACTGTCGGACACTTGTCCATTTTTACCTCTCGTCTTACTTTTTCTTTTCTTTCGAGGTTCCGAGCACCTGCTCCTTTTTATTTCCTCGTTTTTTTTTTAATTTTTTTTAGAGCACTCATCTCTTGAGATAATGTAGCAAGTGGTAGTAACAAGATAACTTGAGCATTTATTTCACAAGGGAAAAACAGAAATATTTTTGGTTATTCTCTCCCAGATTAGGAGTAGAATATTTTTGGGTGATTCTGGAGATGGAAATGGATGGATATATGTGGATGGTACTTCCAGAGTAGAAGTAGCATATATGAGTGAACGTGCAAGTGAAATCTTGATTTAACCACATGACAAGCTCCTAAGGGTCTACACAGCTTGACCACACTCAATGCTCATAAGCAGTAAAAAGTAAATGTGTGGCTCAAAGTCTAGCAAGCATGTATATATGGCTGTGGTAGGAATTTAAACTCTCATCATACAGGAACTCATCATGCAACATTTTAAAGATTTTCAAAGATAAAATTCTTCAGAATTCTAGCATCTCTAGGAACAGATAAACAGCAGCTCAACCTTCCCATATCGTATCTGTTAACAATTTAGACTTCAGATCAAGTTTTCATCCCACAAGTTTAGGTCTAGAGCAAGCTTTAAATTATAACAGTCTAAACTTGAGAGAGAACTTAAAATGTTCAAATTAGGCAGAGCAACTATTCATCATATCCATGCTTAAGTTTTATTATTAAGATACAGATTAGCATAGCCACTTTATTTATTTATTAAACATACTAAGCAAAAGACATATATAGAAGCACGAAATCTTTATTTGGTTTTTTTCATAGTTATGTATATTTATATTCTAAAATAATATAAGATAGATGGAAATACTTATCGAGATAAATGGGGGTGCTCTCCCCCAAGCTGAATTTTGACGTAATTTCTCTTGATGTAGCTAGCAGGTGGCAAAGGTGTATTTGAAAGTCAGCAGCATTCTGACAGCGATTAGAATGTCCTCCGTCTGCTAGTCTTCTTGATTCTTAAATTCTGTGGAGCTCAAATAGACAACAAAGCTTGTGGAACTGATTAAGTGTTAGCATAAATATCTAGCCTTTATCATGTTGAGACTCCTTAATAATTATTACTCCCTGTTTTTATATTTTTTTATTTTATAAAGCAGAAAAGAAATATTTATTTTATTTTTATACCACCACAGTGAATGTACTTATGGGGTTTATGCCACTCGTATACTCACATGGGGCTTACTGTTTTTCGCATTTTTATTTTCTTTTATTTTTAAGATAGTATGAATATGATTAACTAAGTAAACTAGTTGAAATAATTGAAAGGGAAAGGATAACTACCAAGTTTACCTCTTGGCAAGACGTTTGGTGTTTTTAAGTCCTCCGAACGGGACTCTCCATTTTTTCAATCGTCCTGAGGTTCGTTGGGTGGCGTAGTCGGTACTTCCGGCAGCGCCTCCTCTTCGTGTATAGTTATCTTCATTTTCCACACCTGACTTGGTGCTTCGGTCTCCTCTGGATAATTCTATTTAAACTCTACGTCTTCTGACCTTACAACTTATCCTTCATAGTCTGCCCATCTGTCCTTGATGATCTGCCTCCTCTGGTTGCGGTTGCGTCGCTTTCTTACCTGCTTAGATTCTTTAATGATATAGTTAGGGTCAGTAAAATAACGGCGTACCTTCTCTGAGGGGAAGTGCATATGGACTTCTCCAGTTCCAATGTAGATAATTGCTTTAACGGTGCTGAGGAACGGTCTTCCAAGGATGATGTGTGGATCATACTTGTCTTCTCCCATGTCAATAACTTGAAAGTCTGTGTAGACAAAGTGATCGTCTATTTTGACTGGGACATCAGTTACTATTCCTTTAACTTCTCGAAATGTCTGATCTGCCATCTGGAGCTGAATGTATGTTGGTCTTAGGGGCATGGTTCCGAACAAGAGCCGATAGGTGACTGCTGCCATTATGTTGACGCCCGATCCGGTGTCACAAGTTGCCTTGTAGAAGTTGTATCCATTTATGAAGCAGTAAATGCTTGGCATTCCTGGGTCGTCCTTCTTGGTCAAAAGCGGTGACTTAAGTTGGTGATCTTGGCCTCCATGAACTACAGTGACCATCTTAGCTGACTCGGTACACACTTGCTTGTTCCCGTTCCTCCTGTTGGTCCTCTTCCTTGATTTACGTCTGGATTGATCTGGAATTTGTGTAGTCTTGTTCCTGAAGAAAAACGTCTCCTTTCTCCCTTTGATGTAGAAACTGATCTTGGCAGCACTAGCGTAGATGATAGCTCTCGTGGTATTCAATAATGGCCTCCCTAAGATGATAGGTGCCCTCTCATCATTTCCGGTCTCTACTACTACGAAGTCTGCTAGAGCATATAAGGTACCAACTCGGACACAAAGGTTCTTCAATATTCCTTTTGGAAAAGTTATCGTCTGATCTACAAACTGCAAACACATGGTTGTTTCTAATAAAGGATATGTAAAGAATTTTTCATAGAGTACCCTGGGTATAATGTTCACGCTAGAGCCAAAGTCGCAGAGTGCTTCTGGAACGTCCACCATGCCGATGGAGATCGGGAAGACGGGGCGTGCTGGATCGCCTCTCTTGACTGGCAGAAGGTCAATAGAGAATTTAGTGACGGGGTTACTCCAATTATTACCTGCATCAAACATGTCTACAAGATTTGCAGATTCTAATCCTTCCGGTTGTGATGGTATACCGGGGTTAGTAGCAGGAACAACAGCAGCTATTTGATTTAACTGAGATTCAATCATTTTATTAAAGCTAATTTGATTCTTGATGGCAGTAGAGAAATTATCCATTCTATTATTTATATTTTCTAGCATTTTATCATTAGATGCCAATTTCTTAGATAGGTTATCCATTAGCTTTCCTTGATTAGACACTAACTCTCTCAGAGGTGGAAAATTACTATTATTGTTGTAAGAATTGTTACCTTGATAATTACCTGAGTAGTTAGGCCTCTGTTGGTTCCAACCTTGATTTTGTTGAGGACGGTTGTAATAGTTTTTGTTATTGTTGTTGATGTAGTTTACATTCTCGAGCATCTCAGGGCAGTGGTTGCCTGAGTGTCCAGTATCTCCACACTCCTCACAAGTCATGTGAGAGTCGTAGATGTGCATAACTTCCTTCTTATCTCCAGCTCTATCGTCGAGCTTCTTCATGAGCAGGTCTAGCTTTGCAGACAACATGTCTACCTCCTTGAGCTGATGCATACCTCCACCTCTCTTGCGTGTCTGGGTCCTCTCTTCATTCCAGCTTTGATTGGACACCATCTTCTCCACAAGAGCTGTGGCTTGTGGTATTGTAAGTGATAAGAATGCTCCTCCAGCTACAGCGTCCATGGTCTCTCGGGCACTATTGCCGAGCCCATGATAAAATGTCTGCATCAATAGCCAACTTTCCATTCCATGATGGGGACATTCTAGGATGTAGTCTTGGAAGCGCTCCCATGCTTCTGGAACAGATTCATCATTTTGTTGCTGAAAACTTGTAATCTTCCCACGGAGAGCATTGGTCTTGCCCATGGGAAAGAACTTTGCCAGGAAGTTTGTTGAGCAGAGTGCCCACGTAGTATTCTTCTCCTTCGTAGCGTAGAACCACTGCTTTGCTCTCCCTAACAGTGAGAATGGGAAGAGGCGAAGTAGTATAGCATCTTTGGAAACTCCTGATATGGTGAATGTGTTGCAAATCTCCAGGAAGTGTTGTAAATGAGCACTAACATCTTCGTGTGCCTTCCCACAGAACTGGTTGGATTGCACCATGTTGATAAGTCCAGGCTTGAGCTCAAAGTTGCCATCGATCTCTACAGCAGGTCCAGTGCGGATGTTGTCCATAGTGGGAGCTGAGAACTCGCGAATTGATTTGTTTGCCATGGCTTCGAACTCTAAAGACAAGTTCCGGTGATCTTCTTGATTGGATGAAGCTTCTTGCTGAAGTGTTGATGATCTCTTCTTGAGCTTGGCTCTCGTCTTGAATAATGCTTCAGGATTGTCAACAAAATTTCCTGGAAGATGTCTTCTATTCATACATTCCCCTGCATAAGATAAAATAGAAAAATATAGGGATAAAACTGTATGAGAGAATAGATAAGCTCAATCATATTAGTGATGCGAATGATAACTCAAAATCTTTTATTCCATTCCCGATTAGTAATCAACCTTCCCCGGCAACGGCGCCAAAAATGCTTGTTGGGTATTCTTAACATCATTACCAAAAGTAGACTAAGTTCTCTAAATCTAGTAACAGTGACAAAAATGCCAAACCTATCTCTCACACCACTTAAGCCAAGTTGTCATCCCCAGCATGACATGAGAGACGCGGTATTGAAATATGCAATTGCTCTTCTAAATAAATAATGAATGGGATCTGCAAGCGCACAGATTAATACCGATGTAGCATTTTAACCGGGAAGTATTCCAGGTATCGTTATTTATATTTTTACCACTGGGAAGGGATTAGCAATCATCACTATTGATTACAGAATAGAATATGAGATTGAGCATCTATCATTGCATGTATAATTGAGAACATTATATCTAACTCTTCATACAGGGATAAGTGTCACATAAAAGATATATGAAATAACGAATAGTGACAAGGATAACTAATCTGATCTAGCCACATAATAAATATGATAAGCACCTCAATTAGATACTCTAGAAAGTCATTAGCATGGTATTAGAACGAACTACAAGAATATTCCCTAAGTTATTCTCAACTATATAGTCTAGCATTATCATAATTAGTGCAAGCATACTTAGCAATCATTGCGAGACAAGACTACGCCCATGCATAGTGATATTAGCAAGGTAAATGAGAAACATAGCAATCACTCCCCTGTAATAATATTGCTCTGCCAGCCCAATACACGAGAGGGGGACTATATAAGAATCAATGAAGCTGTCACTATCACGAACTACCCCACGATCTGGCATATTGGGTACAATCGCAGATAAATACGATATAGGCACCACGCCTACATAATATCTATCATTTACCCATGGATGGTGGTGTCCCTTTCCCACCTAACGCACTTACTCAAGCGGCGGCGGGTCCAAGCAGCAACAACCGGAGATCTAGGATGGTGGTGGGGAAGCATCCTGGATCTAGGGTAGCGTGGCGGTGCCCCCTTTGATGCTAGCCAGCTGGAGATCTGGGGCAGCGTGGATCTAGGGCAACGAGGTGTAGCCCTGCTCGAGGCTGGCCACAGCGAGGTGGAGCTACCGCACGGCCACTGTGTTGAGCTGGCTCCAGTCATCTCACTGCATGGGGGTGGTGGTGGGACCCACTATGTGGAGACGCAAAGAGATGGAGGGAGGACGATTATTTGAGTTCCGTGATGCCTCTAACCCAAAATGGGTCCTGGGCACTCAGGGGCGAAGCCACGTTGGCTTTCCCTGGTGCACGAGCACAGTGGTAAAATAATAGTTTGCTAATACGTGCCTTAAATTTTCTATGTATTTTCTTTTAAATTTTATACATTCCTTTATGTTTGATAGAGTGTGCACCAGGGTTAGTTTTGAGATGGCTTCGCCCCTGTGGGTACTACTACATCACTACGACATGTTGGGGCATTAGCACCGGTCGGGAAGGGCCTCTTGCCCCGGTTCCCGAGCCGGTGCTGCCCTTCCGGGACTAAAGGCCCACCCTTTAGTCCCGGTCCGGGTTACTGGGGCTAAAGCCCCCGGTTGGTAATACCAACTAGTGTTAAAGGGTCCTACCAGGGTTGCCACGTTGCAGGACCCTTTAACACCGGTTGGTATTACCAACCGGTATTAAAGGGTTTCTTTTTTTTGGTTCACTTCTTCGGTTCTGTTTATTGTTTTTATATAACAATAATAGGTTTTTCAATACATATTTTTTGCTGATACAATAATATATTTATATTACATGCATATTAAGCATATATAAATGAAAATTATAGGCTTAGCTTTATAATTAAGCATTGCCTATAATAAAATGAATAGGCCACATGAAAAATTAAATAGATATGTAAAAAGCTTTATATATAGTTTTATAAGTACAAAATTCGTAACACATATATACATAGAGTTTTTTCTCCCAGTGTCTAAAACCGATACAAATGATCATCGTTGTTTGGAATAAGAGTTTCGTTACCGTTGAAGTAAAACTCGCCATTTGGATTGATCACTTGCTCACGGAGAAATCCTACTATCGTCTCTTGGATAACTTTGATTCGTTCTTTTTGCATGACCTTTTCCCTCAACCATTCCATCTTTAATTTGAAATAAATAAAAAGGTATTAGTTATCTAAGTTATTCAATATAATTCAGGAGATAATGAAAAGAGACATGTAACGTACTCTGAGCGTCTCTATGGGTGTTTGATTGACTTGTGCCATCATGAATTTGCACACGTAATATGCACATAGGTTGTTCCCCCCTTCTTGTCTTAAACACCACTGTACGATATATATATATATATATATAATATTCACGACCATGACAATAAGAAGGCTAAAAGTTAGCGAAAGTTTGCTAGCTAGTAAAACTTACTTGTGGATGAATTATGTTAAGCGGCGCTTTACATCTACTGAGATGTTCACGGTCAATAAATCTTTCCCAAACCCTACACACAACCATTGTGGATCGTGAACTAATAATTACACAGTCATATTTTGATATTCTTCTAGCTGAGATCGACATTACGTACCTTTGAATAATGTTTACCATTTGTTGATAATTTTCTTGTGGTTTTCTCATTGAGTCAAAGATTATCAACCGGTTCCTAGGAATTTCAATGACCATGAGTATCCAGTGAAAGTTGTTTACAACATATATATAGTCAGGCCTATATATAACTATATAAAACTTGTCTCGAGTAATAATAAGTAAAATAAAATATACATGCACTTAATAACTATATAACTCACTCGAAGTTGAAGGGGAAGAGTATTTTTTGTTTTTCTTTTTGGTTCACAAAGAACCTCATAAGATTGGTGCAGACTTCTATCTCATGAGATGATGTCCACACTACCTGCGGAGCCTTGAAAACAATATAAGGGTCAACGAACCCAATACTATTGTTATTTCTGATTCTGAGCTCTCTCATTTGGTGCCTGAATATATACATACAAATCCTAAGTGAGTAAGGATTATATACATGTAAATAAAGAAGTAGAAGTTTAATAAAAAGAAAGAAATACTTACAGACAAAAGCAGTTGACAAGAGATTTGTCGAGAGCATCGCGGTGACTGTTGGGTATTCTTAACATCATTACCAAAAGTAGACTAAGTTCTCTAAATCTAGTAACGGTGCCAAAAATGCCAAACCTATCTCTCACACCACTTAAGCCAAGTTGTCATCCCCAGCATGACATGAGAGACGCGGTATTGAAATATGCAATTGCTCTTCTAAATAAATAATGAATGGGATCTGCAAGCGCACAGATTAATACCGATGTAGCATTTTAACCGGGAAGTATTCCAGGTATCGTTATTTATATTTTTACCACTGGGAAGGGATTAGCAATCATCACTATTGATTACAGAATAGAATATGAGATTGAGCATCTATCATTGCATGTATAATTGAGAACATTATATCTAACTCTTCATACAGGGATAAGTGTCACATAAAAGATATATGAAATAACGAATAGTGACAAGGATAACTAATCTGATCTAGCCACATAATAAATATGATAAGCACCTCAATTAGATACTCTAGAAAGTCATTAGCATGGTATTAGAACGAACTACAAGAATATTCCCTAAGTTATTCTCAACTATATAGTCTAGCATTATCATAATTAGTGCAAGCATACTTAGCAATCATTGCGAGACAAGACTACGCCCATGCATAGTGATATTAGCAAGGTAAATGAGAAACATAGCAATCACTCTCCTGTAATAATATTGCTCTGCCAGCCCAATACACGAGAGGGGGACTATATAAGAATCAATGAAGCTGTCACTATCACGAACTACCCCACGATCTGGCATATTGGGTACAATCGCAGATAAATACGGTATAAGCACCACGTCTACACAATATCTATCATTTACCCATGGATCCGATGGATAAACGCTATACGAACCTAAGCATGTATATAGATCCAATCTAACTAAGCCAAGTACATAACTATGATAAACTAAGAACAATATAATCTTGAATATAAGCAAATAGAGCAAAGTCATAAGCAATATATTGAAGTAGAACAAAGTCATATTCATAATATTGAAGAACAAAGATAATTAGAAAGTAATTAGAAGCACAATTAGAGAATTACCAAAAATCCTCTTGACAGATCCGGAAACCAATCGAAGATTGACTCCTTCTAGTTCTAATCCTATGTAGCTATGCTAATCTAGATATCTAATTGATGTGGTGGCTCTAATCTTGATCAGAGGCTTCTTCTCCCTTGAGGAACAATGAATTAGGGTTGAGAGGCTCTCTCCTCCAGGGGCCAGGGTGTCTGGTTTTATAGTCCCTTCAAGTGAATATGGGCCATTGGATCAAACTGACATAGATTGTATGGTTTAGATTCATCCTTTAGGTCGGTGGAGATCTCCCACAACGCAGAGTCCTGATTGGACTCCCAGAGGGGGCGGGCGCCCAGGGCAGGAGGGCGGGCGCCCTGCCTCTGGCCCCGTTTCGCCTCCGCTTCGGTCTCGTGGCTTCTGGAGTCTTCTAGATGTAAGATAATTGCGCGGCACGTTAATATCTCTATGTAATCCCGACGTGTGGGCCTTTCTTCCGTATTTCCTGATAACCCCCTGCAGAAATAGACAAACACCAAAACTCGTGGAATTCTGTCAGATAAAACCCTAAGTCTGGATGTTGATTTCATTTGGATCCTTTTCTTTGTTTATTTGATAATTAAATTTGATACTTAAGGACCGTCAACAGTGACATAATTGGTGCAATTCTTCGAACTGCACGTATATGAGGTCATCTCCACGGAAGTAGTGATGTTGTCTAATACGAACAGAAATCCAATTATCTCCCCCTTTAGACGCCTCAATGCACCACTTGTTTATTGCAAACATTTGTGTGCCGAGCTCATATAAACGCTGAGGGTTGAATAGACTCCTGCCTGGTTTATATCTTGCCCTCCATTGATCAACTACCTCAGCTTTTTCAAATGTTTGACATCCAATAATGGCGGCAATGTCTTCAATATTTAAACCACTTTGTCCAAAGTAATGCTCAAGCGAATCTAGCTCAGACAACGCTAAGGATTTCTTTGGCATCAAGTCTTCATTTGAGACGTATTGATTTGGCACAATCAAAGGGGGCATCGGTTTTGATACTTCTCCAAGCTGTGGGACCCCCTTTCCTCTAGGCTATGAAAACTTGACCAGAGACCGCTCATAGTCCGAAAGTGCTGGCTTTTTCTAAGCTTCCCGCCTTCTTTTGCTGGTCCGCCACCTTCTTCCTCAGTTCCTCTGGCTTTACATAAAAGTACGGCTTTTCTGGGTTTAGCCGCTTTTTCCTTTCCTCTTTCAATTTATCAAAAATTTGTTTCACCTCAGCTATGGATGCAGCAATTACCTCCTCTTCACTCTTTTCATAAGGTAATTTCTCTGGTGTCTTAGCTCTCTTTGCTGAGGCAGCCTTCTTTGGAGGTGGGACCGATGACTTCAGTCGTTCTTGGGCGGACCACTTCTGACTACCTCGCTTTGGAGGCGAGGGGACCGACCGTGTACTCTTTGGAGAGGGCGGTGCAGGCAGTGGAGGTGGTGGGGCCGATCTTTTCGGTGTTGGAGAACACGGTGGAGGAGTTGGAGACCTCGGTGGAGGAGGTGGAGACCGTGGTGGAGGCGGTGGCAGGGTCAGTGTGGCCGCCGCAGGTGTTGGAGGAGATCCAACATTGTCACCGCCCGTAGCACTATGATGCGCTGGGGAAAGAACTGGACTTAGGTTGGAGGAGTCCCTGCAAAGAAAACAATTACAAGTTTTGTGAGCAAACGTTTTTAAATTCAATACATAATAAATAATATAAGAAGTAAAATCACGCACAAACCTATGGTGAAGAATAATTATGAAGCGCTTGCGCCAACAAATAAACGTCTTCTCAGCTTCACCTAAGGTCTTCTCTCCGTCTCCCCCTTCTATATCTAGAGGCACATTGCCACAACCTTTCTCAACCCTATCAACCGAGACGCTAGCATATCCACCAGGTACTGGTCGATTATGGATTCTTGGTGTTCACGTTCGGTCGATAGGGTTGACAACAGCGATAGCCACCTTTTTTGTTGCATTCCCATCTGGTACATGCAGCTCACAGGTAGTAAAAGCCTCAGTGACATCATCCACGGGGAAGTGTAGCTTCGTGTCATCCTGAATGGTTGGTACTTCCGTGGATGCGCAGCTGCTTTTCAACTGGCCTGGGGGGCTAACGTTGACCTCAGGCCATGATGTACCTTGCCCTTTCGTCATTTGACTAAGTGCTGCTTGCACTTGCCTTTGAATCTCCGCCTACATCCATTCTTCACGAGCTTTCTCGTTTTCTTCTTACTGCAGAACAAAAGCTTCCAGCTGGCGGATCTGCTCTGCCTCCTCATCCTTCTTTCTCTGGCGGCTTCTGTAGGTATCTTGATCAGCTTGGAATGATTGTAGCCACGGAACTGCCCCATAACCTCTCGTACGCCCACCGTGCTCAGGATTTTCAAGCGCATAGGTGAGTTCATCCTTCTCCCTGTTCGGCCTGAACTCACCAGACTGAACCGCGTCTCATGCACGGACTAGTCTCTCTGCTGCTCTAGAGATTTCTTGGCCCCAAACTAGCGCCTCGGTGTCTGGGTCCATGCTTCCCCCATGATCGTAGAACCAATGCTTGGAGCGCTCGCTCCAATTCTTTGCTATTGTCTCAGGTGTGACCCCCCTAGCAAGCATCTCCTGTTCCATTCGGTCCCACTTGGGAACAACACTCTTGTAACCACCTGATCCCATATGATGGTGGTATGTGTTTTTACTTGCATTCTCATTGTTTCTAATGGCTCGTTCCTCGCCCTCTTCTGATGTTTTGTATTGCACGAAGTCATCCCAGAAGGCCCTCAACTTTACATATTGCTTGAGGTTGAAATTTGGAGTCTCGTTTTTCTTGACAAATTTATTGTACAAAGACTTCTTCCAATTCTGGAACAGTACCGCCATCTTCTTCATAGTCCAGTCATAAATTCGCACCTTCAACTCTTCATCGTTGGTGTCGAAGGTGAAAACATCTGTGACGACTTTCCAAACTAACTCCTTGTCACGATCAGAGACAAAACTGATTTCACGAGCACCTCGCTTCTCTCTCCATTCACGAGCACTGATCGGTATTTGATCTCTCACAAGGTATCCACAGTGACTAACATATTTATTTGCATGTTCACCAAGTGGTCTGCCTGTAGCTATCTCAAATTCAGAGATTACATAGCGGCCGTCCGACAGCTTCTTTGGCCCTCGTGGAGGTACGCTTCTCCCCATAGAGGTCGATCCAGAAGGCTACACGTAGATATAGAAACAAAAATACTAAATTAATAACCAAGTAAGTCTAAAACCTAATGTAAGAGATGCATTATATATGTTTACATTTACATACCTCGCCCATATTTCCTTCTTGTTGCACGACAAGTTGTTGCTCAGGCGCATTGCCCTCTTGTTGCTCAGGGGCATTGCCCTCTTGTTGCTCAGTCGGATTGTCTTGCATAATCTCGTTGTAATCAATAAAGTACTGACTACCGTCGTCGATCATATTTTGAATGGCATCTTCCATATATTCAGGATCATCGTGAGGACGGTCGGCCATTTCTATGTCTGCAACCATATATATATATAGTGCACCAAACTAAAAAATAATACGAACAATAACACTAGAATAATATACTAGCACGATATGTTTAATAACAATTCAAAACACTTCAATTCATAATATACTAGAATAATATACTAAAAAATAATATACTATTCATAATATACTAGAATAATATACTAAAAAGTCTTTTAAGCCAAGTAATACACTAGAATAATATATAAAAAATAATACTACAAAATAATACAAGAATAATAGTACAAACATTAATATATACAAAATAATAGAAAATAAAATATATATTAGAGACTTATATAATACTACTAGTACTACTACAAATAAAAGTGCTGGAGTGGTCCAAAAAATAATACTAGAATCTTTTAAACCAAGTAATACACTAGAATAATATATAAAAAACAATACTACAAAATAATACAAGAATAATAGTACAAACATTAATATATACAAAACAATAGAAAATAAAATATATATTAGAGACTTATATACTAATACTACAAACGAAAGTACTATAGTGCTCCAAACAAGTAATACTATAATAATATACTAAAAATATACTAGCATAATATAATTCATAACAATTCAAAACACTACATGTATACTAGCAATATTTTTTTAGTGTAATAATATACTAGCATGCATTATTTTTTATATATTATTATGTAATACTATAATAATATACTAATAATATACTAGCATGCATTATTTTTTAGTGTATATACTTAAATATATATACATTCAAAACAATTCAAAACATTTTGTAGTCTATATATATAAAATGTTGGCATATATATATATAACATTATTCATAGAAATTGTTGGCGATTCATATATATAAATTTAGTCTATATATATAAACTGTTGGCATTCATATAGATCAATGAATAATACATAGAATGGAGTTCGATCGAAGGGTGGCGGCCGGAGTTCTCGATCGAAGGAGATGGCCGGTGGCGGCTGACGCTGGTGGAGATGGCCGCTGCAGCGGCGCTGGAGATGGCGGCGGCGGCGCTGGAGATCCAACAGCGGCGCTTGGAGACGAACGGGCGGCGCTAGACAGCGGCGGCGGAGCTCTCTACTCGATGAAGACGAAGACGAAGGAACTGCCGGATCCAGGGCAACTGCTCGCTTATATAGGGGTGGACCCTTTAGTACCAGTCCGTGGCTGGAACCGGTGTTAAAGGGTCTTTAACACCGGCTGGTAACACGAGTCAGTGTTAAAGGGTGACCCTTTAGCACCGGCTCGTGTTACCAGCCGGTGCTAAAGGAACCCTTTAGCACCGGTGCCAGTCACGGACCGGTGCTAAAGGGTCTATGCACGGGCTCGGGCGGGGTCCTGAAAAATTTTCAGGACCCTTTAGCACCTGTTCCCTCTATCGGCCGGTGCTAAAGGTTCTGTTTTTTAGTTTAGGGTTTTTAAAGTGTTTATATATACACTTTATATTATAAATTGTATAATAAATTAAATATTTTGCATAATATTTTTTAAAGAGTGACATGTATTGTAATTTTTTTTAATGTACACATGAAAATTTTTAACCTTAAATATCTTACTGTATTTTTTAATTTATAATAATTTTGTAAGGAATGTTTAGTATTTTGTTAATGCAAAAATATATTATTCCAATAAATTTACAAAAACTATATCCAATCAACTGGAAATCTATTTTCACATCATATTGACGTTAAACTTTTTATTTTTGTCATTTATTACTCGAAATGCTAGTAGGGTATAGTTTTCATCAAATAAAAAATCTATTTATCATATAAAAATGTATATCTTGATGAACACACTCTTTGACCGAACCCTAGATGGTCCCAAATGGAAAAGTCATGAATACAAAGTTTGTTACACTCATCAAGTTCTACATTTGGTCTAATGGTCAATTTTTCTTTTGAAAAAGTTTGAACCACTCAATTTTAAATTTTGAAAAAAATTCATAGCCACGCATCAGTTTTCGAAACCCTAGATGGTCTCGAATGGAAAAGTCATGAATACTAATATTGTTCCACTCATCAAAATCTACATTTAATATATAGACCATTTTTGCATTTGTCAAAGTGTTGGGAAGGTGTAGTTGAAAATCCACAATTGACACATATAGTTTCATATAGTTTGTGTGAGATTCAAGATTTGGTGGGTATTGTGAACTTAAAGTTTCTCAAATGGAAAAATTGTGTATATAAAAAATTTAGATCTTGATGATATCTAACAACTTGGTATTCAAAATTTTTTCATTTTAAGTAATTTAGTTTGTCATTTGACCAAGTTTGACCAAAACCCGTCTTGGATATTAAAGAAATGTGCTTAGGATTGGCTCAAAATTATCCAAATGGAAAAATGGACAATATCAAATGTAGATCTTGATGATCTCTAACAACTTTGTATTCAAAATTTTTTAATTTGAAGTCATCAAATGGGTCATTTGACAAAGTTTGACCAAAGTCAAAGCATTGGTTTTTACAAAAACACCCTTTGACCGAACCCTAGACGGTCCCAAATGGAAAAGTCATAAATACAAAGTTTGTTACACTCATCAAGTTCTACATTTGGTCTAATGGTCAACTTTTCATTTGGAAAAGTTTGAACAACTGAATTTTGAATTTTGAGAGAATTCATAGCCACACAGCGGTTTCGGAAGCCTAGATGACCTCGAATGGAAAAGTCATGAATACCAATATTGTTCCACTCATCAAAATCTACATTTAATGTATAGACCATTTTTGCATTTGACAAAGTTTTGGGAAGGTGTAGTTGAAAATCCACAATTGACACATATAGTTTCATATAGTTTGTGTGAGATTCAAGATTTGGTGGGTATTGTTAACTTAAACTTTCTCAAATGGAAAATTTTTGTATATAAAAAGTTTAGATCTTGATGATATCTAACAACTTGGTATTCAATTTTTTTTCATTTTAAGTAATTTAGTTTGTCATTTGACCAAGTTTGACCAAAACCCGTCTTGGATTTTAAAGAAATGTGCTTAGGATTGGCTCAAAATTATCCAAATGGAAAAATGAACAATATATCAAATGTAGATCTTGATGATCTCTAACAACTTTGTATTCAAAATTGTTTAATTTGAAGTCATCAAATGGGTCATTTGACCAAAATTAACCAAAGTCAAAGCATTGGTTTTTACAAAAACACCCTTTGACCGAACCCTAGATGGTCCCAAATGGAAAAGTCATGAATACAAAGTTTGTTACACTCATCAAAATTCACAATTCTCAAATATAGTTTCATACAATTCTCAGAATTCGTACATTTTACAACATATACTATTAAACATGACTTTTGTTAAGCCGACACAACAGTGAACTTCTTCTTGACGTATGACCCTTGGTTATGATCCTGCCGTAACCATGGAGTATCCTTATTGTTTAACAGAATGCATGGGTCTGTGTTGACTATGAAGGGAAAAATTCGATCATCCCTTTCGTAATCGCCTGACATGTCTAACTTGTCCTCAATTCTGACAATATTTCTTTTTCCAGAAAGGACAATGTGGCGCTTTGGCTCATTGATGATTGAGTGGTCATCATTTTTTCCTCTCTTTGGTTTTGTAGACATATCTTTGACTTAGAACACCGGACTCACGTCTGCAGTAAGGACGAATGGTTCATCTTTGAACCCACTATTGTTAAGGTCCACGGTTGTCATCCCATACTCTTTGTCGACTGTTACCTCACCTCCGGTCATCTTCACCCATTGGCACCGGAACAAAGGAACTTTAAAATTAGCTGCATAGACTAGTTCCCATATGTCTTCTATGCGTCCATAATATGTTTGTCTGTTCCCATTTGGATCCGTGGCATCCACGCGTACACCACTATTTTGGTTAGTGCTCCTTTTATCTTGGCCAACTGTGTAAAATGTGTTACCATTTATCTCATACCCTTTGTACGTGAGGACATGCCATGATGGTTGTCTGGCCAACAAATAAAGCTGCTCATCAATGTTTTCATCACCCTGAAATTTTTTGCGCAACCAATCGCCAAAAGTTTCCATGTGCTGACGCATTATCCAAGCCTCATTCTTCCCGAGCCACTGGGACCGTAGGAAATCTTTGTGTACCTCAACATATGGTTCCACCAATGAGGAGTTCTGGAGAACTGTGTAGTGTGCTTTATTGAAGTAATTGTCTCCCGTACCAATATATGTTTTCTTCGCAAGTGTTCCCTTTCCGCTGAGTCTGCCCTCGTGTCGAGATTCAGGAATGCCAATTGGGTCAAGGTCTAGAATAAAGTCAACACAGAACTCTATGACCTCCTCTGTTCCGTAGCCCTTGGTAATGTTTCCTTCTAGCCGGGAACGACTATAAACATATTTCTTTAGAACACCCATGAATCTCTCGAAGGGGAACATGTTGTGTAGGAACACAGGACCGAGAATACGAATCTCTTTGATCAGACGAACTAGGAGGTGTGTCATGATGTCGAAGAAGGATGGACGGAACAGCAACTCAAAGCTGACGAGACATTGAACGACATCATTCTGCAGAGTAGCTAGTTGCTCTGGATTGATTGCCTTCTAAGAAATTGCATTGAGGAATGCACATAGCTTTACGTGGCTAGACGTACGTGTGGAGGTAAAATTCCTCTTAAAACCACCGGCAGCAATTGCGTCATTAGAACGTGACAGTCATGGGACTTCAAGTTCAAGAATTTCTTCTCTCGCACATTAATTATTCTCTTGATATTGGAGGAGAATCCAGATGGGACCTTGATGCTGCTAAGACATTCAAACATGTTTTCCTTCTCTTCTTTGCTCAGAGTTTAGCTAGTAGGGCTTAAGTAATGGCGTTCATCATCTGTCTTTTCTGGATGCAGGTTGTCTCGTTCTTTCATGCGCTGCAAGTCTTGTCATGCTTCAAGTGAATCCTTAGACTTCCCGTAGACACTCATGAATCCGAGCAAGTTCACACAAAGATTCTTTGTCACATGCATCACGTCAATCGTGTTGCGGACTTCTAGGACATTCCAGTAAGGTAGCTCCCAAAATTTGGATTTCTTCTTCCACATGGGTACGTGTACCTTAGCATCCTTGGGAACAGGTTCGCTACCTCGTCCCTTTCCAAATAACACTTTTATATCCTTGACCATTTCGAGTACATCATTCCCAGTGCCTTTCTTTCGTACTGGGTGGTTCACAGGAAGAAACCGACGGTGGCCAAGGTACACGACCTTTCGACATTTTTTCAAAAATACACAATCAAGGTCTTCATAACAATGTGTGCATGCATTATATCCCTTGTTTGACTGGCCTAAAAGATTACTCAGAGCTTGTCAGTCATTGATTGTTACAAACAGCAATGCTCGCAGGTCAAAGTGCTCTTATTTGTACTCATCCCATACACGAACTCCTGGTTTGCTCCATAAAAGTTGAAGTTCCTCAACTAATGGCCTCAGGTAGACATCTATGTCATTGCCAGGTTGCTTCGGTCCTTGGATAAGCACCGGCATCATAATAAACTTCCGCTTCATGCATAGCCATGGAGGAAGGTTGTAGATACATTGAGTAACTGGCCAAGTGCTCTGACTACTGCTCTGCTCACCGAAAGGATTCATACCATCTGTACTTATGGCGAACTGCAAGTTTCTAGCATCATCTGCAAAATCTGGGAATTCTCTGTCTATCGCTCTCCACTGGGATCCATCGGCAGGGTGTCTCAGCATATTGTCTATCTTACGGTCTTCTTTATGCCACCGCAACAACTTTGCATTGTCCTTGTTTCTGAACAGACGTTTTAATCGTGGTATTATAGGAGCATACCACATAACCTTGGCAGGAATTTTCTTCCTATGACGTTCTTCACCCTCAACATCGCCGGGATTATCTCGCCTAATCTTATACCGTGATGCCTTACATACTGGACATGCATCCAAATTCTCGTATTCCTCTCCACGGTAGAGGATGCAGTCATTAGGACATGCGTGTATCTTTTGGATTTCTAATCCCAAAGGGCAGACAACCTGTTTTGCTTTATACGTAGTGGTGGGCAATTCGTTGCCTTTCGGAAGCATCTTTTTTATGATCTTCAATAACTGCCCAAATGTCTTGTCAGATGTACCATTCTTTGCCTTCTATTGCAGCAATTCCAGTGTGGTACCCAGCTTTTTTTGCCCCTCTTCACCGGTGGGATATAGCGATTTCCTGTGGTCCTCTAGCATGCGCTCGAACTTGGCTTTCTCTTTATCACTTTCACATTCTCTTTGTGAATCACGGATGGCATCACCAAAAGCATCATCACCCCGATCATCTTCTGCCGCTACCTCTTCTTCATTATCTCCCCCCATTGTAACATCATTGAAGCCACCGTACTGAGCAATAATATTGGCGTGGTCCAATTCTTCTTCTTCTTCTTCACCTTCATCCATTATAATCCCGCTTTCTCAATGCTTGGTCCAACAAATATAGTTTGGTACGAAACCAAACTTTAATAAGTACGAATGAAGAGTTCTTGAGTTAGAATATTCCGTCAAATTCTTGCACACGACACATGGACAGCACATGAAACCGTCCCTCTTATTTGTCTCGGCCACACTTAAGAAATAGTGCACGCCATTAATGAACTCTTTGAAGCGCCGATCGACATTATACATCTAATTACGTGTTACCATCTGCATTAAATATAACATATATATTATGAAAACCATGCACACATATAGTTTCTCATCTTATTGCACAACATGTCTAACACACATAGTTGATTAATTCAAGCAAGCTTGGCTATAACAAATACAATCGCAACTAGCACTAAAAAAACCAAAACTAAAATGCACTTAAGCAACATAATTAGTTCGCGTCCGATCCCAACTATAATCGATAGATCATTCGCTTGATCAATATTATTGAACTCCTTTCGCCAGCTCACTGCCTCATCACCTTCAGCCTCAACCACCTGTGCAAAAGATTTCTTGATGTGTTCAATGTATTCTTCCTCCCAGTACCAACCTGTACATCCACCGGTACTGTCCCATTGAAATTAAAAGAGAGAATCAATCATTTAAAAAAATAAGCACATATATAAGCAAATGTCTGGAAATAACTCACATTACGATCCGAACACTTGTAGAATATACGACCCTTGTTTACTCCCTCTTTCGACACTTTATACTCCATCACAATTTTCTGCCCACACTTGCCACAAGTAATGAGAGGGAGTTCTGGCCGGTATCGCTTTTGAACCCGTTGACAGACCGAAGACCCGGTCACGGTTGCCATCTACTATCCATACTCAATTTTTAAACAATTATAAATTCCACATTTACTAGTAAACATGTATGATTAAAGAAGAACCTAATAATATCCTTTATTTGTCTAGTTACTTCAACAAATCTTCTAAATTATACAATGGACATCATGTAGTAATAAAAATAAATCAAGTGATATTAAAAAAACCAATTAATTTGAACTATCGTACTTTCTAAGATCATAAAAAGATACTATAATTCATTCTTGCAAACTACATTAATACTAGGTCAACCATGAAATATGATATATATATATATAGATACTAATTCATGTGAATGATTCAAAATAAGAAAGTGGATTTGAGCTAAAAATAATGGGAACATCATAAGCCAAAAACAACATGAAAAAGACAAGAAAGGCTGAAGTTAGTCACTGTTGGGCATTCTTAACGTCATTACCAAAAGTAGACTTAGTTTTCTAATTCTGATAACGGCGCCAAGAATGCCGAACCTATCCCTCATGCCAGTTAAGCCAAGTTGTCATCCCCAGCATGACATGAGAGACGCGGTATTGAAATATACAATTGCTCTTCTGAATGAATAATAAATGAGATCTGCAAGCACACAGATTAATACCGATGTAGCATTTTAACCGGGAAGTATTCCAGGTATTGTTATTTATATTTTTACCACTGGGAAGGGATTGCTAATCATCAATGTTGATTATGGAATGAAATATGGAATTGAGTATCTATCATTGCATTTGTAATAGAGAGCATTTATCTATCTCTTTCATACAGGGATAAATATCACATAAAATATTGATAAAGTATGAATGGCGACAAAGATAATTAATCTCATCAGCATAACTAGCCACATATAATAATGATAAGCACCTCAACAGATATTCTAGCAAGTCATTAACATGGAATTAGGATGAACTATAAGAATATTTCCTAAGTTATACTTAACTATAAAGTCTAGCATATCATAGTTAGTGCAATTATACTTGGCAATCATTGCGAGACAGGACTACGCCCATGCATAGTGATATTATCAAGGAAGATGAAAAACATAGCAATCACCCCCTGTAATAATGTTGCTCTGCCTGCTCTATACACGGGAGGGGGACTATATAAGAATCAATAGAGCTGTCACCACCAAGAACTACCCCGCGATCTGGCATATAGGGTACAATCACAGATAAATACGGTATAGGCACCACGCCTACACAATACTTATCATTTACCCACTGTACACATGGATAAACGCTATACGATCCTAAACATGTATATAATTCCAATCTAACTAAGCCAAGCATATAACTATGATCAACTAAGAACGATATAATTGCAAATATAAACAAGTAGAGCAAAGTCATAATCAATATATTAAAGAAGAACAAAGTCATATTCATAATATTGAAGAACAATGATGAACAAATGAAGAACAGTAGAGGAATTACCAAGAATCCTCTTGACAGATCCGGAAACCAATCGAAGATTGAATCCTTCTAGTTCTAATCCTATGTAGCTATGCTAAACTAGAGATCTGGTTGATGTGGTGGCTCTAGGGCTTGATCAGAGACTTCTTCTCCCGAGATGGATGAATAAATTAGGGTTTTTCCCCTCCTCTCCTCCAGGGGCCAGGGGGCCTGCTTATATAGTCCCTCCAAACGAATATGGACCGTCGGATCAAACCAACCTTAATCGCACGGTTTTCCTTAATCCCTTAGGTCGGTGGAGCATGATCCGCGAGGCGGAGCCTGATTGGCTCTTAGGCCAGGGCGGGCGCCCAAGGGGGAGGGCGGGCGCCTTGTCCCCGGGCCCGCTCGGCCTCCCGCTCGTTCCCATGGCTTCTGGACTCTTCTAGATGTTGGATAATTGCGGTGCATGTTAATATCTCTATGTAAACCCGACGTGTGGGCCTTTCTTCCATAATTCCTGATAACCCCTTGCAGAAATAGATAAACACCAAAACTCATGGAATTCTGTCAGATAAAACCTTAAATTTGGGTGTCGGTTGCATTTGGATCCTTTTCTTTGTTTATTTGTTGCTTATATTTGATACTTAAGGACCGTCAACAGTCACCTCCAAGCACGAAGAGACGATGACGGAGTCGAAGAAGATCAACGATGGGCGTCGGAGATGAAGAACAAATTTAGAACAAGCAAGAAGAAGCTCCAAGAACAACAATGGTGCTCTCGGTTTCAACTGGGCAGAGGGGAGGAGGTAGCCGGCCTATAAACCGGACGTTTAGCACCGGTTGAGAACACAAACCGGTGCTAAAGGGGACCCTTTAGCACCGGTTTGTGTTACAAACCGATGCTAAAGGCTTTGCCTCAGCCCATGGCACTGACCGGTGCTAAAGGGGACCCTTTAGCACCGGTTGGTAAGACGAACCGGTGCTAAAGGGTTCCTGCCACGACAGCACCTGTAAGTAGCCGTTGGGCAGGACCCTTTAGCACCGGTTCGTGTTACGAACCGGTGTTAAAGGGGCCTTTAACCTCGAGCCGCAAAAAGGCCGAGGTTTTTGACGATTTTGGGCACCGACCAATGCCTCATTCTGTAGTAGTGCATGATTTATTTTGGGTGACGTGGCCTTTTTTATAATGGAGTCTGGCTTAGTTTGTTCCTGCCATGGCCAGGCTCGGTCGGCCAGTAACAGGCCTGCTTCGGTTAATAATTAATGGAGCCGATAGTTTAGTTTAACTGCCTCGGTTATGCCTCGGTTATCCATTGATTAACCGAGGCCTTTCGTTGGAGGCAGTTAGCTCTGCCCGCCTCCATTAACCAAAAGCGACCGTCTTCATTAAAGTTTCTATACTAGTGGGGTTTGCTTACTCTATTGGAAGTCTGTTTTTTGCCATAAAATACTGTGCACGAGGCATTTTGGGTATGGGTCGCGTTATGCCTACCCTGTTGAAAGACAGTCTTAGGAGACTTGACAAATGCTACCAATGGAGGCAATTTGTTATACACTTTCAGATATGCAGTGTTCTGCATTCAGTATAAATTCATCCAACTAACGCTTCCCGCTGCCTATTTTGAACCAGGTAGGAATGGTGCATCCTGTAATTAGGTGCATGCATGCATGGACGTTAATTGCTGTTCAGGTGACGACGGCGGGGTGACAGCCACACCTGGGCTGCCGCAGTCACCGGCCAAATGCGGCTTAATTTTGCACGGCCTGGACCACGCATGCGCTTAGCGACGGAGCTAATCAATTGCTCCTCAGTCCATCAGACGAGTCCTCACGTAGTGCTTCCCATGCAGACAGAGACGAGGTACGTCCTCAACCACTCCAGGCATGCCGTATGCATGTATATATACGTACGTCCAGGGCTCCGGCCAAGGCAGGCAGGTCACCGGTAGCCATCGCGCGTTCAGCTGCATCTCGTCACATGCTGCACTTGCTACACTATACTAGAGTCCATGTCGCCAAGACACGACGACACAGTCGCTGGGACAAAAGAAGCTAACGGTGTACCGAACCATTTAAATCCCAGTGTCGTACATGCATGCTCTCCGACGATGCTCCCAGTACTTTAGCTAGGTGTGCCTGCTAATGGGTTAAAACCCACCGGCCGCCTATCCAAATCCAAGCCATAACAAATTAACTCTCGCTTTGTTTAGTTCACCCAAAAACCAAAAACTTTTCAAGATTCTCCGCCACATCGAATTTTGTGGCACATACATAGAGCATTAAATATAGTCAAAAATAAAAACTAATTACATAGTTTATCTATAAATCGCGAGATGAATCTTTTGAGTCTAGTTAGTCCATATTTAGACAATATTTACCACAAACAAACGAAAATGCTACAGCAGCCGAAAACTTTTCATTTCGACAACTAATAAACAAGGCCTCTCTTATTCAACCCATCCCATTTGTAGTTTCAACCCAACTTATTCCAACTCACACATTTATTTAACCTAACAAACCGGAGGTCCTCCTCGCGCAGCCAACCGGGCCACGTCGCCCCAAATTCTCCGATTCGTCCACGCCAGCGCCATCTCATCCCTACAGATTCCTATTGGTCCACATCGGCAAGGCCATCTCCAAATATAAGCAGCCCCTTCGTGTCCTCAAAAAAAAGGGAAGAAAAACGGAGACGGGAAACTTCTCGTTCTCTCCGACTCCGACACCGCCACCAGGCCGACCGCGACGGCGAATGGCGTGCCATGGCCGCCGTCGTCCTCCGCCACCGCCGCCTCCTCCTCCTCCTCCTCCTCCTCCTCCTCCTCCTCCTCCTCCTCCTCCTTTGTCCCCTTCCCTCCGGCGGCGGCGGCGTGGGCACCAGGCGACGGCGCAGCTTGCAGGCGGTGCGGCAACGCAGGTGAGGCCCGACGACCTCCTCCCTCTCCTCCATCCTTCGTGCGGCCTCCTCGGTGCCTCCTCTTGCCTCGACCCCTTCACGCTTCCTGTGGCCGAAACCCTAGCTGCCCGAACCCTAGGCTTGGCGTGCTGGGGCAGCAGGAGGGCCAAGCTCGGCGGCGGGCGGCGCGATGGTGCTCCTCTCTCTGTTTCCTCTCTCTCCTTCTCCCCTTCTCTACCCTCCACAGGCCTCCTCGATGCCGCCGCCGTCGGGGACCGTGAGCTCCTCAGCTCAGCGAAACCCTAAGTACTATGCCGGGCCTCGATCTATTTTCCTATTTGCCCGATGTCAAGTGCCAGCAGGCTGCAGGCTGCACGCGTCGTGCTGCAAGCAGTGGCCATGGACTGCCATGTCAAGTTCACCTAATGCCTTTGGTATATTTGGTATAATATTTGGTATATTAATATGTTTCATGCACATAGTTGTTTTTTTAGGTTCCATCCAAAACTAACAGTGATACAATCTTTTTCCTTTCTCTACTACATCTTCTAGGATCACGCAGGATAATAAAAGTTATTTAGAGCTATTTTTTAATACGACACAATCTACCATGTTGCCGCCATGTGTTATGCTCTTGATGCTAAATAAACAGGTGTCTACATGTAAGTTTGATTTTGTTCTTCAGATTTTTTATGAATCATGTTACATTATATGCACATGCAGTACTTCACACACTTTTGAATTATTACCTAAATAAAAGCTGCATGTATAGTATTTTCATGACAAAAACAACATCTTCCTATCTATTATTCTTTAGTAGTGTTAATTTATTCTCAGCTGCTCCTGCATACATCTAGTGTTATAGTATTTCAGTTTTTACAGCTTCTAAAAATATGTGCTTCCATGTTGTTGTCTTTTGTTAGATTGGGACACATCTACCAAGACTCAGTATCAATCTGGCTGCTCGACTTATGGATATAGGCTGCTCCGATGGTAAGATATTGACTCCATGTAGTTTCAAAGCCATGTATACAAATCCAATATTAATCTCTTTTGGCATTAGTATTTCAGTTTTTACAGCTTCTAAAAATATGTGCTTCCATGTTGTTGTCTTTTGTTAGATTGGGACACATCTAGCAAGCCTCGGTATCAATCTGGCTGCTCGACTTATGGATATAGGCTGCTCCGATGGTAAGATATTGACTCCATGTAGTTTCAAAGCCATGTATACAAATCCAATATTAATCTCTTTTGGCATTAACGAAGGAGCTCGTGTATTCACTATATTTCATATCCTATTGGGTTTGCACTGTTACACAGCTAGATTCTAATGATTTCATTTCTTACCGTTGGTTTTCATAGCATGTGTCTGAACCTTTTTAGTTTTGAATGTCATCGGTTTACAGGTTTTAGTCGGTATGGATTATTCTTTTGCCTATCCAGTTTCCTTTCTTTGTGCTTTTTTGTTTGCCCAAACATTTTACTCTTTATATTTATATTACTGCAGCCAAAGCATGTGAATTATTGGGTTGATGTGGGCTATGTGAGTGCGTGCATTTCCATCTCCGCATGTTTGGTCCATGAAGTATTTGCTGATTTCTTGTTGCCTATTGACATGCCATGTTTATATAGTATAATTGTGCTTGCTGTATTGTTAGTACTAATGGTTATAGTTACAAATATTTATTTTAGTCTAAACATGGATGCACCATATATTAGCCATTTCTTCTACAGAATGAAATTGCAGCATATCATCTATGGATTTCTTCTTTATTTTTAGAGGTTTTATGTTTAAATCTTCTGTTCTCTCTGCTCCTACAGCTATGTTTTTCTCTTCAAACACCGACCAATTATTTTTGGGAGTCCCCAGCACACCTTTTTCTTATTTATTCAGCCACCAAAATCATATGCCAGTTTTCCCTATCTTATTCCCAAGGCTCTTTAGACAACAAAAAGACGCATGACTTCTTCAATCTTAACAATATTTGGTTCTTTTACCAAAATTAGGATTATACCAGGTTGAGTAATGCATTTTCCTATTGCATTGTACCTACCAGCACAGCTCATGCGCTGATCATTTAGCATTTCCTATTAAAGATATTGTTGTTAGGCAATTGTTATGCTTTACCAGCAAATCATTTGATTATTACCTCTTAGCAATTGAGCTGTTTATGCAAGGGCTATTTGTCAAATTGTGTACTCCTTTCTACCAGGGTGTAACTACTGGTGCCAGTGGCATTGAGTCTCTATAGTGTGGCTTTGTGTGATTGATTCCAAAATTTTATGCCTCAAAAATGATATCTTTTTGTTTCGTTTTTTTGCTGTTGCCAAAGATTCTGTCACATTTAAATTTTGAGCAGGCCATACAAGAGCCTTTGTTCTATGAGACTGTAAGATGTAGTGCAGCGTAAATTGTTTCGTGGAAATGCCTATTAAGGTTAAGCACGCACTATATTTTTGGTGTGGGACATCATCTGCACAACAAAAATGCAATCCTAAAAAAATTGTACGTAGTCTATATTTTCAAATTTTCTTTTACAGTTTTGATTAGAAAACTATGAGTTTGTATCGTTGATTTTTTAAATAAGTTCTTCACCCTTACGTACCTTGTTTTGGATTTCAGAACCTGCTCATGCAGCTAGACATTTATGGGCTACTTATGGCGTCCCAGCGTGTATCTGCTCATGGTCTAATGTTTTCTTCTAGATTAATTCCCCCTCCTAACACACGCCACTGTTTGTTACCTGAAACACATGCCTACTATAATCCTATGATGAAAACTCAGTATCTATTGCTCAAGGATACAATCTGATGTTCATTTTCCTGTGAGGTACACGTACAGGGCATGGCTTGTTCCCTATATGATGAAGTTTTTAAAGAGTTATCTAGCTATCAGCATGCCCTGAAGCTCTAGGTTCATGAACAAATCAAGGATATAATCTCATGTCCATTTGCCTGTGAGGTACTGGGCATAGTCTCTTACCTATATTATGCAGTTTTTAAGAGTCATCTAGGTAACAACATGCCCTGAAGCTCTAGGTTCATGAACAAATGATGATTAATACATTTCTGAAGCCTTTAAGAATCTTTGTCGACTTTTTATATGGTCTAAGCCTATTTTCTGATAATCTCCTATCCTACCGAGTTGCCAATTCATCTCGTGCATTCCACATTCGTTAATTATATTTTTTACTTTTATGCCTCTTATCATGATATCTGACACAATTTGAACGACTCTTAGGGGCTATCTTTCATGTTTCCTAACTAAAGTCAGCTAACTGTGTGTCATGAATTATTGTTGTCGTTGCTCACAACATGTTGATCCCAGTTGCAAAGTTATTTTCATGTTTTGGGGTTCTATAGTGTGGCAACAAATGCTACTTACATTCTCTCTCAAATATTTTCATGTTTATTTTGTGGGCTGATGGACAAAGGAGAAGGATTTAGCTAATTGATTTATTTTTTTTGGGTGACTCCTCCGCTTGCTTTGTCTATATTTTTAGACTTTTCTATGAATCAGATTGGAGACCAACTGGATGCTTTATTTTATCATTTACTTGATTGTAGCTTCTCTTATCTCATGAAGGCAGGTGAAGCATATTTAATCCTTCATTTTTCTATGCCTACCAGTTGTCTTACCCAATCTAATATTTGATGCAGTCCTACCCCATTAAAGGTATGCTGGAGTCGTTCATTTTACCAACCATTGATATAGTGGATGGAAAAGTGTGAAACACAATATTGTGTTTACAAATTGCTTTTATATTATGCATTCACCTTT
Organism: Sorghum bicolor; assembly: GCF_000003195.3. NCBI lineage: Eukaryota > Viridiplantae > Streptophyta > Magnoliopsida > Poales > Poaceae > Sorghum > Sorghum bicolor. The sequence goes on from NC_012877.2 coordinate 16,173,886, forward strand.
GTTATCAGTACTCTTCTTACTCATGTGCTTACCAGCACGTGCCTTTCATCCTTGTCATCATTATCTTGTGTAAAAAAGGATTTATGTTCACACTATATGTTTTGGTTAGTACAATTTGACTGGTCACTATACTTAGTACCAGGTATAGAACTGAACAATGTCTAACTCTGATGTCCTATGCACAAAGATAGTGCCATTGTGGTCATGTACAGATCTCAAGCAGACCATAACGGGTCAACTCACCGACAAGATGATGATGTCTTCTCTGAGCCTCATCAAGGTCAGCGACCATATAATTTGCAAAAATAAGGTCAGTGACCACAGTAGTAATTCCTTTGTGTTCCTAATATTTGTTGTTAGTCTTCCTATAGCGTACTCCTTAATATGTACGTTAGACCCGCTTTTAGGAAATTCACACAAAGATGACAAACATGATGGCTATGAATTCGACAGTGCATTGATCCTGCTTCAACCCATACCATTTATTTGTATGTTATGTCATTTTCGGTTAACCATACTATGAATTTGAGTGCTGCCATTCGTTTTGTCTGCAATCAGCTATGTCTTACGACATGTCTAGAAATATTTATGTTATTTATGATTGAATCTATAGAATATATTTCTTTATCATGCTATTTAAGTCAACCTTGTCATCAATTTGAAAGCACAATTTACATACTGTTAAATTTTGGTGCAAATTAATTTCCGATTCAAGTTGTTAATGTGAGCTAGCAGTTTCCAAGTTATAAAACTTCTAATTCTGTATCTAACTAGCGCCCATGTTACATAGTCTTATCACTGTTGAAGACTCTGATGATCTCACTGACAATGATGAAACTCTCCCATCTCACTTAACATTAGATTAGAGGTCCAAAAGATAAGTATAATCAATCTGTCTTCCAAGCTTTAGACCTCATAAGGCCTCTATGTGTACTGTAACCGTATTTGCAACTTATGATGGTACAGCCGCAACAATAACCAGGCATAAAACTGACAGATCGAACAACTGGGCAAAAGTTAGTGCCTGAAAGTTTACTTCAGCAGAAGGCACAAAATAGGTAGCAAATATTTTTTTACACTCATGTAGCCTCTATTCTCTTTCAGAAAAAATCTAAAGGAAACAAAGATACATACATGTCTATACGTACACCATACCCATCATAGACAGGATTCTGAATTATTCAAACCTCGGCTTGTATTTATTTTTTTTTAACCTCTGCTTCTATTTATGTTGTACATAAAACCTACCTATAATACATGATCATATAGCTTCTGATCCATGTATGCAGGATATGAACATTAATCTACATGAATCAGTGCCCCCAATTTCAAATTTTAAGGATAATGGACTCACATTCTTATATTGTGGCTATGTGCATATATTTACTAAAGCCTACAGATATAAAAAATAAAAATATATGGAAAGCACCAAAGTTATAGACTTCCTATTCTTTCATTAGGTTAGATATTTTCTACATGTGTTGCACAGATCTGCTGTAAGAAGCTATTAATAATAGTACATGTATTTTTACATTCTGATAGGTTATATGTATTTTCAAAACCAAGGTTGGACACCAATTTGATTTTAAGAACATTATAGCCTCAAATCAGTATAGTCCAGTTCCTCCATACCTATAATCTATTATACAATCTGCTAAACATGCTCTTTTTTGAACATCTGCAGTGTCCTTTTGCACTACGAAACATCGTGCTCCTGAGCTTCTAAGCAATAAATATTCAAAGACAGAAGCTTTTCTAGACTACATTTGGTAGAACTTTAGATCACTAAGTTATGAGGCTACAAACTATCATGGATGATTGTAATTACCAGTGTTGCCCCGCACATCTGCTACCTATGCCTTACAAAACCAAACACAGTCTATCTTATTCAGCAATTACTTACACTTGCCGAAAATATTAATGGCCTACAATTCATTCTTATTTGTGGCCTACATGAATTGGCCAATTTTGTGTTAGCGCACAAGACCTTATCATTCTAAATATAGTTAACATCTTTCACTGTATTTCTACAACTGTTTTGCCTCGGTATTTCTATAGCTGTTTCACCTCGGCGCGCAAGGGCGCGCCATTCCTACTAGTACTAACTAAACCCGTGGGCCGTGGGTTGTTATAAAAGCCATGGATTTACATGAAAAATATGAAATGTATATATGTAAGGGGTTGCATAAGGAAATATTAATCCTGGATTTAAATATCACGTTTACATTATAAAATTGTATCAAAATTGACTAGAATTTGTTATAGATGATTTAATATAACAAGCAACTACTTCATGCTAATTTAATGTGGACCCTACATTAAAGCTAGACACTAGAAAGAAGGCAAATTTGTCAGAAGACATTGTTAAAATGTGGCTTTTACCGCAAACCACTAAAAAATTGGTGGCGGCTGCACAACGGCAGCGGTGCCTGCTGGCTGCGGTGGCGCGCCAAGCAGCGGGGTCACGTGCCACTCAATCCTTGAAGCGAGCGGAGCAGCAGCGGCGCCCAGATGCCGCCAGCGCCAGGGAAGGCTACACAGAGAATGGCTAGCTCCGGCCTCCGCCGAGGAGCAGCAGCAGAGGCGCCCAGAGCGGACTCTGCAGAGGATGCGCCGCGCCGAGCCGCTACCTGCTCGCGATCTTTTTCTCTGAGCGAGATGAGCGAACGAATTGTTCGGCAAGAGAATAAGACCAAGGGCACATTCGTTCTTTCGCGTGGTTGTCCACTAAAATCAAATATAATAATGAGGTTAGTGTCCTACAGCATATAAGCAACGTTTTTAGATGTCTTTTGGCAAATACACTTTTTTAAGTGGTTCGTAGCAAAAAGACAGGTTTTAAGAGTCTCTTGTGGCCAATTTTGACTAGAAATAAAAGTTCGCATTACACCTTAAAATTTTAATGAAATTAAGTGAAAATTTATTAGATAAATTTCGAAATATCATGAAGCTAATCTATGCCAATTAGCAGAGCAAGATATGCACGTGGGCCCCACATCCAGAAGGCGGACCCTAGAAGTAAAAGCTCTCATTCACATCTTAAATTTTATCAAAATTGATTGAAATTAATTAGATAAGGTTCAAAATGTCATGAAGCTAACTTGTGTGCTAGTTAGCGCAACAAGACATGCACATGAGCCCCACATTAAAAGCAAAACACATTTCAAATCAATATATGTGTATACTATGATATATTGAAAATTCAACATCAATCCATGGGTTCAACCCATTCAAACGCCCCAAAAAAGAACCCAATACCAAGTTATCAACCCATCCAACCCAATTTTCTATTAAACCCAAACCAACCTAACCCGCTAAGTAAATTATGCCATTCACCCACATGAAAACCCAACCCATTATACCCACTAGCAAATATGCCCATGTGTTGCAACGGGAGAAAAACATCAAATGGTCATAAAAAGTGATGACATAATGTTACATATCTATTTATATTTATCTTTTTTATAAAAATTAAAGTCCATAATTTATTTTATTGATAACCATGACATCTATGGTATGAGATAGTTAATATTTACAATATTATGTAGCTTGGAGACATATTTATTTAATAATAAAAATAGTATTATATTAAAACATGAGAAGTTTGTTGCTAGCATTTTTTATTTAGATTAGGATTTCTATAAAATATGATATATCAGTTAAATATATGTAGATTATGAACACATGGGCTTATGAAGTGTCATATGATATAACAACACATCGTGCAAAGGTAGTGGAGGCATCTTTTTTATATTTGTACATACTTAAATTGATGCTAAACTATTTAGCAAGCATAAATTTAGGTAAATTAGTAAATTAGTGAGATATGCAGGAATGGTGCTAAAACTTTTACCACAAATCAAGCATCACATTAACTAGGCTACCATAAAATTTTTATAATAATTGGAGCAAGATAACTACAATTTCAATTTTACACTAAAAAGCATAGGCAAGCATCTTCAGCAAAAAAATATACTAAAATTTGTGATATTTTTTCTTTACTACATGGATCTGCATATGTAGAGCTTAACAAATTTTGTTTTGTAATTTTTAGTTTTTTCTATGAATTTCTACGCATTTATTAATTTTTAGTCGATATAAAGAATAAAAGAAAAGTAAATTAATAGGATAAACACTTTGCACATATTTTTTGTTTACTGTATGGATCTACATATGTGGAGCTGAATAAAATTTGTTTTGTATTTTTTAGATTTTCTATGAATCACTACATATTTATTAATTTTCAGCCAAATTAAAGAATAAAAGAAAAGAAAATTAATAGAATATAAGAGATTTTGCATTAGGAACCCTGAAAAAAAATTATTTTCTTTTTACTTTCTACGAGCTGAAGATTTTGCATTGGGAACTCTAGAAAATATTCTATTTTCTTTTTCTCTCCTACAAGCTTTAAACGAACCGAGAGACCGATTCCGGGCTAGGCTAGACGGGGCGGAAGAAAATTTTGGCAGACTGAAATTTTCACAATTTATTAGTAGGTATAGATTAATAAGCCTTTTAGGGTCGGCAGCCACCTCGTTTCGTCCTCTGACTCGAACGAAAGATGCCCTGTGAAGCATGCAAGGACGATGCAGGATGATACGGTGATTCTTTGGCTAATAAGGGCGTCCCGGAGCCCGTGCAGGCTGTGCGACCGAACTGGGCCCTCAAAATTTATAGGCCCCAAAATTTACTAAGTACTCTAAGTATATATAATAATTTTAGGTTTGTTTTAATTAGTAAATTAGTCACAGAGATTCAATAAACGTGGCCTGCTACTTCCTTTGAGAGAAAGCACATTAAGTCCATGATCGTGAGTTAGAAAAGTCTATGGCCGGTAATTCTTCTTCACATAAGTTTGTAACCCTTCCTGAGTTTGTGGCTCCGTCCCTTAGACTTGTTCCTCGCCCGTGGTGTTGTTCGTCGCTCAAGAGTCGAGATCTAGTAGCAATCCTAGACGGTTGGACCTAGATTAATTAGAACGCCAGATAGAGATCATTGTCTGAATATACACAATCTCTATTTTATTTAGTTAATCTTTTATACATTGCCTTTGTAATATATTGATATTTAATATTATCTTTTTATAGAATTTGACAATAATATTAGGCCTCCACTTGTTGTTTTAAACTGGGCCTCATGTTTGTCAAAGACGCCCTAAGAGGGATTGTACAAGGTTATCAAGGAGGTTCTAGGAAGAGTTTTATCTGGAACTACCATTAGGCCGTGACAAGTTCTCCCTCACTTGGAATAAAGCTCATCTTTGAGTCGAGCACCTTGGAGTTGGGCCGCGCGTGCCTCGTGGGCCTTGGCGAAGGAGGCACATTGTTACTACTGCTACTTCTAGGGTCATCAGAGCCATCAGCTGGTGTAGGAACATGGGTGCTGCTGACATTTTAGATGGAGCAATCCAGATTGCAGCAATTGCCACTGCATTGCTTCGTCGTCGTCGATATCGACATGAGAAGCCTTGGCTGTGCAGTCCAACTGCCAATCCTCCCATGCATGCACCACTGATCTTCCTGTTTGTATATGTGACACCTCCCAGTCATGGATTCCAATGTCAAGGTGCCTAGTTTCAAGGTCAAGCATTGGAAGGCCATCAACATGAACCTCCGATTCAACCATCTTGAGGCAACCTTGAACAACAGCAATGCAAGGAGCCTTCAATGCCCTTCCTGTGATTGCGTCGAGGAAGAACTCGACTAGACGAACCAAGGACCGTGGCAAAACAAGATTCCAGAGATCAACCCAGCCCATCGTGCCACCTTCACCTCCGAGGACCGAGGGTGATAATTGTGGTTGTAATATGTTGGTTAAGCCGAAGAGCATTACTAGGGATCTCGTTTGGGAACAGCCTCTGATGTGTCACTATTGACACCTTGCTGAGAGAGGTCCAGGCCCACGATTTGGACATGAACAAGTGAAGGTCGAACCCGTGCATAGTAAGAGACAGCACATCGATGGTGAAGTGCTCACCACGAGGAAGGAGGCCAACTTCATCGTCATGGAAGGGGCGTGGGGCCAGGGCTTGGGGAGCAGCCGAAGCGACGGGCTTTCAGCCTGGTAGAAGATCGCCCTTCTCCCGCGACTTGACGGTCGGGCAACCGAGCGGACACGGAGGAAGCGGTCTACAGCGGGAACGATACGGGCATCCTCCAAAAAGAGGTTAGGGCCCAGATCAGGGCAGTGCATGAACAGGCCGGAGGGTCATCGGGCGAGATGGAAACCTTGATGGATTTCTTGTTACTCGTGAAGTGTACTGCAGTGGTGTCGTTGGGGCATTCGCCGATGTAGGCACCGACATCGAAGAGGATCTAGGACCGACGAGAGGATGCCGATGAATTTGGTTGTTGGTCGGTGGCAGTAGTGGCTGGCCATGGAAATTTTTTGTCAGGAGAGAATGGCCTTTATGTAGATGACGGCGGTGCTGCCTTTCATCAAGTGACGAGGTGTCTGAGAAGAAGTCCCACAACAAATCCTAGTAGGAAATTTAAATTTTTGCCATCATTGTGATTGCCACTCATCTAGTTACTAACATTTGTTTGGCAATTATAAATTTACCACATCGACAGTTCAAAGTGCATCATTTGTTTCCACTTTTGACGTCATGGCAGTCCAGATCACCCTTATCAGGTAGGTGGAAAGACCTTCTTGCCCTTGGCACCTTATCCTCTCGGTTGGGCCCTTGCTTAGCTCATTCCCTACCCTTCTCTCCCTCTTCCCTATCGTATAGCTCTATGTCGACTCCGACGATAACTATCCACTCCAGTGATGATGGTGCCCCTGCTCCACATCGAACATGACGGATCTGCACTTCCCACATGTGCTCCCAATACAAGGAAGGCTAGTGAGCCCATTGCCCCTTATTATGCATGCAACATTGGTGATCTAGTGTTAGGGTTTCATGGGGATTCCGCGTTCTTGGTCTAAACTGGTTTTTTCACTTTTCATTCATAGGCGGGTGATATTGTAGCTATTCCATCCGGATCTATGACAATGGATACTACCAATTGCCCCCTTGGTAAGTCCTGGTCTTGCCACTATAGCTAACAGATTACATGGTCTGGGTATTTGTCTAACTCTAGAATGTTTTTATGTTACATTCATGCTAGGATTGAACCTGACAAATGCTTTTAGAGTAGTTCTTAAGTGTGCTAAGTATACTGCTGATGTTGAATATGGACTGGTAGAAATGGTTGAGCAAGAGCATGAGTTGTGGCTGGATAGGAGCAGTGCTTATAGTCTATCTCATTGTAGATTGAATTTCAAGCAAGATTTCGCTATGGTTATGTTGACACCATTTTTGGACACGTACCCAGAAACCAGTAGAATATAGATCGGCAGGAGGAGCAACGGTAACTAACCTACAGAAGAGTTGCCAATGAAGATAGTTGCCGATGAAGAGACGATTGAATATGACTAAGTCCGGAGGTGGTGACGTATTCTTGCCGATGATCAATATTGGTGTCTGCCGATGGCCATAACAGGAAGACTGCCGATGACTCTGAAGGAGAGCGTGGAGGTTGCCGATTGATCCGTGGCAGTGTTCCGGTCGGTTACAAGGGGGTGGTATTATGTTTTCCCTAGTTATTTAAATTCGTTTTGTATACGGATTCTGTTTAATTTGGAATTCGAGTCCTAGTCGTGTCTAATTGTAGCTCTTTGAGCAGGGTATAAATGTAGACCCTAGGGCCTTGTAATGAGACATCTATCAATCAATCAAACACAAGTTTTTACTCATATTCCAGCATATACTTTTTCGACGACTTTGTCATATTTTCCTTTTTATTACGAGTTCTTAGGAGTTCATCGACTTAAGCTCGGCGTATTCTCGAGTTCCGCGTGAATACCTCTTGGCCGTGACATCCGGGCGCATCGCTGTTGTCGGGACCAAAGTATTCGAGTTATTACCTTTGCCGATAGTAAGGTCAAATCGGCTGGCACGCCTTAACGTTTAAATCGGGTATTAGCCCTTTGTGTTTGCAGATCAGCTTTTGCATCAACACATCTTTTGGCACGCCCGGTGGGACTTATTCAAGATCAAGATCAACATGTCGACTACCGAATTCGACTTGGAGAACGTCATCCCCGTGACGGAAGCCAATCTCAAAGATGAGCAGAAGCAAGCTATTGCAAAAGCCATGGAGGATTACAAGCAACAATGTTTGAAGTCCTTCAGCATCAACAGGAGTGGCAAAGTAATCCAGAAAGAAGCACTACCGGCTCCTCAGTAGGTTACTTTTGATGCCAATCCTGGTAAACTTCAAGACATGGTTAATAGTGCTACTAACCGTGCCTTGATTAATCAAGCTGGTGTGCTGTCCAATATGGTTTTCAACGCCGTGGCTTGAACTTTCAAAGAGGGACAATTGCCACCAAACTATGTGGGCCCTGTCTATCATCAGCCAGGATCACCAGTTGTCACGGCTCCATCGGCTGCTACGGCCGCTGCGGGTACAGAAACTACCGTTCCTCCGAGCACGTTAGGGGTCACTAACGCGTAATCTACGCCGCTGACGACCAATCCATCAACTTCAGATGAGCAGATCAAGCTTGCTACGGATCTATGGCATCGGCAATGTCGGGGTCAGTTTCTCCCAACTGGTGGGGTTATGGTATGCCCCCAGAGATGATGTTGAAGACTCCTGAAACATCTCAGACGGCTGACATGAGAGGCAAGGCTCCTATGGCATCGGCACCTCCAAATTTACCAATGAATCAGAGTCCCCGCATACTACAACTACTACTACAAGACCTTACACTGGGAATTCTCAAGCTCCAATGTTTCAGATGCCTAACGCATCGGCACATTCAATGCTGACGCAGCAGAGGTTCATGACACAACCAGGATTTGGCAATTCAATGATGATGCCCAATCTTCAGTCATCGGCAGCCGATGAATGCTAATAGTGGATGGCCTGGACAGTTTGTTTTTCCACAGGTCTCTCAGCAGAATCATCAAGCTTTAGGGTTTCAACAGGGACAAGTCCAACCTGGGTTCCAGAATCAAGGGTTGCCTAACCAGCCGATGAATCTCGGTCAACAGTTTGGTGGTCAGACGATCAACCCCATGTTCCATGCAGATCATGCGCCTCAGCGACACGTGGAAGTGTATCACCAGGCGCCAGATCCACAACCACCCCATCGGCAAGATGCCGATGCCTATTGGGCCGATAAGATTGCTAAAGTAATGAGGGACCAATTTGGGATAAAATCCAAAGTCAACACTTACTCTTATCGGACACCGTATCCTCCTGCATATGATTTAATTCCACTTCCAAATCGGTACAAGGTGCCAGATTTCACTAAGTTTTCTGGACAGGATGATACATCGACTATGGAGCATGTCAACAGGTTTATCATCCAATGTGGGGAAGCTGCTAGCAGAGATGAGTTAAGAGTTCGCTTGTTCTCATCATCTTTATCTGGATCGGCTTTCACTTGGTTTATATCATTGCCTCCTAATTCAGTGATCACTTGAGCCGATCTGGAGAAGCAGTTCCACAAGTATTTCTTTTCTGGAGTCCATGAGAAGAAGATTACCGATTTGGTCAGATTGAAACAGCGCAATGATGAATCGGTCGAAAGTTTTGTGCAGAGATTGCGGGAAGTCAAGAATAAATGCTATAGTCTGGTTTTGGACGATCGGCAGTTGGCCGATTTGGCTTTCCAGGGTTTGTTGCCACATATTAGGGACAAATACGCTTCTCAAGAGTTCGAGAGCCTGAGTCACCTGGTCTAGAGGATTTCCGACCAGGATATCAGGCCCTTTGAACCTAAGAGAGCTTGGAACAAAAAGGTGTCATTTGTTGATGAGGCAGCAAGCTCAGATTCTGATGAAGAGCCAGTCATCGGCTTGACAGAGTGGGTGAAGAATAAGAAGCCGATGTCTTGCCCTTTTGGGCATAAAGAGCCAGAGAAGTTCACATTTGATATCACCAAAGCCGACAGGATATTTGAATTTTTACTTTAGGAAGGTCAAATCAAAATGTCACCCAATCATGTAATTCCATCGGCTGAATAGTTGAAGAAGATGAAATACTGCAAGTGGCATAATGCAACCTCTCACAGCACCAATGAGTGCAAAGTTTTTAGACAACAGCTGCAATCGGCTATTGAATCTGGCAGAATCAAATTTGATAGTTCCAAAGCTCAAAAGCCGATGAAGATCGATCAACATCCTTTCCCAACAAATATGTTGGATGCTAAGGGGAAAACCAAGGTCTTGACATCAGAAGCAGCTAAGAGGAGTGCATCGGTAGATCCTCAGCATCAAATTACTGCTGCCGATGCCAAAGAAAAAGGCTTGATCCAAGAGGGAACTAACTCAGGAAGGCCTCCCCGATCTGGTATTGTGATAACTCATAGAAGGCCTCGGGAGACTTGGCAGCAACGTGAGGATCGGTATCGGCGTCAGCAAGAAGATTATCGTAGGGAAGAAGAAAGACGCCGTCAAGAGTGGAATCGACACAAGGATCACTGGAACTGCCCGTTCTTTATCCATTGCTGGGAGCAGAACATCAAGTTGCCCACTGTTAGAGATTGTCCTGAATGCAATGGTTACGATCGGTATGACAGATCCGATCGACGCTATCACGATGATGATCGGCGATTTAATGGGCCGATTAGGGGGAAAGCGTCCGTTCATGATCGGCTGGGGGGCAGACTCATTGTGCACGATAGGCTTGGTGATCGTGTTGAATATTTTTCCAGGAATCAGGAAGAGCTTGAGGAGATGGCTAATGCACGAGTTCCCGATGAGTTCATATTTTGCAGGGACGCTAATACTTATCGGATGGAGTCAAGGGAACGTCGTCGTCCATCGGCAAGGCAGTCACCACTTCCCCCATGGTGTCCAGAAGGGTTAACCAAGACACAGAAAAGAAGACTGCAGCGCGAAAGATGAGAAGAACTAAGCAAGGGCGAGAACTCTGGCCAGTCTGGGGATCAGCAACAATCAGATCCTAAGGGGAAAGGGCCATCGGCAGGTGTTAACATGGTATTTATGTTGCCGATGGAATTCCTTGCGCCATCCAGTGAGGACGAGGAGTTGGAGTTTTCCGACCAGATAGCTCAGTTGGCTCTGGATCCGATGACAGCTATCTTTGAAAAGCCTGCCGACAATGAAAGGCAACATCTTAAAGCTCTGTTCGTCGAAGGAAGAGTTGATGGTCAGCCAATGACCAAGATATTAATTGATGGTGGAGCTGCTATCAACATCATGACGTATGCAGTCTATCGGAAGCTCAGAAGAGGAGATCAAGATTTGACCAAGACCGATATGATGCTAAAAGATTTTGAAGGGAATGTGTCTCCAGTTAAGGGGGCAATGTGCGTCGAGTTGACCATCGGTAGCAAAACCTTGCCGACGACCTTCTTTGTGATCAGCGGAAAAGGTGCTTATAACTTGTTGTTGGGGAGAGATTGGATTCACGCCAATTGTTGCATCCCATCTACAATGCACCAGTGCTTGGTTCAGTGGGTAGGTGACAAAATCGAGATTGTCCCGGGGGATTCTTCTTATGTCATTGCATCGGCAGAAGCAGACACCTATGAAAGGACTAGGTGTATCTCGGAAGAAATTTGGGAGAAGGATTTCCTCAAAGTTGCCGATTATGAAATTCCACCGATCTAAGCAGTCGGTTCTGATGAGGAGTTTTAATGGATAGGTTCGCCGATGATGGAAAGTTAGGCCAAGTGTTCACATCGGCCGATGATTTAGTAGAGGAAGATATAGGTAGTGGTGATAAGTCTAGGCCTACTTTTATTAGTGCTAAGTTAAATTCTGAGTGTAAGCAGCAGTTAACCGACTTGTTAAAGGAATATAAAGATTGCTTTGCTTGGGATTATACTGAGATGCCTGGTCTAGACCGATCGATTGTTGAACATCGGTTACCCATCAAGTCTGTATTTCGGCCACATCAACAGCCAGCTCACCGATCTAATCCTAATATTCTTCTTGATATTAAGGCCAAAATAACCAAACTCATTGAAGCTAAATTTATTCGGCAATGTCGGTATGCCGAGTGGATTTCCAATGTTGTTCCAGTCTACAAGAAAAATGGGAAGCTTCGGGTTTGTATTGATTTCAGGAATCTTAATAAAGCTACACCGATGGATGGCTACCCAATGCCAGTTGCCGATCTACTAGTTGATGCTGCGGCTGGGCATCGGATCATCAGCTTTATGGATGGCAATGCAGGGTACAATCAGATATTCATGGCTGAAGAAGATATTCCAAAGACTGCATTTAGATGTCCTGGTCATGTTGGGTTGTTTGAATGGGTAGTCATAACCTTTGGTTTGAAAAATGTTGGTGCTACTTATCAGAGGGCTATGAATTTTATTTTTCATGAGTTCATCGGCAAGCTGGTGGAAATTTATATTGATGATGTGGTGGTTAAGTCTGGAGATATCACGAAGCATCTTGCTGATTTGTGAAAGGTGTTGGAATGCACAAGGAAGCATGGTTTAAAGATGAATCCCAATAAGTGTGCATTTGGTGTATCGGCATGACAATTCCTTGGGTTCATGGTGCATCAAAGGGAGATTGAAATTAGTAGAAGATCCATTGATGCTATCAATAAAATAGTTGCTCCTACCAACAAAACTGAGCTCCAGTCCTTGATCGGCAAGGTAAATTTTATCAGAAGGTTCATATATAATTTGTCTGGTAAAATTCGTGCTTTCAGTCCTCTGCTCAAGTTGAAAGCCGATCAAGAGTTCATATGGGGAAAAGAGCAACAGTTGGCTTTGGATGAAATCAAGAATTATTTGATAAATCCTCCGATTCTGATTCCACCTCAACAAGGAAAGCCCTTCAGATTATATTTATCTACCGATGGGAGGGTCATCGGTTCGGCTTTGATTCAAGAGTTTGAAGGGAAGCAACGTGTAATTTACTATTTAAGCAGAAGATTGGTTGATGCTGAGACTAGGTATTCGGCTATTCAAAAGTTATGTTTATGCCTATATTTCTCGTGTATTAAGTTGAGGCATTACTTGTTATCGGCTGAATGCACTGTTATATGCAAAGATGACGTGGTCCGATATATGCTATCTATGCCGATTATGAGTGGTCGGATCGGTAAGTGGATCTTGGCACTGTCAGAATTCGATCTGCGGTACAAATCGGCTAAGGCGGTTAAAGGGCAGGTTATGGCCGATTTTGTGACTCAACATTGCGGCGCAGTAGAGACTTTAGAAATTGTACCTTGGACGCTCTTCTTTGATGGATCCACGTGTGACCGGGGGCAGGAATCGGCATAGTGTTAATTTCCCCTCGGGGAAGGAAGTATGAGTTTTCCTTGCCGATTGTAGCCACGTCAACGAATAATCAAACTGAGTATCAAGCTTTGATAAAGGGGTTGGAATTGTTAAGAGAGGTCCATGCTGATGCTGTTGAAGTCTTCGGGGATTCTATGCTAGTTATAAATCATTTAGCTGGAAGTTATGAATGTCGAAGCGAAGTCTTGATAGCTTATTATGAGAAAAGTATGCGGCTATTAAAGGAATTCAAAGATTTCTGGTTAGAGTATGTTCCTCGATTCCATAATGAGGAGGCTAATCGGTTGGCTCAGCATGCTTCAGGGTATCAACCTATGGTTAACATGTTATCGGCAATCGGTGCCGATGATTGGAGGAAAGAAATCGTTGATTATTTAAAGGATCCATCCAAGAAAGTTGAGAGGCGTGTTCGGTTTCAAGCTACCAAGTATGTGCTCCTCGAGGATGAGTTATATTACCAGACGATCGATGGAGTTCTTCTCAAATGCTTAGGTGATGATGAAGCTAAAAGTCTAATGGGGGAAATCCATGAAGGAGTATGTGGAGCACATCAGTCCGCATTTAAGATGAAGTGGATCATCAGGAGAAATGGGTATTATTGACCAACTATACTTGAAGATTGTTTTAAATATTTCAAGGGATGTCAAGGATGTCAGAAATTTGGCAATATTCAAAGGGCACCCGCATCGGCCATAAATCCCATTATTAAACCCTGGCCGTTCCGGGGATGGGCTATTGATCTGATCGGCCAAATTTACCCGCCATCAAGCAAAGGACATAAATTCATCTTGGTCGCCACCGATTATTTCACCAAGTGGGTTGAAGCTATTCCTTTGAAGAAAGTCACATCGGCCAACATGATTGATTTTGTGAAAGAGCATATTATTTACCGATTTGGAATTCCTCAAACAATTACTACCGATCAGGATACTATGTTTACATCAGGGGAGTTTGATGAGTTTGCAATCGGTATGGGAATTAAAGTATTAGATTCTTCTCCTTATTATGCTCAAGCTAATGGGCAGGCCGAAGCATCTAACAAAGGAATTATCAAACTCATTAAATGGAAGATTGAAGAAAATCCTATGAGGTGGCCTACGTTGTTGAATGAAGCTTTGTGGTCATATCGGATGGCTTGTCATGGGTCGACCAAAGTTTCACCTTATCAGTTGGTGTATGGACATGATGCAGTGCTACTTTGGGAAGTTAAAACTGGGTCTAGGTGACTATCTTTTCAAGATCAATTGGCTGCCGATGATTATACTACTTTGATGACAGACGAGTTGGATGATCTAGCAGGGCATCGGCTAAGGGCTTTGATAAGTATAGAAGAAAATAAGAAGAGAGTTGTCAGATGGTATGATAAGAAGGTAAAGGCTAAGGAGTTTGCTGATGGAGACTTAGTATGGAAACTAATCTTACCTATCGGGACTAAAAGTTCAAAATTTGGGAAGTAGTCTCCCAATTGGGAGGGTCCCTATCGGATAAATCGATCTGCTTCTGTCAACGCCTATATCTTAGAAACTCTCGAAGGGGTTGAATTTCCCAGAGCATTGAACAGCAAATATTTAAAGAGATATTACCCCAGCATATGGCTTGATGCATGAGAATTTAAGTGCCGATAACATTCATGTCGGCTGAATTAAAAGTGTATCTAGGGCCAAACTCAATGTTTGAAAAGGCGCCGATAACAGTCCTATCGGCTAGACCAAAATATCAGGAGTGTTTAAAGGAAAAGAGCAAAGTACGCCACCGATGAAGAATTCACATGTTTAACAAAGCCTGGATCGTCGATATGGCGCGCAGGCGGATCTGGTTGGCTTCTTCTATCTCCTTCGTGTCATCATCAGCAGAGCCCTCCACTGGCTTCAGCTTCTTCTTCATCTGCAGTGCTTTGCGGGCTTGGACATTTCGCTCTTGTTCAAGAATCTTGATCGCCTCAGGCAACTGGCTTTCTTCTTGTTGAGCTTGGGACAACGCTTCTTCTACCTGTTTGAGTTCTGCCAACAGGGCTTCCCTCTTTGCCGATAGATCAGAGATCTTGTGCTTCAGCACATCTCCTGAGGATTTCAAGGTGCCGATGCTCTTGTGCTTTTCATCGGCAAGGAGCTTCACTTTTATCATCTCTTCTGAGAGCTAGGCGTGATTAGCCCTATCGGCATGGCGCTGAGCGGCCTTTTGATATTGAAGTTGTCGACTTTCTAAGTGAGCAGCCTTGAAGAGGATCTCCTCGGCATCGGCGGGAATTTGGCCTATGAGAGTCTTGAACAAGGCCTTGGTCGGATCGGAGTCATCGACCAATTGGGCCGTGTCTTGATGGAGGAGGGCCGACAATTCTTCTAACTTTGCTTTGATTTCTGCCGATGAGATTCCAACTGCTCGAGAAGAACTTGCTTCCACGCCTTCATCTTCAGAGATCTCGATGGCGAAGGAGAACAAGCTGTCGGGAGAATCCTGTTCCTAGAAAAGAAGACAGAATAAGTTATTTTTATGATCAAGTACTGATAACAATAAAAATAAGGATCGGATAACTTACTTGCTTCAGAGCTATTTCTCGCCTCTGACTAGTTGAAGCCGATGGAACCACAGGTTGGTCGGCTGGGATTGCCAATGAGACTATGTCAGCTGAAAGATTAACAGAGGTAATTACAAATTGGAAAAAGGTAGGTTCATCGGCAATAAATAAAGAGTATGTTACCTTGGGGAGGTGCAGTACTAGTCTAAATCGAGGAAACTACCGATGCTATGATTAAGCTTGCTGGATCGGCAGTCTGCTCGCGTACATCAGTCGATGTTTCTTCTGGCTGAGGTACTTCTGGTTGAGGTTCTTTTGGCTGAAGTTCTTCTATTTGGATTTCTTCTTGTGGTTGAAGAGGAGACGGTGCTGGTTGTATCTGGGCTTCTGGAGGAGAAGGGGATGATTCTACTAGAATCGGAGATACTAGGGGAGGAGAAGGCGTTACTGTTCTCTGGCGTTTTGCTTGTAATATGGTACTCTTGGAACCTTTTCTCTTCGGTTGACTGGGCTGGGGGCATCGGCAGTCATACTTTTGGTCTTTGCCGATGTACCGGTGTGCTGATACAACAGTGAGAAGTTTGTGAGTACAAGTGTAATAAGTATAAGAATGGAATCAGTATGAGTAAAAGAATTTGAAAATTTACCTTGAAGGCTTGTGCTAGGGTAGAAGCAGCTACCGATGGGGATATCTTCACCCTCTTGGTGGTAACTTTCTTGAGACGCACACCCCGATGCATTATAGTAGCCAAGGTTGGAGCGTTGTTGCCATTCAAAGAGATTGGGCCCGATGGGAGAAGCTCAATCGGCTTACCACTCCTGCTGACCAATGGGGGTGTGTCATCAACCTGCATGTAACAAGAGAAGTAAGATACAGATGAAAAGTGAAAATGAAAGGATTGAAGCATCGGTTTAGAGTACTTACAGTATTATCAGGGATTTTGTACTGGGGGTCGATGTTGGGTATTCTTAACATCATTACCAAAAGTAGACTAAGTTCTCTAAATCTAGTAACGGTGCCAAAAATGCCAAACCTATCCCTCACACCACTTAAGCCAAGTTGTCATCCCCAGCATGATATAAGAGACGCGGTATTGAAATATGCAATTGCTCTTCTAAATAAATAATGAATGGGATCTGCAAGCGCACAGATTAATACCGATGCAGCATTTTAACCGGGAAGTATTCCAGGTATCGTTATTTATATTTTTACCACTGGGAAGGGATTAGCAATCATCAATATTGATTACAGAATAGAATTTGAGATTGAGTATCTATCATTGCATGTATAATTGAGAACATTATATCTAACTCTTCATACAGGGATAAGTGTCACATAAAAGATATATGAAATAATAATAGTGACAAGGATAACTAGTCTGATCTAGCCACATATAAATATGATAAGCACCTCAATTAGATACTCTAGAAAGTCATTAGCATGGTATTAGAACGAACTACAAGAATATTTCCTAAGTTATTCTCAACTATATAGTCTAGCATTATCATAATTAGTGCAAGCATACTTAGCAATCATTGTGAGACAAGACTACGCCCATGCATAGTGATATTAGCAAGGAATAGAGAAACATAGCAATCACTCTCCTCTAATAATGTTGCTCTGCCAGCCCAATACACGAGAGGGGGACTGTATAAGAATCAATGAAGCTGTCACTATCACGAACCACCCCACGATCTGGCATATTGGGTACAATCGCACATAAATACGGTATAAGCACCACGCCTACACAATATCTATCATTTACCCATGGATCCGATGGATAAACGCTATACAATCCTAAGCATGTATATAGATCCAATCTAACTAAGCCAAGTACATAACTATGATAAACTAAGAACAATATAATATTGAATATAAGCAAGTAGAGCAAAGTCATAAGCAATATATTGAAGTAGAACAAAGTCATATTCATAATATTGAAGAACAAAGATAATTAGAAAGCAATTAGAAGCACAATTAGAGAATTACCATGAATCCTCTTGACAGATCCGGAAACCAATCGAAGATTGACTCCTAGTTCTAATCCTATGTAGCTATGCTAATCTAGATATCTAATTGATGTGGTGGCTCTAATCTTGATCAGAGGCTTCTTCTCCCTTGAAGAACAATGAATTAGGGTTGAGAGGCTCTCTCCTCCAGGGGCCAGGGGGTCTGGTTTTATAGTCCCTTCAAGTGAATATGGGCCATTGGATCAAACCGACATAGATTGTATGGTTTAGATTCATCCTTTAGGTCGGTGGAAATCTCCCACGAAGCAGAGTCCTGATTGAACTCAGGGAGGGGGCGGGCGCCCAGGGCAGGAGGGCGGGCGCCCTGCCTCTGGCCCCGTTTCGCCTCCGCCTCGGTCTCGTGGCTTCTGGAGTCTTCTAGATGTAAGATAATTGCACGGCACGTTGATATCTCTATGTAATCCCGACGTGTGGGCCTTTCTTCCATATTTTCTGATAACCCCCTGCAGAAATAGACAAACACCAAAACTCGTGGAATTCTGTCAGATAAAACCCTAAGTCTAGATGTTGATTTCATTTGGATCCTTTTCTTTATTTATTTGATAATTAAATTTGATACCCTAATAGAAATCTAAATCGGAGGCATGCGTATTTAGCCAGATCCGTATCTATATTCAAATCTGATTTAAAATATTTTTGAAAGTAATGGCAGGAGCTCTGCCTAATTTAAAATATGGTAAAAGGTGGCATCCAAATCCAATTCAATACGAGAATCTGATCCATTTCCATCCTAGGCACCACAGTTGGGTCTATTGGGCTGCGCCCGTGTGATTGGAGGCCCACGCGTCCAGGGCCCAGGCAGATGATGAAGAAATGTGTATCTGACGCTCGGCGATTCAGTTTGCTTGGTGAATGGCTATAGCCATTCAACAGGCATCCACCCATCAGTGACCAATCCACTCGTCCTGTTGGCTGCAGTGCTAGACTGGACATTCCCACTACTGTGCTAAGCAGCAGTGTGGCAGGAAACAAATGTTTGTCACAAATTCTCAATGATCCAGTGATTATATCCTGCACCTAAAGTACCCTTTTCATCACAGACAAAAAGTAAGAAAGAATGCCACAATCTTATTTTTATCATCTAAATCTGCAGGCTTTTTTTTGAATCATTTATTTCATCTCTCACATTCCTACGTTCCCATGCAGTAAATCTCACTGTTTTATTTTAGTCAACTTATTGTTATCACTACTGAAAATTACGAGTTTCCCTATAGTTTGAATTCCTAGGGAAAAGACCCAAAACCGTAGGGAATCTAAGCCCTTACGGTATTTCGTAAGAAAATATTCCTAGAGAACACTTCGATATGAAAAAAAAGCGCCCTATGATTTTTCTTAGAAACTGTAGGGGGTTCTTATTTTTCTAAAAACTAGATAGCATGTCCATACGTTGCTACGAGATAGCTAATATTTTATAATATAAATACATAGATCACACGATAAGATAACAATACTGTAAAATTAAATACCAATGTTAAAGTGATATTTAATAAAAAGCAAAGTTGGACGCACGTATTGTCGTGGGTCAACCAAAGGTAATGATTGGTTCAATACATGTTTTTGTTGTACATATACGAAGACTTCAAAAACATATAAGAAGACTTTAGGTTAACTACCTATTATAAGTAGGTAAAGAAGAGACCTCAGCTGCAATGCAAAATAGATATGGTATAAATGTTTGGCTCAAAGTGGCATGTCTATTCACTACACGTTGCATAATATCCAAGAAGTAGAAAGTAGGAATAACAATTAGAACCAATAGTTATAATAGTACTTGAGAAAACAGATCAGCTAGGCAACGTTGAGAGCCCATGCGTTGCCACAGGATTTTTCAAACAATACACGGGATTTAAAAAAACAAGGCACATATATGCTAATATAGGATTATATGCCTAAACCCTAAACCCAAAATAATATGGAGAAGATATGTGCAAAGAAGAGATCAAACATATCTATCTATATTTCGAGATCCAAAAATGCCAATAATCTTGACAGCTAACCAATATTCCCAAGGAACAATAAATATCTTTCTGAATCAAAGAGAAGGTAGGCACTATGCCACATGGATTATAGTGGAGGAAACACTACAGAGTGACGGTATAGTGTCCCAATATTATATATTTAAACCTCATCCCAAAATCCATGCAGAATGATGGAAACACACACCATACTACATCTCTATTCATTAAAATATGGGCAAAATGACATGAACTCGAACCTGAGAATTTGGGTGGCGTTTTACTCACCAGCCGATGCTCTAATGTCAGAACTGCCATTAGCCTCCTACTCCCATTAGTGGTAGCATGCAGGTTCAGAACTGCTGCAAGATTGACAACAGGTAGGTTTGCAAAGCAATGGGTTCAAATTTGAAAATATCTTAACAAACACAAACACTCTCACTGTATCAAGAATTTTATAAGCAAATTAACTTGACAATTAATCACAAACACTCAATATGAAGGAAAGACAATCTCGAAATTTTCTGATCTTTAACAGACATCCAACTGGTCTAACAAAACATACATTCAGTACCCATGTCTTATCTCAAGTACTTATGTAACATTACAATAGAGAGCTATGGTAAACAAACTTGTCATGCTTCTCTCAAACATTAAGCAACCTTTCTCCCCCAGGGATACAATAACAAATTTGATGTTTGGTAACCTTGGAGCATGGATACTAAAGCAACAGGTATTGATGACGCTCCTGTCCAAGCCTACAAATATAGATCATGTGCAAAGAATATAATGACTAATCAACAAGATACATTGCTACAAGGAGAGCTGGTAAACTGGGGTGTCTTGTGCAGGATTATGCAGTTATGTACTCACTCTTTTGCGATCCAACAACTTAGGCCTTGTTCAGTTCCAAAATTTTTTGGGTTTTGGGTATTGTAGCACTTTCGTTTGTATTTGATAATTATTATCCAATCATAGACTAACTAGGCTCAAAAGATTCATCTCACGATTTACAAATAAACTGTACAATTAGTTTTTATTTTTGTCTATATTTAATGCTTCATGCATGTGCTGCAAGTTCGATGTGACGGGGAATCTTGAAAATATTTTGGTTTTTGGGGTGAACTAAACAAGGCCTTACTTGAGGAAACTTTGCACCAGCCGCTCCCTTTCTTTCGGCATCAATCAAAATAGGGATTTTTCTTTGACTTGCCTGCACTGGATTGTTCCATAAATACATATTAGTCTCAATAGCAGTGCAGAAAGGAGAAAACTATACATTAAAAGGCTGGTATTAATGCAACAGAAGTTATAGATTGATAACATGAACAATATAAAAATAACTTTCCTATTCAGAGCCATATCTCTGATTTTATAAGCTATTTGCAATCACTGCAGAAAGAACGGAACTATATTTTGTTATTTCTCACCATCATCCTGTACTGATTTGTTATTTCTTCATGCAAGCTCATGTTCTCAATAGATAAAATACACTTATATTTACAGGTCCTTACCAATAGTTACGGCAAAAGCAATTCAATTAAAAACAGAAGGCCGAGTAAAATAATCAGAAATTCATTATCTAAAAGCTAAATTAGTGGCACGAGCTAAGATAATGTAACTTTCATTTTGACTTTTAGATCAGCACATGGATAAATGATATAAATATTTCCAACTTCACAAAGGTAGAAAGCTAAAAACACACAAAATACACCGAAGAGTATGATACTGATTATTGTACTACAAATCGTAAATCGACACTATCCATTCATCCTGGATAGTCAGGCCGCCACACCAAGAGTGTGTACAATTCACCAAGAAGCCATCATCTGTACTTTCTAGACAGTGGACTCCCCAAGGCATGCATTAGTTATGGTTGAGTTAGATTCTGCATATTTCTGCATGCTTCTTTGTTCAATATCTATTTTATTGCACCAATATTAACAGTGATATACAACAATTTTATTTTTCAAGCATTTCCAGGAGTTCCTACTGTCTCGTACACAATGAGCATTTAGAAGGGTATAAAAACAGGAGTAAAAAACTAACAGGTTTCAGATTTGCTGACCAGTGAGTAAAGTAGCGTTGAACCCCATTTAGATGGCTTCAGCTTCAGGATGGACTTTGGAGCCAGGATAAGAGTCAGGAAAAAGCTTCTCTGTAAGACAACAGCCTAACAGGCTTGGATTGCTTAATGAGAAGATTACATTTATAGGAGAGAGGAGGACGGCCCAAGGGGCCAGCCGAGTCTGAACATGACTCAAAGGGCCAGCCGTGTGTGAACCTGGCCCAGCCAGCTAGGCTAATCAAAGCTAGATTACACAAGTAACTAGGAGATAATACTAAGCAGTAACTAATTCTAACACCCCCGCAGTCAGAGCGTCGGTGGAATGGACGTTCAGACTGGAGCGAAAATCCATGAAGACGGAGGAGGGAAGGCCCTTGGTGAAGACATCGGCGAACTGCGACGTAGTGGGTACGTGAAGAACATGGACAGCACCCATGGCAACCTGTTCGCGGACGAAATGAAGGTCAATTTCCACGTGCTTAGTGCGCTGATGTTGTACGGGGTTGGAGGAGAGGTAGATGACGCTAACATTGTCGCAGTAGACAAGACAAGCGGAGTCCAGGGGATGGTGAATCTCCTTGAGCAACTGTCGCAGCCAAGTGACTTCAGCAACGCCGTTGGCAACAGCCCTATATTCTGCCTTGGCGCTGGACCGGGAGACAGTGGGCTGTCGCTTAGAGGAACAGGAGATCAGGCTGTCCCCGAGGAAGACGGCGTAGCCAGAGGTGGACCGGCGGGTATCCGGGCAGCCTGCCCAATCAACATCAGTGTATACACGAAGTTGAGTTGGAGCTGTGCGGGGGATGACCAGACCATGAATGAGGGTACCCTGGAGATAGCGGAGGATCCTTTTGGCAGCAACAAGGTGAGCTTCACACGGAGCATGCATATGAAGACAAACTTGCTAAACGGCGTAAGCAATGTCCAGCCTGGTGAAAGTGAGATAGTGGAGGGCACCCACAAGGCTGCGGTAGCTGGTGGGATCAGCAACAGGTGGTCCAGCATCAGCAGAAACCTTTGCACAGGTGTCAACCGGGGTGGAGCAAGGTTTGCAATCACTCATGCCATGGCGGGCAAGGATGTCCAGTGTGTATTGGCGCTGCGAGAGGAGGACTGAATCCTTGTGACGCTGAACTGAAATGCCAAGAAAGTGATGTAGAGGTCCAAGATCCTTCATGGCGAACTCCTTTTTCAATGCAGCAATGACACGGTGAAGGAGCTGCTGTTAGGAAGCTATGAGGACGATATCATCCACATATAAGAGTAAGTAGGCAGTCTCTGTGCCGCGGCTGTAGATGAACAGAGAAGTGTCTGACTTGGTTTCAGTGAAACCCAGAGAGATAAAAAATGAGGCAAACCGCCTGTACTAGGCCCGCGGAGCTTGCTTTAAGCCGTAGAGGGATTTGTTGAGTCGGCAGACATGCTCTGGGAGGGCAGAATCAGCAAATCTGGTAGGCTGAGAGCAGTAGACGGTCTCCGAAAGTGTGCCATGGAGGAAGGCGTTCTTCACGTCAAGTTGATGAATGGGCCAATCCTTGGAGTGTGCGAGGGTTATGACTGTGCGAACAGTGGCCAGTTTGACGACCGGGCTGAAAGTTTCGTCATAATCCATGCCGGGTCATTGAGTGAACCCTCGAAGCACCCAACGAGCCTTGTAGCGCTCCAAAGAACCATCAGCATTGAACTTGTATTTGAATATCCATTTGCCAGTGACCACATTGGCTTTGGCAGGGCGGGGAACAAGATCCCAAGTATGATTGCCCTGGAGAGCAGCATATTCATCTTCCATGGCCTAGCGCCAATGAGGATCAGCGAGAGCATCCCGGCAGGACCACGGGAGAGGAGACAGGGCCTCGGCATGCAGGGCAGGGCGAGGCTGCCGGTACCCTGTTTTTCCATGGGTCGCCATACTATGGGAGTTGGCATCCGGTGGGATGGGTACTGCACCAGCAGGGACCGGAGGGTCGCTCTTGATGTAGCGTGGCGGAGACGGGATCATGCTGAAGCGTCGAGGAGGAGCCCCTGTCGGGTGCTCGGGGGCTGAGGCAGGGACAGGGGCACGCCTGCTGTAGACGTGAGTGCTGGGCGGCCTCTGGGGCGCGACCACCGGGGGCACAACCGGGGCGGGGGGTCTGAACAGGAGTCCCACTGGACACCGCCGGCTGTGCTGGAGAGGTGGGTGCCTCATCAAAGGACCCTGAAAACTGGGTCGTCTAAACAGAGGACACAACGACGGCGTGCGCGGTGGTGAGGAGAAATTGGGGGGGGGGGTCCCGGTCACCAGTGAGTCGGCGTGTGCCAGCAACAGCACCATAGGTACAGGCTGGGAGGGAGCACGCGTTGGAGGTGGTGGTCGGGGGCCAACAGCTCCAGATGTACCTGTAGGAAAAGGAGACGCTGGGAAAGCGTCGTCGTCAGTTAGAAAATCAAGGTCCTGCGGAGATGGGGAACGCTGGCTGAGGGAAAAAGGAAACATTGTTTCGTCAAATACAACGTGGCAGGAGATGATGACCCGGTTATTGGTGAGACCAAGGCACCGGTAGCCCTTGTGATCTGGTGGGTAGCCAAGAAAGACACAAAGAGTGGAGCGAGGGGAAAGCTTGTGTGGAGCTGTGGTGGAGAGGTTAGGATAGCAAGTGCATCCAAACGCTCGAAGATCATGATAGGAGAGAAGGGTGCTATGGAGGGCAAAGAAGGGGTGCTCATGTTTAGAGTTTTGGTGGGGAGGCGATTGAGAATATAGGTGGCAGTGGCGACGGCATCAGCCTAGTAAACAGTAGGCATGGATGCCTAGAAGAGGAGGGTGCGGGTGACGTTGTTGACGGTGCGGATCATGCGCTCAACTTTCCTGTTTTGTTGGGAAGTATAGGGACACGACATGCAAAGAGTGGTGCCATGAGCCAGGAAGAAAGCCTGTGAGGCAGAGTTGTCAAATTAGCGACCGTTGTCACATTGTACTGATTTAACAGTACAAGCGAACTGGGTAGACACATGAGCAAAGAAATGTGAAATAGTGGGAAAAGCATCAGACTTAACTCGTAGGGGAAAAGTCCAAAGAAAATGTGAGCAATCATCAAGAATAACAAGATAATATTTGAAACCAGAGACACTGACAATAGGAGAGGTCCATAGGTCACAATGAATTAAATCAAAATTCTTGGATGCTCTAGACATGGAGGTAGCAAAAGGAAGGCGAGTGTGACGCCCAAGCTAGCAAGCATGGTAGAGGGAGTCGTCTTCAGGCTTGCTGCAGACAATGGAGGAGGTCTGAGCGAGGTTCTGAAGGGTTGCCTTGCCGGGGTGACCAAGACGCCTGTGCCAGGTAGCCGGGGAAGGAGTGGCGACGAGAGCAGCTGATCCAGTGGTGGATGAAGGTAGTTGTAGGGTGTAGAGGGGCCCTGTGTTGTTACATCTTAGGAGGGTGTTCCAGGTACGGAGATCCTTCACAGGGACACCAAGAGGGTCAAACTCAATTGTGACAAGATTGCCAGTCGTAAATTTTCGAACAGAAAGAAGATTTCGAATGGTGTCAGGAGCAACAAGGACATTATCGAGGCGAAAAGGTCCAGGAAGGACAGAATAGCCGGTACCAACAACAGGAAGAGTGGCACCGTTGCCTACGATAATGGAAGAGGGAAAAGAAGAGGAGGGTGAGCGGTGACCACACCGGGGTTGGCAGTGATGTGGGAGGAAGCACCCGAGTCGATCACCCAGTCAGAGGATCCTAGCGGCGGGGTGAGGGAGACGGTGCTGAAGGCACTAGCGAGACCCTCAGGGGACCAAGGCGCCCAAGCAGGAGGCGCCTGTGGGTAGTAGGTCCTGGAGCCTGGTGGAGGAGCATAGTAGGCAGGGGGCGCCCCGGCCATCAGAGCCTACTGTGGAGGCTAGACGGCACGTGGCGGGGGGCCATAAAACCCATCGGCGGTGGCCCCTGGCCACATGTGGATGGAGCCAGTCCATGGGTTGAGGAGCGACGACCACTGTGGTGTAGGAGGAGTGGCAGCAGTTTGCGCGCCACCATGAGATCCACCAGAGCCGCGCTTGCCACGGCGTTTGCCACGGTTGTTGTTGAAGGCCTGTCCAGCAACAGCCTAAGGACAGGTGGGGCAGGTGCAGGTGACGACGCCCTGGTGGGAGCAGCGACTGCGACGAGGGCTGAAGGAGGGGTGGAAACATCCCCATGTTGAGTTCAGCCAACCGAAGATCAGCACGGACGTCGGCGAAGGACGGGAACGGCCGTTGGCGGGTGATGAGTTGGGACATGACTGGAACCGCTTGTTGAGGCCACGCAGGACGTTGAGCACGGAAGTGCGGTCCTAGACTAGCTCGCCAAGGTCGGCCAGGGCATCAGCCATGCTTTTCATCTTGCGGCAGTAGTCGTCGACGGAGAGGGCACCTTGACAAAGAGTGCAAAACTCGGAGTCGAGGAGCATGGCGCAAGACTCACGGTTGTTGAGGAACTGCTGCTCAAGCCCGAGCCAGGCCGCCCGGGCAGTGGGAGCGTCGTGCTCATGGATGACGTCCACGAGGTCGGCAAAGATGGTGTTGAAGATCCAGGACAGAACAACACAGTCCATCCTTGACCATGCCACATCGTAGGGCTAGGAGGCGTTGGTTAGGACGTGATCCTTCAACGCGAAGCGGCCGAGGATGAGGAGAATGTAGCCACGCCACTTGGAGTAGTTGGAGGCTTGAAGATCAAGAACGATTGGGATTAAATTCTTGATGTTCTGGACTGCATCCGCCTGGCTGTGAAGGCGGGCGACGGCGTCGGCTTCAGAGGAGACAGAGTAGGTGTCCTCGTCGTCGGCGTCGTCCTCTGGTGGCTCGGGGCGGAGGCGAGCGCGGAGGGCCGTGGCCTGCTATTCTAGGGTGTCAGCCGCCGCGCGCTCCTGGTCAAGGGCGTCGGTTGCGGCGCGGACGTGCTCCTGGGTGTCGGCGGCAGACTTGAGGAGAGCAGCATCCTCCGTAAGCTACTGGCTGCGCTCGGAGTTGATGGAGCGCAGAGAAGAGGCCTCATCCTCCAGGCGCTTGGCCGCTTGGAGGGCCTCATCGCAGAGCTTGGCTGCGGCAGCCGCGACGGAGGAGGTGGAGGCGGCCATGTCTGCGCGCACGTAGTAGCAGCAGGGCACCCAGGCACGGTGGGGAAGAGACGCGGGGACGGGAAGCACGCGCACGGAAAAGATAGCGGCAGCGGCTGCAGGCGCGTGCGCGGGAAGTCGCGCGGCGGCAGCTGTGGTGCGAGCGGTCTCGCGGCGGAGGGAAGACGCGCGCGCAAGACGCGTTGCAGCGGAGAAGCCCTCGCGCGAGACGCTGCGGCAGCTGGAGGCCTGCGCGCGTGATGCGATGCGGCGACTGGAGGTCCGCGCGCGCAGAGGGAGAAGAAGCGGAAGCGGATTGGATCGATTTTAGTCTGATACCATGTAAGACAACAGCCTAACAGGCTTGGATTGCTTAATGAGAAGATTACATTGGGGATTACATTTATAGGAGAGAGGAGGATGGCCCAAGGGGCCAGCCGAGTCTGAACATGACTCAAAGGGCCAGCCGTGTGTGAACCTGGCCCAGCCAGCTAGGCTAATCAAAGCTAGATTACACAAGTAACTAGGAGATAATACTAAGCAGTAACTAATTCTAACATTCTCGAATGAAATTCTAGACAAGTGCATCAAGAAAAATACATACAATATGGATATTTTGTGAATGGTTCAAGGACCCGTTCCATGCATTAGCAGCTTGTGACTCTGGATCTATGTGACGCTTTTCAGTAGTTGCATCTAACTGTGAACAGGGATTGGTGATACAGAAACTGTTATCTAAGAAAAAAAGAATTGTTAACTGGTAAAACCTTCCAGAAGATCACCAAATACCTGCACACAATGAACATAAACAGATCTCTCCAATTCCAGAAGATCACCAACATGCAAAGCTCTATCAGTTCATGGACAGATCAGTTTCTTCCTCAACGTTGGTGCGAGGAACAAACCTGCCATGCGGGGCAATGCAATCATCAGCAACCACTATCCAAACCCTAATTGAGGAACCAAATTAATTGGGGAAATCTGAGGGAATCAAAAATAGGGGGAGAGAGAGAGAGCAGGGATACCACAAGCAGATCTGGCATCGCAAACTTTAGATCCACGTCACGGGCTCCTCTAGCTCCCGCTTCACGAGAGCATCAGCTCAATCTGGGTGGCATCGGTTGTGGATGGGGCGGAGCTTGAGATGCAGTCGATGGAGGCATGTCCGCTAGTGCTTGGGGTGGTGATGGGGCTCATCCGTTTGGAGAGGGCGACAATGGCGTGGGTGCGATGGGGAGGGAGAGGACGCGACGGCATTCAGGCTTGGCTTCTCCTGATGGTGGCGCTCTAGGATCATGGTCGCAGGGGCTCATCCATTCCGTGAGGGCAATGACGGAGTGAGTGTGACGGCGAGGGAGAAGAGATGCCGGCGTGGGTGACCGCGGTGAGAGGCGCACGGTAGCGCACGGTGAGGGGCACGGCCGCATGGGGGCGAGGGATCTCACGAGGGGGAGAGAGCGATTGGAGGCGTGACTTCCGCGAGCGATGAGGTGAAATTTCACTTCGCACGCTTAGGCGAAATTTCTCTTTGCATGCTTACGCCAATCTCAATGGGGGTGTCATGCACCACATCAGCAGATCTGGCCTTTTTGCATGAAACGGGGAGGAGAGAGAAGAGATTCGTTTCATCCCTACAACACGAGTAGGCAGCATTTCCAACACCATGAAACGAGATTGAAACTCACACTGAGAAAGCGAACGTGTTTCATCAGTAGGGTTGGCCAGGCGAGGCCGCCGTGCCCGAGGTCCTCCACCGTGCGGGCGAGGCTCCACCGCCTCCATCGCGTTGCACGTGAGCCACGAGAAGGGCTCCTCGCCGAGCTCGCCTCCGCCGCGCTGCGAGCAGGTCGCCTCCGAGGTGCGCGAGCAGGCAGCCTCTGCCGCACCGTGAGAAGGGCTCCTCGACAAGCTCGCCTTCGCCACGCCGCGAGTAGGCCGCCTTCGAGGTGCGCGAGCAGGCCGCCTCCGCCGCGTGTGAGAAGGGCTCCTCGCCATCTCGCGTGAGCAGGGCTCCTCGCCCGTCGTGCCACCTCCGCCGCGCCACGCGCGAGCAGGCTCACAGCCATCGGGCGGGAGAGCGAGCCGCCTCCGCCGCGCCACATGCGAGCAAGCTCCGCCTCGCAGCGGGGCACAAGAGCGAGCCGCCTCCGCCGTGCCGCGCGCGAGCGGGCCACCTTGGCCGCGCCACGCACGAGCAGGCTCCGCCTCGCTGTCGAGCGCCCGAGCGAGCCACCTCAGCCGCGCTGCGCGCGAGCGGGCTGCCTCCGCCGCGCCACGCCGCTTGGACAAGCTCTTCCCGCCTGGGCGCAGGTGCTCTGCCTCGTCTCGCCGGGCAGCGACGAGCTCCGCCAAGGCCATCCGCGCCATCTGCGGGGCACGACCATGGCCTGCGCCATCAGCCTAGGTTCATGAATTGGGCAAGGAAGTAGAGACGGGTGGGACACATGAAGCCAAAAAGATCTATGAAACAGTGCAATGAAACTATACACTGAGGAAGAGGTCTATTTCATCCTAAAGTTTCACATCTTGGTAACTGGGAGATGAAACTTTACATTGAGACTAGCCTTACGACAGACGGACCAAAACAAATGTCGCACCAAAAAATATCCACAGTTCCACAATTTGTTCTTTTTAGTTGTAGAAGATAGGAGAATAGCTCCCTAGGGAATTTGCTGACCATGTTGTAGCCAATCCCACATGTAAAGTTATTTTCGTGGGAACTAATCCTACATGGAAAGTTCTATTCCCTAGGAAATTGATCTAGGGAAATATTTCTACGTGACATTAGATTTGGCCTCAAATAATTGTAATTTAATTCAAATGCAAATTTCAAATCCAAACACGTTGACACCATACCATCAACAATAATTTAGTGCATTCAAACTGAAAACGGTGCATCATCACATTACAATTAGGGTGTTCACTAATAATAACTGCAAAGTCTAGCTAACAGTTAAACACTAACATAAAAGTAGTTGTCCAATCCACATGTTTGTTTTGGCAACACAACATAGGTACCATGATTTTGCGACAGACCATAAGTGCCATGTTTTGGCAACAAAAGATGTTAGAAAAATAGAAAGTCATCCATAGGAGAGTAGTTGCCGCCACCACTTGTAGTTGCTGTATTTTCATGGCCACGGAATCTTCCTTAAACAGTCCTACTCAATGTTTCATCAGGAGTTTATATTCCAACAGAAGAGCCATCAGTACAAGCCTATTCAATTGAATAAATAAAATTTCAATTAAATAAGTCGAAATTTCACCAAAAATGCTATGCCAAAAATAGGTTCATGGACATAGCATTTAAAAATAGATTTCACTAGACTAGCTGATATGTGTACAATAATTAACATTAACAAAAGACCAAAATTATCATAGTGCTAAGCTTCTTAATTTCTAATTTTCAAAAATAAACAAAGCGTATAAATTATTTATACATGCCAATTCTGTTTTGACTTAATTAACAATATAAAAAGCACCGAGAAAAGGGAAATTTCCTTCTCACCTGAAATCCTTTGTTCAGAAGTGGCAAGTAGACCGTGAAGCCTTCTTTCTAAAGATGTGGCGCTCCCTTGTCTTTCAATCGGTAATGCTTTAACTCTGACGTCCGGCCGTTTCTAGACGTGGCTCCTGGTCACTCGGCGAATGCGGCTCTTCTCATCCACTCATCTCTATCCGCATGCGGCTCTCCTCATCCACTCATCTCAAAATATCCACCGCATGGCTCTCCTTGCCCACTCCGTCTCCCGCTACATGCTCCCTCATTCACTTCTCTCTCTCTCTCTCTCACACACACACACACACATAAATCCACCGCAGCCTTCCATGGTCCCAACCTGGGAGACCTCAACTCAGTGCGGTGCCTTCCCCCATCTCCCTCCTCAACAGGAGCTCGAGCACGCAATAGGGGATCTATGGAGGCGGCATCCTCTACTCATCTCGAGCCCGATGTGCGTCCTCCACCATAGCGTGTCATCCCCCACCTCGACGCCGGCCATGGTGGCTTTCCCATGGTGGATCCAAGGAGTACTGGACTTCCATGGTGGATACATGGAGCACGACGCAGATCTAGTAGTGTGGTGGTGGTCTCCTCCACCCAGTAGGCGATGGCGGCCCATCCCCCATCCCATCCATGGAGGCGGCTCAATCTGCACCCTCGATGGCGCCCCCAACCCATGTGCCTCCCCTCTTTCCCTTATCTCGTGGTTCCCTTATATTGCGGCTACAGTGGATTTTGTGGTGTTGCAATCGTTTATCGGAGATGTTTCAGTAGTCCACTCGAGATGTTTTAGTAGTAGTTCTGTTGTTGTTGCAATAATATGTTTCTTCCTATTTTTAACTTCTTCATCCCAATGTTGTTGTAGTATTGCTTCTTTGAGATGTTGCAGTATGTTTTAGTTGCTTCAATCTCATGTTGTAGTAGGTGTTTCATGTTGTTGCAGCAGTTTGTTCGGTGTTGCTGCAATAACATATTCATGGTATTTCAACTGGTTCAACTTATTTGTTGAAGCACATTGTTCAGTGTTATTGCATAACATGTTCATGGTATTTCAACTGGTTCAACTTATTTGTTGCAGCAGTTTGTTTGTTATTGTTGCAACAACATGTTCATGTTGTTTCAGTCGTTTCATCCTATTGTTGCAGCGCTAAGCGAGGAGGGGGGCTGGGGGTGGGTCGTGGGAGTGAGCTAGCGGTGGGTGGAGGTGATGGGGGACCGACGAAGTTGGGGGCGGGCGGATCTCGTGGGTGTGGAGAGCGGAGGTGGTTCCTTTCACCTGTGCGAGAGCGGGTGCAGTCGGGTTCCCATATCTACTTTTTTTTTCTTTCTCCGTAGGGGCGGATGTGTGTGATTTGTACAAAGGCTTGGTGTCCGGACGCTAGCACTCAGATCGGACGTCCGGGTGCTAGCAGTACCGTCAAGCTTCTTTTTATGCATAACTGAAAGTTAGGCTCCCTTGCCCTATTATGCAGATGTGAACATGTAGTGCCTTTCTTCTTCACAACAGAGCTCTAAGCACACCCCTCCTCCTTGGCTCCTCCTTAGCTCCAGGCGACCAAGCAGTAGATGGGCGACTATGGAATGGAAATAATGCATCCTTATCAATTCGTTGTCAATCATGTTACTGTTGTCCACACAAGATGTTGGATTTATTTTGGGCTAGGCTCAATTAGATTTAATAAATCAAATAAACTCTATGGTATGTAATTGTAAATAATACGAGTTGTACCAGACATGGCGAGGCAAGAGGAGCCAAGCAGACAGGCATGCGGTGTAGTGATGTGGTGTGTTAAGCACTCACTAATTATAGGAATTTCAACTCCATGTTTAACTCACCATTTGCTGTGGTGATGTGGTGTGTTAAGCACTCACTAATTACAGGAGTTTCAACTCCGTGTTTAACTCACCAATTGTTGTCTCTTCGGCTGACATCCCTTCCTCTCCTCCCTCTCCTGCCGCAAGGCTATAAAGAGGACTTGTGCCTTTGGTCTTGTACACACACAACACACAACTCAAAACACAATTCTATGGAAAGAAGGAATCCTCATCTCATAACTCCGCGCGCATGGAGGAGCAAGAGGGCAGGTGCCTTCGAAGCCCTTGCCGTTCGAGACCTTGCACGAGGGATCGGCAATTAGGTTTGTGGGGAGCGACTACGTGACTACCCAATCCACCGCTGTTGTTCGTCTTCCTCAAGCCGGTTTTGGCAGATTTCTTCTTCCTGGTGGAAAGATCGTCTTCATCCTCTATATCATGGAAATTGGTCAAGGATCGGGATCATCGCAGCGCATGGGAGGGTATGATCCGTTCATCTTCCTGCTATGTTTCGTCTTCCTGTTCGTACATGTTGCAGTAGTGTGTTTAGTTTATTGCGCATACTATCCTGGTTATGTTTCATATGTTCTACCATGTTTCTTCTGTTTTTATCTTATATATGTTTCTGGTATAAGATCTATGTCATGTCTGCTTGTTTCACTGGTGAAGTTAAAACGTTTCATATGTTGTTGTCTCTATGTTTCACTAGTGGTTCAGTCACGTCGTTTGATATGCTGTTTCTCATATGTTTGAGAAGTTCTATTTCGTCGTTTAACATGCAGTCTCTTGTTTATTGCTATTTTAAGATATATGTCTTGCCTTGTTATTATATTTCATATATTATGCTTTTATATTTTTAATAATCACATGTTCTACATGTTCATGGATCACATGTTCTATATTCCTATGAACATGTTTAATATCATGATTTCTATGATTAATTATAATATATATGTCATCATCATAATGTTGATTTATGGAATTAAAATGATATAGAAATTGCCTAAATATCTAACACAAGAATGTACTAGGAATCCCAATAACATACCTTACCTCCTCTGTCAATCCATTCTTTGCTTCCCCAGATCTAAAGAGCTGGACATGGAGGGAGCGAATGGGGGGCAGCAGATCAAGAATGGGTGACTAGAGTGGAGGCTTGGGATGGGGAGGCCCTAAGGTGGTGATGTGTGGGGGAGACTTAGGTGTTGAATAGGGGGCGAGGTGTGCTTTTGTGCGGCTTTGGAAGGGCGGATGTTGGCTTGGGGAGGTCGGACGCCGACTTAGGAAGGGCAACAGTCTAGGTAGGGCGGCGGCTTGGGGAAGGTGGACAACGACGAGCAGCTAAGTTTAAGGCTGATGACAACCTCTTTCGAGGTGCAGTGATTAGCGCACTTGACACAAAGTTCCAGAAAAGCTATATCATTCTCCCTATAGGGAAAGAGTTGTGGGATGCACTTGTTGGAAAGTTTGGAGTTACTGATGCTGATAGCGAGCTGTATCTCATGGAGTAGCTGTATTGAAAGAGCATCTAGGCCCCTAGTGATTTCGGTGATTAATGACAATGTTGATTACTATGACTAACGTGTGTTTTGCAGAGGCAAAGTCATTAGTGAGGTCATGGTTCGTTTCGGTTTTCAAAGGATGGATGGACATCATCAAAGACTAGACTAGGTCTAAGTGCCATATGGTGAAGAAGGGCACTTGAGTAGTTTAGGTCTTTGTTTTCCTTTGACCGTACTATTAAGAGGGGCTTTGATCTAGTAGCTTGACTTAGGCAAGGCTTTAGGTTTAGGTGTGGTGCACACTTGGTAAACCTAGCACTAGGCAACTCAGAGATAGTCCTTTGATCGAGAGGAACCAACTTCGTTTTGGAGCGATCGTGTTTCGACGAAGTTAGGGTGCCTAAGTAGGCACCGAACGCTGCACCGGACGCTCTGTGAGTGCGTCCGGTGAGGTCCTTAGCCGTTGGAGGGTTTCGGTGCTTAGGGTTAGGCACCGGACGCTGGCACCGGACTCCCGGGCAGCATCCGGTCCCACACCCAAGGAGGTTGTAAACCTGCCCCGAGCACCGGACGCAAGCACTGGACGCACCGGGTACCGTCCGGTCCCATACTCAAGGAGTTTGTAAAACTCCACCGAGCACCGGACAGTGCCACCGGACGCTAAGAGGTAGCGTCCGGTGACCTGTCAGACACAGGTACATTTAGCCGTTGTGTGTCACCGGACGCTCGGTGCAGAGCGTCCGGTGCACCGGTGACCCCGTTTTTAGTGGAAAACGGTTGGCTGACCTTTGGACTTCGTGGTGTGTATTTATACTCCTCCACCTCATCCATGAGAGGTCTCTTGCCCATTTGAACATCAGAGAAACTTGTTGTGGAGCAAGAGAGTAGCAAGAGCCTAGAGAGGATTGAGATTTGAGTAATTTCTTGTGAGAATCCTTCTCTAGTGAATTCCAAGAGTCAAGTGTGCATCCACCACTCTCTAGAGCCTTGTTAGGGTCAAGTGAGAGTTCTTTGCTTGTTACTCTTGGTGATCGCCATCACCTAGACGGTTCGGTGGTGATTGGAGGCGCGAAGACCGCCCGGAGTTCTTGTGGGTGGCTTGTGTCAAGCTTGTGAGCGGTTTTGGGCGATTCACCGTGACGGAGTGTCGAAGAATTAGCCCGTAGAGAGCACTTGGTCCTTGCGCGGACCAAGGGGGAGCAAGACCCTTGCGCGGGTGCTCCAACGAGGACTAGTGGAGAGTGGCGACTCTCCGATACCTCGGCAAAACATCGCCGAGCACTTTCTACCACTACTCTTTTACATTCTAGCATTTACTTTGTGCTTTTACATTCTTAGAATTGCCATGCTAGAATAGGTTTGGAACTAGGTTGCAAAACTTTTATCTGGTAGCTCTCTAGTCACACTAGGCACAAGGGGTTGAATTGGAGCTTATAGGTTGCTTAAATTTTTAGAGAAGCCCAATTCACCCCCCCTCTTGGGCATCTTGATCTTTTCAATTGGTATCAGAGCCTAGTGCTCATTATTTAGGCTTCACCGCCTAGAGAAAGATGTCTAACGGGGATGGACCGCCACCCATGTTCGATGGGGATGACTTCTCGTATTGGAAAATACGGATGGAGTCATACCTTGAGGCATGTGACATAAAGTGCCTAAAAGCCGCAACCGAAGGGTTTACCCCTCTGGCAAAGGACACCGCTCTTACTCCACAAGAGCAAGAAAATGAGAAGTGGAATGCAAAGGCCAAAAACCACATCTTTAGAGGTCTTTGCAAAGAGGTGTTCAACCGCGTTCGGAGCCAAAAAACCGCCCATCCTCTATGGAAGAAACTTTGTGCGCTCCATGAGGGATCAAAGAGTGAACGCGAGGAACGCTATCACTTGGTGATGAACAAGCTTAATACATTTGAGATGCTTCCCAAATAAAATGCTAATGAAATGGTATTCTCGCTTGAATGTCATTGTAGAGAAGCATAATGGACTTGGGCTCACTCAAATGAGTGCGGCGGATGTCGCAAGGAAGATACTATGTGTGCTTCCCATTGAGAAATATGGGCACATAGTAACGGTGCTTCATCAAGGCGATCTCTCCACCACTACACCAACCGCCATATTGGGAAGATCAATGCTCATGAGATTTATATGCACATGAACCCCCAAGATGGCTCCTCATCGGCCAAGAAGGAGAAGAAGGACTTGGCCCTCAAAGCTTCTCACAAGGGCAAAGCCAAGAAGATTGAAGTTGAGTCATCAACTTCAAGTGATGATGATGCATCCATTGCCCTCATGGTGAGAAGAACCACCAAGATGTTGAAGAAGCTCAACAAGAATGGAGTCAACTTTGACTCCAAGAAGAAGAAGTTCTTCACAAGTAGCAAGAGAAATCCCATCTCCAAGATGGATTTCTACAATTGTGGTGAGCTTGGCCATCTTGCTCATCAATGTCCAAAGCCCAAGAAGGACAAATACAAGAAGAAGAACAAAGAGCAAGATGATTCAAGTGATGATGAGAAGAATGAAAAGAAGCCATACAAGAAGAAAGGTGGCAAGAAGAAGGAGCACTACAAGAAGAAGAATGGCAAGGCTTACATTGTTGGTGATTGGCTCACCGACATTGAGAGCTCAAGTGGTGACTCTTCCGGCAATGAGAGTGATGATGAGAAGGTTGCCGCCATTGCTATCGATGCTCCATCACCATCATCTTCACCACCATCTACATCCTCTATACATCTATGCCTCATGGCTAAGGGTGACCGGAAGGTACAAAGTGAGGATGAAAGTAGTGAAAGTGAAAGTGAATATGAATCACCCTCTTATGACGAACTTGTAAAATTGCTAAACAAATATACAAAAGTCATAAGAAAGACTAGAAGTGAAAATGAAAAGCTTGAACTTGAAAATGAAACACTTCTAGCAAAGCTTAAGTCTAGTGATGAGCTTAGAGACCAAAATGAGATCATGACCACTAAGCTCAAGGAGCTCAAACTCTCATTAAAAGAACTCAAAGAAAAACATGATAAACTTGAGAGTGTTCATGATGAGCTTATCACTAGATATAGAGCAATGAAAGAAGAGCTAACAACTCTAAAAGCAAACTATGACAACCTTGAGATAGCATATGAACTTGCAATTGATGAAACACATGTTGCTACTAACCATGTTGCTAAGCTTGATGTAGCCACATCTTGTGATGACTTACTTGTGGAGAGCACAAGCATATGTGTTGATTGCAAGGGCAAGAAAGTGGTAGTGGCCGAGAGCTATGAGGACACTATGAAGCTCAAGGATGAAATTATCATGCTCAAGAAAGAGTTGCAAGAGCAAGTCAAGCACAAGACCATTGTAATTGAATCACTTGATCAAGACAAAAAGCTTGCATATGAGAACAAGTTGCTCAAAGAAGAAAATCAATATCTCAATCTTGGTTTGATGTATGACAAGCAAGAAGAAGATGAGACATTCATCTTGGATGAGTTAGCTAGCAACAATGACCCAATCATCAAGAAGCTAACTCAAGAGAATAGCAAGCTCAAGAAAGAGAAGGAACATCTAACCATGGGGTTAGCAAAGTTCAGAAAAGGGAAGGACCTTCAAAGTGAGCTTTTCATGAACACCGTCATGAAGATGGATAAGAGTGGGATTGGCTACAAGGCTCATCAAACAAAGCTCATCAAATCACTAGCCACTCATGATCAACCAAGCAAGCCAAAGCCAAAGAGATGCTTTGAGTGTGGACAAGAAGGACACTTTGCTCATGAGTGTAAGGCACCACTACCACCACCCTTGTCCAAGCATGCTAGACCATTTGCCTTCAATGCTCACTACATTGTAAGGAAAGACAAGAGTGGCAAGGTCAAGGTTAGCTTCATGGGGTCACCCAACAAGCAAAGTCCAAAGAAGATTTGGGTGCCAAAGCAACTAGTAGAGAAGGTCAAGGGCCCTAAGCAAATGTGGGTCCCTAAATCTCAAGCTTGATCTCTTGTGTGTAGGTGAACTACAAGACCGGTGGATCACATTGGGTAATTGATAGTTGTTGCACTCAACATATGACCGGAGATGCCCGGATGTTCACCTCTCTTGATGAAGATGTTAACAACCAAGAGAAGATCACATTTGGTGACAATTCAAAAGGCAAGGTCAAGGGACTAGGAAAGGTTGCTATATCAAATGACAACTCCATCACCAATGTGCTCTATGTGCAATCATTGAGTTTC
This sequence comes from Sorghum bicolor, assembly GCF_000003195.3. Lineage (NCBI taxonomy): Eukaryota > Viridiplantae > Streptophyta > Magnoliopsida > Poales > Poaceae > Sorghum > Sorghum bicolor. The sequence goes on from NC_012877.2 coordinate 16,211,855, forward strand.
AACTTGCTCTTGGTTGGACAACTTTGTGATCTTGGTTTTGAATGCTTATTCAAGAAGAAAGAAGTAATAGTGACCAAGGAGGATGATAATGAAGTTGTATTCAAAGGCTTCCAACACAACAACTTATATGTAGTTGATTTCTCATCCGTTGAAGTTGATGTCAAGACTTGCTTATTCACCAAGACCTCACTTGGTTGGTTGTGGCATAGAAGGTTAGCACATGTTGGAATGGGCACACTCAAGAAGTTGATGAAGAAAGAATGGATTAGAGGCTTGAAGGATGTGACATTTGAAAAAGACAAGCTTTGTAGTGCATGTCAAGCGGGCAAGCAAGTTGCAAACACTCATCCAACCAAGGCCTATCTCTCTACTTCAAGAGTGCTTGAGCTACTCCACATGGATTTATTTAGACCAACCACATATGCTAGTCTTGGAGGCAATAAATATTGCTTGGTCATAGTTGATGCTTTCTCCCGGTACACTTGGACATTCTTCTTGCAAGACAAGGCCGAAGTTGCATCCATATTCAAGAAGTTTGCAAAGAATGCCCAAAATCAATTTGAAGTCAAGATCAAGAAAATTAGAAGTGACAATGGCAAAGAGTTTGACAACACCAACATTGAAGAGTATTGTGATGAAGTGGGAATCAAACATGAGTTCTCCTCAACATACACACCACAACAAAATGGGGTTGTAGAAAGAAAGAACCGGACATTGATCACCTTGGCAAGAACAATGCTAGATGAGTACAACACTTCGGAGAAGATGTGGGCCGTGGCAATCAACACTGCATGTTATGCATCAAACCGGCTCTTTCCTCACAAGTTCCTAGAGAAGACACCATATGAGTTGCTCAATGGGAAGAAGCCTAATGTCTCATTCTTTAGAGTGTTTGGGTGCAAGTGCTACATCTACAAGAAGCGCCAACTCTTGGGCAAGTTCCAAAGAAGATGTGACATTGGCTACTTGGTTGGATGTTCATCAAAGTCCAAGGCATATAGGGTCTTTAACCATGCCACAAACATGGTTGAAGAAACATTTGATGTTGAATTTGATGAAACTAATGGCTCCCATGGAGCAAGTGATAATCTTGATGATGTAGGTGGTGAACCATTGAGGGATGCCATGAAGAACATGCCGGTGGGAGACATCAAGCCTAAAGAAGATGACGATGTGCAAGTCATTGAGCCACCATCCACTTCATATGTACCTCAAGATGAAGACAAGGATGTGAGAGATGCTCATGAAGACACCCAAGTCACTCATGAGCAAGCGGTGGCACAAGCACAAGATGTTGATGCTCCCCAACCAACCCCTCAAGTGGCGCCAAGAAGATCATCACATCTCCTCCAAGATCACTCTCAAGATCTCATCATCGGGAGTCCATCACGTGGTGTAACTACACACTCTAGACATGCTTTATTTATTGAACATCACGCTTTTGTGTCTCTTGAAGATGAACCAAAGACTATAGAGGAAGCTCTTCGTGATGCGGATTGGATCATGGCCATGCAAGAGGAGTTGAACAACTTCTCCCGCAACCAAGTGTGGACACTAGAAGAGCGACCCAAAGATGCAAGAGTGATTGGAACAAAGTGGGTCTTCCAGAACAAGAAGGATGATCAAGGCAAAGTGGTGCGCAACAAGGCAAGGCTCGTGGCAAAAGGCTTTTCACAAGTGGAAGGTCTTGACTTCGGTGAAACCTTTGCACCGGTGGCAAGACTTGAAGCAATCCGTATCCTACTTGCATATGCATCTAGTCATGATATCAAGTTATTTCAAATGGATGTGAAAAGTGCCTTTTTGAATGGCTATATTAATGAGCTTGTCTATGTTGAGCAACCCCCCGGTTTTGAAGACCCTAGGTACCCCAAGCATGTCTACCGATTGTCCAAGGCTCTCTATGGTCTCAAGCAAGCTCCTAGAGCTTGGTATGAGAGGCTTAGAGTCTTCCTCATTGAGAAGGGCTTCAATATTGGGAAAGTTGACACAACACTCTTCACCAAGAAAATGAATGGGGAAATCTTCATTTGCCAAGTTTATGTTGATGATATTATTTTTGGCTCTACTAATAAAGATTTTTGCAAGGAATTTGGTGATTTTATGTCCAAGGAGTTTGAGATGTCCATGATTGGCGAGCTATCCTTCTTCCTAGGATTTCAAGTCAAGCAAATGAAGGAAGGAGTCTTCATCTCTCAAGAGAAGTACACACAAGATCTTCTCAAGAGATTCAAGATGATGGATTGCAAGTCAATCAAGACTCCCATGGCATCAAATGGGCATCTCGACTTGGATGAGGGAGGTAACCCAATTGACAAGACTCTCTATCACTCCATGATAGGAAGTCTACTCTACCTCACCGCATCTAGGCCCGATATCATGTTTAGTGTGTGTATGTGTGCTAGATATCAAGCAATGCCTATGGAATCTCACTTGATTGCCATCAAGAGAATTCTTAGGCATCTAAAATACACACCTTTCCTAGGTTTGTGGTATCCCAAAGGTGCAAGATTCCAACTTGTAGGTTATTCCGATTCGGATTATGCCGGGTGCCGGATTGATAGAAAAAGCACATCCGGAGGGTGCCACTTCCTAGGTAGATCACTTGTCTCTTGGATGTTAAAGAAACAAAATAGTGTTGCCTTGTCAACGGCCGAGGCGGAATACATTGCCGCCGGTGCTTGTTGTGCACAAATACTCTACATGAAACAAACTTTGCTAGACTATGAAGTAGTATTAGACAAAGTACCTTTGTTGTGTGACAACGAAAGTGCCGTAAAACTTGCTAACAACCCGGTTCAACACACCCGCACAAAACATATTGACATCCGCCACCACTTCCTTAGAGATCATGTTGCTAAAGGTGATCCTTAGAGAATGTGGGAACGGAAAATCAATTGGTGGATATCTTCACAAAACCCCTAGATGAAGCTAGGTTTTGTATGTTGAGAAATGAACTTAATGTGCTTGATCTCTCTAACTTCACTAAAAAATGAAGTTGTGTGTTGAAATTGGTAAATAGCTTTTGCCTTGCGTATCATGCATATCAAAACTAAAATTGAAAAAGAATTGTGTGTAGGGCTTGTCTAACATGGTTAAGATAACCCCCTTGTGTGTGTGAAAAAGCTTAACCTTGGATCAAACTTGACAAGCATTAGTTTACTTTCAAGTATTGCATCTCAACTCGTATCATATGCATGCTTGTTAGTTGACCGTTTCTTTTTGGTTACCCTTTGAGCATCCACTGTGTTCGTCCATAGATAGGGGGAGCATTCAAAGCTCATCATGACTTAAACCTCTAGCTTTATGGCCATAATATGCTCCTTGGTGATTTCTCACGACTATTTTCATAAAAACTACTAAGCCTATGGCTAAATATTTGTGAAAATTTGAGGGTTTTGAGAGAGGTCACTCATACCAGTTCCACTTGGTGTTTATTTGTGTGTCTTTGAAGTTGGAACTTGGTTGGGTAAAAGTCGGACGAGGTGCTAAGTTGAAAAAGGACCCAGAAGGGCACCGGACGATGCACTGGATGCTGTCTCAGTGCGTCCGGTGCGGTGAGTGTGCTGGATTGCACTCACCGGACGCAGGAACAGTGTCCCTACAGCGTCCGGTGAGTTGCGTCCGGTGGTCACCAGGTGTGCCCTAGGGCACCGGACGCTAAGGCCCGCGTCCGATGGCCATCGTCTGGTGGTCTGATGTTTTGAAATCCTCTCTGCGTATGAGTCCGATGGTCACCGGACGCGTCCGGTGCCACATTAAGAGCGTCCCGGGACCCCGATTTAGGCACATATAACCCGCGCTCGGGGCATCTCGCGGGCAGTTGTTTCTCTGCCTCGTGACTTCAGCCGCCCCCGCGCCAAACCCTAGGTCACCCAGAAGGACGCCGCCGCCGTTTCGAAGCTTTTCTTCAGTGGTTCGCGCTTCCCCGCAGGCAGATCTCCTCCCTAGCTGCTCCCCTTCCCTCTTCTCACGTCCCCCATGAAGCAAGTTAGGGTTTGGGTGAGTCTTTTGAACCCTGCCCTCAAGGTGCTCGAGTTAATGCTTGAATGGATTAGATTGTCGTTTTTTACCATGATTTGATTCGTTTCATCCCTACAGCACCCTGTGGATTTGAGTTGCGTGCTCCGGTGGTTCTCTATCACGATCTCTCGTCCGGAACGCATCTCGACATCGGATCGTATGCCGTTCGCGCCCGTTCTTTATCTAATACTTGTGATCCATAGGGTTCTCTCACCTCTAGCTATTATGTTTGCTTATGTATGCCCTATCTATTCTATCCCTTGCAGCGCGTTGATCTCTCGTGCCAGTTTGTTAGTTGTCGGCAGTTGTTCAGGCAGTGATTCTTGCGATGGCTCGTGGCAAGAATGTCAGTGGTCCGGCACCCAGCGCTAGTGGTTCTCCAGGTGGTGATGGTGGAGGTGATCCTCCTCGTCGCTTGTCCGCGGCAGAGAAGGGCAAGGGAAAGAAGCTAGCTACCAAGAAGCGGAAGACCAGCGACAGAGAGGCAGAGATAGCAGAGGCAGTTGCAGCAGCAGCTGAGGCAGCAGAGAGAGGTGGACATTTAGGTGCCCTGAGGATTGGGGCCGATCTCACGCCACGTCAGAGGCGTGCAGATCTTCAGGCAGAGGCACTCCATGGATCTCCTCCTGGCACTATCATGCTAGGAGGTCAGCGTGTCAGGATTTCGGTTAGAGATCCAGCTCAGGAGGACCCGGACACAGTGACAGAGGCAGAGGCCCAGGTAGAGGGTCCGACAGAGACTCAGCAGCAGGAGCAGCCCCTCAGGAGGTCCACTCACGCTCGTACTCAGGCCATCCCTAGGACTAGTACGCAGGGTCAGTCTACCTCCACTGCTCGCTCTACACCAGCTCGAGGCACTCCAGCTCCTCGTCAGGCACCAGTGAGGATACACAAGGACCTCACTCAGGTTTCACCTCGGGAGATCCAGCAGCTGCGGTTCGTCTCGTTTCCCACTTGGTTTCCAGCTGCCAGGGATCCGCGAGCCAGTGCCAGGTTCTACACAGTGGTCCAGGAGGACATCTACGAGGCACTAGTTTGTTCACAGGCTCTGTCGACGAAAGCTAGTCGGCAGTCTACCCTGGGGTATACCCACGGTAGTAGTTTATCGGTAGACGGTGCGCAAACTACGAACTCGATGGTGACGCAAGACACGAACAAGCTTTTTATCTAGGTTCGGCCGCCGAGCTGGCGTAATACCTACGTCCTGCGTTTGGTTGTATTGATTTGTGTTGAGAGAATAACTTGTCCTAGGGGGGTCTCTTGCCCCTCCTTATATAGTCCGGAGGGCAGGGTTACAGATCTGGAAACTAATCCTAGTCGGTTACAATTGCCATAGATAGTTCGATATCAATTCCTATTCTAACCGACTAGAATCCTGCTTGATCTCCACATTTTGTTTCCTTGCGTGAGAATCCAAACTGTCGGATCAGGTCTTGAGCTTGTCTCGTAATGGGCCAAGCCTCCTGGCCCAAGTCTAGCCGTAAGGGTATCGGGGTTTATCCCCCCACAGCTAGTCCCCGAGCACCATGTATTGTGATGTAACACGTCGTCTTGAGCTTCTTCGATCAGTGAGGCTTGACGTCTTCAATAAGTCGCCCAAACAGTTGCAACGGTATTTTGACCAACTCAAAAGACAGTTGATCAACATTGACATCGAAGAAGCAGGTTGTTCGAAGAATGCATGGTGCTCTTAATTAAAAAAGATTTCTTTCCTGGTGAAGTGTGCCCACTTTACTTTTTTGAAAAGTGTAGACCACAAAAAAGCAAGCATATTCACCACAAGGTGAAGTGTGCCCACTTAGTCCCCGAGCCTGGTAGTAGGTGACGTAGGCACGTGGTGCCAGGGTCAAAAGAGAATTCCCCAAAGTAGTTTTGAAATTAGGATGCATCGCCAGATGCATCGTACCGATGTAGTCCCCGAGCTTGCTGGAAGGCGAAGTATGAGCCTTGTAGCAAGGTCTAAAAAATTAAAATTCTCCAGTCCCCAAGTATCTCATGCTCAGTTATCATCGAATAGACTTATCAATTTAACCAGTCCCCGGGTGTACAATGCTCGGAGATCGATACAGCCTGCTGATTCCCGAACGTATAAACTAGGCGACCAGTCCCGGAGCATCAAGCGCTCGGTGATCGGTGCAGTCCGAACAAATTTGACGACCAGTCCCCGAGCATCAAGTGCTCGGTGGTCGGTGCATTCATTGAAGTTCCGAGTTGATAGATTGTGCGACCAGTCCCCGAGCTTCAAGTGCTCTGTGGTCGGTGTTGTCCTTGAAGTTCCGAGTTGATAGACTGTGCGACCAGTCCCCGAGCATCAAGTGCTCGGTGGTCGGTGCAGTCTTCGGATTGTTGACTCTCTATTATTTTTTGTCTGCTTGTTTTTGAAAAATTTCACCACATAAAAGTTGACGTGATGAGACCTCCTGATGAGATGTCAGATGGCTGCGTGGAAAGTTGAGCTTGGCAACTGTGCAGCCGCTCTTTGCGCGGTTTGAGAAAAGGAAGTCATCAATTTGTATGAAAACTCCGCCGCATTAATTGTCGATAATCATTGAAAATCGAAACGCCGCATCCGCCATTTGGCCCGCCCACTTCCCAAGAATGCGGGAAGTGGGAGGGGTGGAGTTGCGTTTTATAAAATCCTGGCATTAACCCCGCATTGCTTACCCTGCCATTGCCTTCAAGCCTTCCGCTCTCGCCTTCTGCAACCTCCTGCAGCCTCCTAACTCGAAACCACTCCCGCATCTCCAATGGCGAAAAGCGATTCCAAGAAAAGGGCCGAGCTAATGGCCAAGGAATGGAAGAAATCCCGCAGCACCACAAGGTCCCTTGGTGACCTCGTCGACATGGAGCTACTGCACAGCCCGGAGCTCGGCGGCTGGAGGGCGCCGGAAGGGGAGAGCTACCCCGACCCCCGCGCCGGTGAGATCGTAGTGTTCGAAGATTTCATTAAGAGGGGTTTTGGGGTTCCTGTTCATCCTTTTCTTCAGGGTCTTCTTTTGTATTATGAGATCGGGATTTGCAATCTGCATCCGAACTCAATCCTTCTCATCTCCACTTTTATCCATCTGTGCGAGGCCTATGTTGGCATAGAGCCGCACTTCGATCTCTTTCGTTATCTTTTCTGTCTAAGGAAGAAGGGAGCAGTTGGAGGCTCCAAGATTGCAGGTGGAGTATACCTCAATCTCCGGGACGGGATGAAGAACCGGTACCTGAGCTGCACGTGGAACACCTCTCTTACCGAATGGTATAGGAAGTGGTTCTATGTCAGGGAGGAACCGGGCAGCTCCACGTTCTGTGACGTGGGGTACATCCTCGAGAAGAGGGTCAGTTGGACCGACCGCCCGGAATTCGACGGCCAAGTAGCGGACCTGATGAAGCTGATCGACTGGTCGCGCTTGGACGGGCTAGGAGTGGTCGGCAACTTTGTTTGCCGCCGGGTGATGCCCTGCCAGAAGAGGGTGCACTCGGCGTATGAGTACGCCGGAAGCCAGGACCCGACCAGGATGAGGCCTGAGGTCCTAGACAAGGAAGAGGTGTAGCAGTTGTTGAACAAGCTGTTCAACTTTGCTGACGGGAGCTTCATCCGTGGTAGTGATCGGGTGCAAGCTTTCAAGCTGGGACGACCAGCCCCTAAGGTAATGTCCTTTACTGACTATGTCTCCTTAGCGTTCATTATTTTGTCGGATGCTGACTTGTCTGTGTTACTTTTTGCAGATCGGAGATGTTGACAGGTGCACAGTGTATGTGCCACTTGCCCCTGGGATGGAGGATCCCGCAGGGGAGGATCCGCCGGTGGAGGACGCTGCACGGTGTGATCGGTACACCAGCAGTGAAGAGGACCAGGCCCACCCCGTCCCGACCACCGAGGAGAGAGTGGCGGGGAAGAGGCCGCTGGCAGCAGATCCTTCGCCTGTGCCCACGCTGCCGGCAGAGAGCAGCCAAGCGCCAAAGCGCCGTCGGCTCGTCCGGATCACCGATGATGATGACGAGGAGGAGGAGGCCGCACCGTCGCTGGTCCGGAGGCCTCGTAGCCGTCCGGACAGTGTACCGACCACTGCTGATCGAGTGGCCAGCGATCCTCCTGCGCCGCGCGTCGCAGAGACGGGGACTCAGGTGCCGACCGGCCGGGCTAGGAGGAGGTTCACTGCGACCCACCGTCGATCAGACCTGTAAGTGTTCGACTTCCGTACTTTGGTGTTTTTTTTAAGATAGTACTTTGTTCTCTTAGCGCGGCGTCAGATGTCAACCCCGACCACGCCACCAGCCAGGGGGGCCCGAGCCTGCCGCCGTCGACACCGCGCCGTAGGCCACGGATAAGCCTACGGCGGCAGCTGCTGCTACAGGCGCTGAGAGGCAGTCTGCCCCGGTGAGTGCTGCGGCGAGTACTCCGCCAAGGAACGAGGAGGCTTCAAGGACCCCTCCCCCGAGCTCTGTTGCTGAGGAAGGCCGAATCCCGACTCCAGCCGAAGAAGGGAGGGTTCCGACACCGCCCCAGGCAGGGGCTTCTTCACCCATGAGCTCCCCTGGCCTAGGCGGGAGGCCCATGATGCCTTCGACCGCAACCGGAGGCAGCGCGGCGAATGAGGAGCCCCGGGAGGCCTCTGACGACGATGTGGAGGAGGTCCAGGGTCGTCCCCGTGATGGCCGCCAGCACGTCTACGTGTGGCGCCAACGCGGGGACCACTTTATTGGACATGAAGAGCTCGCGGAGACGGAGGAGGCCACGAGGGTGGAGCGTGCGACCAAACGTCTTGTAGATGAGGTCAAGGTAAGCGATTCTTTGCACTGCTCGACTCCTTTTTTTTATTATTATCTTGCTGGGTCGACATGCAACCCTCTTGCAGGGCGCCATGAAAACGGCGAAGTACCGGAAGAGGTGCTTCGACCAGATAGAAGGAATTGTGGCCGAGAACAAGTCCCTGACTGCGGAGGTGGACCGGCTGCGGTTGGAGGTCGGGGAGAAGGTGGCCGAGATGAACGCCCAAGAGGAGCGTCGTCTCGAGCTCACTCGTCGCTTGGCCGACCAGTATCGGCAGCGGTCAGGTCAGTTAGGTGCTTCGAGCAGCTGTGAGTGGCTGCGTAGTTTGCTTTTCTGACCAGGTTATGGTTTACGTAGACTTGGAGGAGTAGGTGGCGCGCCTCCGACAGGAGAAGGAGCAGCTCGGTCGAGAACTAGCCGGGGCGCTGGAGGCCAGTCGCCGAGCAGGGGAGGAGCTGGGCCAAAGGGACCGGGAGTTGTCTGGTATCGCGCGCTGCCTCCGTTATTTGCCTCTTACCGCTATGTTTGATACGCCGAGGTTAACATCTTCCTTGATTGGCACTGCTCAAGGCAAACACCAAGAAGCACCTGGAGGAGCTGGTCAAGGATCGGGACTCCTGGAAGGTCAACTGCTGCAGGATTTGGAAAGGAGTGGCCCCGGTCCTAGACTTGATCAGTCCCGAGCTCCCGGAGAGCCAGCCCCGCGCGCCGAGATTAACGCCGGTTGAAAAGGCGCAACGGGCGTGGGACTGGCTCCAGCAATTCATGAAGGATGCCGGAGAGTTTGCTGGCGCGCATGTCCTTAGCATGGTGCGCGCCCACTACCCCCTGGTTGACTTGACCAGGCTGGAGAAGGGGTATCCTAAGGAGGTCGGCCCGCAGGAGGCGGACGAGCTTCGGGGTGGTCTGCTGGACTTGTCGTCGACGGTGATCGGCGACATCAATCTATGCGGAACGGCCACTCCCCCCGACCAGCCGGGTTCAGACAGGTCGGCCAGGGAGCTGTCGGACGCGTGTGTTGCGGGAGATGGGCGGTCGACGCCTGCGGTCTCGACCAGCCAGGCGCCGGTGGCCCCGACCCCTTCGTCCGGGCAGCAAGGCTAGGCGGGTGATCAGCCCGAGCAGTAGGCCATTAGGGTAGTCTGTAGTAGTAGACTAGTGTCCGCCCGTCAGGGTATTTATTGTAAACTTTGTATGTAAAGTTTGTAATAAAGTTTGCTTTTGTCATGACTGCTATTTTGAGCGCTGTACAATTATCTGAGTGACGTGCCACTGTATTTTATTTCGTAGTCGCTAAGAGCTCCGATCGCGCAAGACTTTCCAAGTTCTGCGTGTAACAAAGTATAGGCAAAAAGGAGAACTTTAATTATTGACAGCTATAAGATATTTACAAGCGAAAGTTAATAGAACTTATGGATAAAATCAGCGCAGTTTGTCTATGTGCCAAGAGTTAGGCACGCGTGTTCCGTCTGGGTATGGCAATCTGTAGGACGTGGGTCGTGTGACTTCGGTGACCACGAAGGGTCCTTCCTAGGGAGTGGACAGCTTGTGCATTCTCTCTTGGCTTGTTTTCCACCTAAGTACCAGATCGCCGACCACGAAGGAACGGTCCTTGACATTCCTGTTATGGTACCGCCTAAGTGCCGCAAGATACTTTGCTGTTCGGAGACAAGAATTTAAACGCTTTTCCTCCATGCAGTTGATTTCGAGCTCTCTGGCGTTGTCGGCTGTTGACTGGTCGAAGTTTTCAATCTTAGGAGAACCGAAGGTTATGTCAGACGGTAGGACTGCCTCGTTGCCATAAACCATGAAGTAGGGTGACACTCCCGTGTTCCGACTAGTCTGAGTTCGGAGGCCCCAGACCACAGCCGGTAGCTCTTTCATCCATCGACCGGGTGCTCTGTCGTTCTCGGTGTACAGCCTTTTCTTCAGGGCGTCAATGATCATTCCGTTCGCGCGCTCAACTTAACCATTGGCCCGTGGGTGAGCTACTGACACGTATTTTATGACTATGCCCCTGTCATCGCAGAAGTCCTAGAACGTGGTGCCAGTAAACTGAGTACCCAGGTCGGTGATTATACTGTTTGGGGTCCCGAATCTGTGTATGATTTGATTAAGGAACTCCACAGCCTTCTCGGAGGTTGCTTTGACCAGTGGCATGTATTCAATCCACTTTGAGAACTTGTCGATTAACACAAAAACGAACTTGAAGTTGCCAGGGGCCGGTTTAAATGGCCCGATCATGTCGAGGCCCCAGCAGGCGAAGGGCCAGGATGACGGGATGGTTTGAATCTCATGAGCAGGTACATGGGTCCTTTTAGCGAAGAACTGACATCCCTCGCAGCGTCGGACCAGTTTTTCTGCGTCGTTGACCGCGGTTGGCCAATAAAAACCTGCTCGGAAGGCTTTCCCGACCAGCGTTCTAGAAGCAGCATGATTGCCGCAGGATCCGGCGTGTATGTCTTCTAGGAGCTTGATGCCATCGTCTTGGGATATGCATTTGAGCAGTACTTCAGAACTTGCATTTTTCGCATGAGTTTGCCGTCCACCAGTATGTAATTCTTTGATCGTCGAATGAGGCGCTCGTTCTCTGTTTTGTCCTGAAAGCCTAACCCGTCCGATATATATCTTATGAACGGGGTGCGCCAATCGCGGCCACTGGTTGTCGGAGTGGCATCGTCTATGAGCATTGTCTCAATAAGTTGCTTTTCGACCAGGCTTGTGCCCACACTTGGCTCATGGATGTCCTGGACGAAAATACCCCGCGGGGTCTGGGCCCGAGATGACCCTAACTTTGACAACGCATCTGCTGCCTGGTTCTTGTCCCGGACCACGTGGATGTATTCTATGCCGTAGAAGTTGGTTTCCTATTTGCGAATTTCTTTGCAGTAGAGATCCATTTTCTCGTGGGTTGCGTCCCACTCCTTGTTGAGCTGGTTGATAACTAAAGCGGAGTCGCCATAGACATAGAGGCGTTTGACTCCCAGCTCAACAGCTAGCCTTATGTCGTGCAAGCATGCTTCGTATTCGGCGACATTGTTTGATGCCGGAAAAAGGATCCTAAGGACGTAACGCAGTTTGTCCTTGTTAGGCGACACGAACAGTATCCCAGCACCGGCGCCGTTGATGTTCAAGGACCCGTCAAAGAACATTGACCAGTGGTCGGAGATGTCGGGAACGGGAGGCTCGTTGAGATCCGTCCATTCAGCAATGAAATCGACTAGGGCCTGAGACTTAACTGTGGTGCGGCTCTGGAATTCCAAGGAAAATGGGCATAACTCTATCGCCCATTTTACGATTCTGCCGTTGGCGTCTTTATTGCGCAGAATGTCCCCAAGAGGGAAATTAGTGGTTACCAAGACTCAATGGCCGTCGAAGTAGTGCTTCAGCTTTCTTGACGTTATTAGAATGGCGTATATGAGCTTCTGTATTTGTGGATACCTGGCCTTGGACTCGTTTAGGACTTCGCTTATGAAGTAAACGGGTCTCTGGACCTTGTAGACATGACCTGCCTCATCCCGCTCGACCACTATTGCCGTGGAAACAACCCTGTCGGTTGCAGCAATGTAAAGGAGTAGGTCTTCATTGGGCTGAGGCGCTGTGAGAACGGGCGGGGAAGTGAGGAAAGTCTTAAGCTGGGTGAACGCAGCGTTGGCTTCCTCTGTCCAAAAAAATTTTTCCGATGCCTTCAAGAGTTTGAAGAAAGGGAAGCCTTTTTCCCCTAGTCTTGAGATGAAGCGGCTGAGTGCGGCCATACATCCGGTAAGCTTCTGAATATCCTTGACATTTTTAGGTGGTCGCATGTCGAGTACTGCTTTTACTTTTGAAGGATTCGGTCGTATGCCGTCGCGGCTGACGATGTTGCCGAGCAGTAGACCGGAAGGGACGCCAAAGATGCACTTTTTGGGGTTGAGCTTCTACTTGTACTTGTTTAGCGCCTTAAAGGTTCGGTCTAAGTTGTCGATTAGGGTGCTTGCATCCCTTGTTTTGACGACGACGTCATCTACATAGGCCTCGACGAGGTCATCGCGGATCTCGTCGTGGAGGCATTGCTGGATGGCCCTTTGATAGGTGGCTCCGGCGTTTTTAAGTCCGAACGACATGGTCGTGTAGCAGTATGCGCCGAAAGGAGTAATGAAAGACGTTTTTATCTGGTCTTCTTCCTTTAGCGAGATCTGGTGATAGCCAGAGTAGCACTCTAGAAAAGAGAGGAGTTCGCATCCGGCCGTTGAGTCGACCACCTCGTCGATGCGAGGGAGACCAAAAGGATCTTTAGGACAGTGTTTGTTGAGATCAGTGTAATCAACGCACATTCTCCATTCATTATTCTTTTTGCGTACAAGAACCGGATTGGCGAGCCAATCAGGATGATACACCTCTTTTATGAATCCGGCTGCTAGAAGCCATGTTATTTCTGTCCTAATAGCCTACTTTTTGTCACGAGCGAACCGTCGCAGCTTTTGCTTGATGGGTCTTGCGGTCTTCGAGACATTTAAGGAGTGCTCGATCAGGTTTCGTGGGACGCCGGGCATGTCTACGGGTTTCCATGCGAAGACGCTTACGTTGTCCCTTAGAAACCTGACGAGCGCGTCTTTCTATTTAGGGTCCAGGTTGGCCCCGATGAGGGCCGTCTTCTCGGGGCTGCCTTCGATCAGCTGCACTTCCTTGTGCTCCTTGGATTTTGAGTTCTTCCTGGCGGTCTCCTGCTCGGGTAGTCGAAGCTGGTCGGGAGGTAGCTGTGCAGCCTGGGTTGCTGTCTCAGCCATGCGGATTGAGAGATCGATTGCTTTAGTGATCTTGAAGCTCTCCTCCTCGCAAGTATAGGCAGTGTAGACATTGCCCCTGACGGTTAGGACTCCTTTCTCCGTGGGCATTTTGAGGACCAGGTATGAGTAATGTGGGACCGCCATGAATTTTGTCAGCGATGGTCGGCCCAGTATGGCGTGGTAAGTTCCATCAAAGTCGGCGACCACAAAGTTGACGAACTCTGTCCGAAAGTGGTCGGGCGTGCCAAATTGGACAGGCAGTGTTATCTGTCCGAGGGGCACTGAACTCTGGCCTGGCAAAACTCCCTAGAATTGAGCATCGTAGGGTTTTAGTTGTGCCGGTGATATCTTGAGGGCGGGCAGGCTGTTGCGGAAAAGGATGTCAATGGAACTTCCTCCGTCTACGAGCACGCGCTCGAACTTGATGCTGTTGATGCATGGGTCCAGGATTAGAGGGAAACGACCTGGCTCTGGGATAGCGGCCCACTGATCCTTTCTGCTGAAGGAGATCTCCCTGTGCGACCACGGGGGAAATTTCGGGTCGGCGATCAGGCCGTCCGTGCTGTCTATGTTGAGGCAGGCTCTCTTTAAGAGCTTTCTTTCTCGCTTGGATTCGATGGATACCTTGCCCCCAAAGATGGAGTGGACCACGTCAGTGGGGCTGACATATTGGTGTCGAGGGTCCCTATCTTGGTCGTCGTCCTCGTCTTCGTGGTCGTGCCCGTCTCGTTTTCCATTTTTCTTGGCGGAGTCGTCTTGGGCGGCCCGCCGCGTATAGATATTTTTGAGGACACGGCATTCTTCCATGGTATGATTAGACTTTGGATGCAATTGTCACGGTCCCTTCAACATTTTGTTGTAGTCTTCTTGGTAGTCCCGCCGCCCGTTGGGACGCTTGACCGTATTCACTTCGTGGTCGTGGTCGCGGGGGCGCTTTCCTCTGAAATCATCGCGATTGTCGCGTCGCCTGTCCCAACCTTCTCTGTGATCACGGTTGTCGGGGCGGCGGTGGTTCCTGTTGTCGAAACGACCGCGACCGTCATCTCGCTGGGGAGGCTGGTCGGGACCTCTCGCATCGTCTCGGATTAGTTTTTCTGTGTCGTCAGCATCGGCATAATTTTTAGCCATGGCAAGGAGTTCGGCCATCGTTGTTGGCCTTTTGCGCAACAGCTTGTTCCTCAGTGCTTCATAGAAACGCAGGCCTTTAATGAAGGCAGAGATGGCCTCGTCGTGGGAAATCTTCGAGATCTTAAGGCGCATATCCGAGAATCATCGGATGTAATCGCGCAAAGGTTCATTTTTTCTGTCCCTTATCCTTTCGAGGTCGTACTTGTTTCCAGGCTGCACGCATGTAGCGATGAAGTTGTCGATGAAAGCCTGGCGTAGCTCTTCCCAAGAGTCGAAGGAGTCCTCGGGCGGGCCAAGGAGCCATTGATGACCAGCCTGGTCGAGGACTACTGGGAAGTAGTTGGCCATGACGTGTTCGTCCCCTGCGGCTGATCGGACGGCGATTTCGTAGAGAGTGATCCAGTTCTCTGGGTTTTCCTTGCCGTCGTACTTTTTGAGTTTCTCGAGCTTGAAATTGCAGGGCCACACGACCTGGCGGAGGTGTGAGGAGAACTGTCTCAGGCCCGGGGGGCCGTGCGTTGCATCATACTCGATATGGCGCAGGTTTTCGTGGACTGCTCTCTCCGTGGCGCGTCTGTTGATGCGGTCCCGGGCATCTTTGGGAGGGATGTTGTATCGAAGATCCCTGTGCTGGTTTACTTCTTGGCCACGCCTGTGATTCTGCTCGCGTTGACCGCCAGCGTCCCGACCGCCGTCATTACGCCGTGAATCTGTTCTATGGTTGTCGGGGGAACGGCTGCGATGGTGCCTGCTGGGCTGCGGTGATGTCCGGCTACGGTGAGTCTGGTCGGAGGCGGCCTCTGTATAGGAGACGGCCTGGACTCTTTTGAGCAGGGTGGCTGTCTGTCCCATCGCGGCGATCAGGTGTGCTCGGACACTGGTTCGGACCCCTTGGCACTCGGGAGTATCAGGGAGCCGGTCTAGATTAGCCATAGCGACAGCCACATTGGCGCTCGGCGTTTTGTAAACTTGCTGATCTCCGACCATGTCAAAAGCGTCGCTGAGATTCTGCGGCGGGATTTGACGTTCCTCGTCCGCGCGTCGTCGGGCGCGATCGGCGTTACGCTGCTCGCGGAGCTGCCTCTGCTCGTCTGTTTCTCCGTCAACAATCGGCTCGTCGGCGCTGACGTTGAAAACGATGTCTCCTCGCCGGGGTGGGAAGACCGGGAAACGTGGGAAACCCGGAGGGTGTGACAGGAAATCCAAGTCGTAGTCCTCGTCCTCGGAATTTATGACTTCAGTGGGAACAGAACCAGTGCTCGAATTTGTGCTGGAAGCCTGGCCGTCCCGTAACTCTTGGATCGTTACCATGTTGACGTAATGTCGAGCTGGTCGACCGCTCCCCTTTGGCACCCAACCAGCTTTGTTAAAGAGGGATCGGACGTGTCTCGAGTAGAGAGGCCGAGTTGTTCAGACCGCGAGGGTAATCTTCCTCCGGGTTGACCTTGATCTTGACAGATCGTCCTGAGGGAGTCGAGGTTATCGCCAGAGACGTTCCCAGCCGTTCGTGTGTAGCGACACGAGTTGGCCGGTGGGATTTGAAAAAATCCGTTGAGGCGGCTTGATCAGGCTGGCGTAAGATTCCATCTACTAGCTGGGAAGCTTCAAGTAGCTTGGAATCGGCGCGGTCAAGTGCCCGGAGAAGGTCTGAGCAGTCGATCTTCTTTCCCTTGTAGAGCGGGGATGGTGGTCGGGTGCTCGGAGCTGTCACCCGAGTGGTCGGAGCCGACGTGATCTCAGATTGGATCTGGGTTCCTTCCGAAACCGTAGTCGTGAGACCACCGCCGCGCGTCGTCCACGTGATCTGGCCGACGGTGAACGTGAGGCCTTCAGGAACGGCCGCGGAAGCTGGGATTGTGACCATCTTGTTCGCCGGAGAAGTTGCACGCACACCCCCTACCTGGCGCGCCACTGTCGACGAAAGCTAGTCGGCAGTCTACCCTGGGGTATACCCACGGTAGTAGTTTATCGGTAGACGGTGCGCAAACTACGAACTCGATGGTGACGCAAGACACGGACAAGCTTTTTATCCAGGTTCGGCCGCCGAGCTGGCGTAATACCTACGTCCTGCGTATGGTTGTATTGATTTGTGTTGAGAGAATAACTTGTCCTAGGGGGGTCCCTTGCCCCTCCTTATATAGTCCGGAGGGCAGGGTTACAGATCTGGAAACTAATCCTAGTCGGTTACAATTGCCATAGATAGTTCGATATCAATTCCTATTCTAACCGACTAGAATCCTGCTTGATCTCCACATTTTGTTTCCTTGCGCGAGAATCCAAACTGTCGGATCAGGTCTTGAGCTTGTCTCGTAATGGGCCAAGCCTCCTGGCCCAAGTCTAGCCATAAGGGTATCGGGGTTTATCCCCCCACAGGCTCAGTTCAGGGAGCACAGAGTGCTCGATCTTGAGATTCTAGGGAACGTGGTTGGTGCAGACATCAGGCAGTACTTCACTTACCTCCACGGCCTCCCAGAGTTACTTGCTCTCCCTGGTACTTATTGTGAGGAGTGGGTCAGAGAGTTCTATGCTTCAGTGTGGGTTTCTCCAGATCATAGCTATATTCACTACGCACTGGCAGGGACAGACTATAGGGTGACAGCACAGCGTGCCAGAGAGGACCTTGGTTTAAGAGCCTACCCCACTAGGGTTCACCAGCTGTACTACGGGAACTTCGAGCCTCCTCGACGTCCTCATGGTGGTGAGATACCACCAGTTGACTTTGTGGCTCCCTGTTTCCGTCCGCCTTTTGGAGAGGGCTCCAGCAGGACAGTGGGAGACTTAACACGCCCAGCCAGGATCCTCGACTTTGTGTTGAGGAAGACACTCTTTCCCAGGACAGGCTACAGGGACGGCTTCACCAGGATACAGCAGTGGTTGGTAGCCCACATCATCTCGAAGACTCCGTTTGACTTATGGGATCTGATAGTCTTAGAGATCGAGGATACTATTTTAGAGAGCTTCAGGGGTCGGCGTCAGTTGCCTTACGCACACTGGATCACCATGCTCATCCTTCGTGCTAGGCCTGCACCCCTTGCAGCTTACCTGTAGAGAGAGTTGTCAGACTCAGACACGGTGTTTCCCCACTATGACCCCATGCAGATGCGGAGAGCACACTACGACCTTTGAGCTCCGCCACCTCCTCCAGTAGCACGTGGCCCGGTACCCCCACCTTCTCCTAGGGGCACTCGCAGTTCAGGAGCAGTACCAGAGACCGAGGAGGAGCAGGACATAGAAATTGGGGCATTTGCAGATGCAGAGGCTGAGGAGGATTTTGATTTTGCTTCGGACAGCTCGGACGATGATTATTGTCTTCCAGTGCTAGATCTTCCTCCGAGGACGCACGACCACGAGGCAGGAGGTTCCTCGAGTGCTACGGACCCTGCACTGCTAGCTATTCTAGATGGGATGAGGGCTGATCAGCGCAGAGCAGCTGAGGAGCAGGCCAGGAGGGACAGGGATCAGGCTGCGATCAATGCAGCTATTCAGGCCCGACAGGATGAGCTTCAGAGGCAGTTCCTAGCTTTTTAGGCTCAGCAGACAGCGATGATGGCCGCTCTTACGGCCGCCTCAAGGATTCAGCTTCCACAGATTCAGATTCCAGGCACATCGTCTGTCAGGCCGTCTACTCCAGCGCCGCAGAGTCAGTCTCAGCAGCCACTTCAGCTCCCCGCTCAGAGTCAGCCGTTCTCGATGCCACAGCACCAGGTCTCTTAGGGTCCTATCTCGTCTGGCTTTGAGCAGGTGCCGCAGTTCATGCCTCTCCGCTCTTGTTTCACTCCACAGTCAGCGATAGCATCACAGCTAGTGTTGGACTCGTCAGCAGGCCAGCACATTAGTTTCTCATACAGTGCTCTGACTGGTGACCCCACGCCTCCACCCCTACAGGCTCCTGTAGCTTTTACGGTCCCAGTCACCACTACAGAGCGCCTGTCGTCGTCAGTAGCCTCGTCTGAGCAGCTTGCACCGTCTTCTACCATGGCAGAGACGTCCGCTACAGCGATCGAGTCCGTGCCAGCCTCGTCAGCAGGACTTGAGCAGCCACCTCAGCCTGTGACAGCCTCAGTGCCCCCAGAGCAGACCCAGACCGCTTCGCCAGCACTTGCAGCTTCAGAGGGTCACTCCACCTCCTCCGACTCGACGGCCGATGGATCAGACGATGCATCTCGTTTTGAGGCCGTGCTGAGGGACTCCACTGCTCCGCCTCCACCTCCGTCTTCTTAGGTTTTTGGCGCTTGATGCCAAAGGGGGAGAGAGTTGAGTATGAGAGTTAGGGGAGAGTTAGGGGGAGCTAGAGAGCTAGAGCTAGAGAGGGCTTTATTCTATTGATATACTCTTTTGTGTGCTACTCTATCATGCATCATGTTTACCTTTATGCATTGCACTTGGTTGTGAGACATGACTTGTGCTTATTTGTGATATCTCTTTGTCATGTGTTTGGCTCATATTACCTTTGCTTCCGCGTTTTACTCCGATGTACTTATGAGCCATGTGTGTTTATATTCTGTTGTACACATCTCACATATTTGGATGTAGGATGTTAGATTTGGATAATATTAGCATGCCTAACCCCTTTTGCTCTTATTGTATCATGCTTATAGAAACCAAGTCATTGGAAAACCTCATTTCTTTTCATACTCAAGGTTATTGTCATCAATCACCAAAAAGGGGGAGACTGAAAGAGCATCTAGGCCCCTAGTGATTTCGGTGATTAATGACAATGTTGATTACTATGACTAACGTGTGTTTTGCAGAGGCAAAGTCATTAGTGAGGTCGTGGTAAAAGGTACTCGATGGATAGGGACGTATATGCCTACTTAATATTGGAAATCGTTTCGGTTTTCAAAGGATGGATGGACATCGTCAAAGACTAGACTAGGTCTAAGTGCCATATGGTGAAGAAGGGCACTTAGAGTAGTTTAGGACTTTGTTTTACTTTGACTGTACTATTAAGAGGTGCTTTGATCTAGTAGCTTGACTTAGGCAAGGCTTTACGTTTAGGTGTGGTGCACACATGGTAAACCTAGCACTAGGCAGCTCAAAGATAGTCCTTAGATCGAGAGGAACCAACTTCGTTTTGGACCGATCGCGTTTCGACGAAGCTAGGGTGCCTAAGTAGGCACCGGACGCTGCACCGGACGCTCTGTGAGTGCGTCCGGTGAGGTCCTTAGCCGTTGGAGGGTTTCGGTGCTTAGGGTTAGGCACCGGACGCTAGCACCGGACTCACTGAGCAGCGTCTGGTCCCACACCCAGGGAGGTTGTAAACCTGCCCCGAGCACCGCACGCAAGCACCGGACGCACCGGGTAGCGTCCGGTCCCATACTCAGGGAGTTTGTAAAACTCCACCGAGCACCGAACGGTGCCACCGGACGCTAAGAGGTAGCGTCCGGTGACCTGTCAGACGCAGGTACAGTTAACCGTTGTGTGTCACCGGACGCTCGGTGCAGAGCGTCCGGTGACCCTGTTTTCAGTGGAAAACAGTTGGCTGACCTTTGGACTTCGTGGGGTGTATTTATACTCCTCCACCTCGTCCATGAGAGGTCTTTTGCCTATTTGAACATCAGAGAAACTTGTTGTGGAGCAAGAGAGTAGGAAGAGCCTAGAGAGGATTGAGATTTGAGTGATTTCTTGTGAGAATCCTTCTCTAGTGAATTCCAAGAGTCAAGTGTGCATCCACCACTCTCTAGAGCCTTGTTAGGGTCAAGTGAGAGTTCTTTGCTTGTTACTCTTGGCGATCGCCATCATCTAGACGGTTCGGTGGTGATTGGAGGCACAAAGACCGCCCGGAGTTCTTGTGGGTGGCTTGTGTCAAGCTTGTGAGCGGTTTTGGGCGATTCACCGCAACGGAGTGTCGAAGAATTAGCCCGTAGAGAGCACTTGGTCCTTGCGCGGACCAAGGGGGAGCAAGACCCTTGCGCGGGTGCTCCAACGAGGACTAGTGCAGAGTGGCGACTCTCCGATACCTCGGCAAAACATCACCGAGCACTTTCTTCCACTACTCTTTTACATTCTAGCATTTACTTTGTGCTTTTACATTCTTAGAATTGTCATGCTAGAATAGGATTGGAACTAGGTTGCAAAACTTTTATCCGGTAGCTCTCTAGTCACACTAGGTACAAGGGGTTGAATTGGAGCTTATAGGTTGCTTAAATTTTTAGAGAAGCCCAATTCACCCCCCCCCTCTTGGGCATCTTGATCCTTTCATGTATGACTACAAGATGGTTGAGAACCGATCTGTAGTGGAACAGGCTCATGAGTTTCAGTCACTAGCTAAGGAACTTGAACTTTTTCCTTATCCTTTTCCTGACAAGTTTGTGGCTGGTGGTATAATCGCCAAGTTACCACCTTCTTGGAAGGACTTTGCCACCTCTCTCAAACATAAGAGACAAGAGTTCAATGTGGTAGAGCTCATTGGTACTCTTGATGCTGAGGAGAGGGCTAGAGCAAAGGACATTGGGAAAAGTGTTGAGACATCTTTTGCTCATGTGGTGCAGAGGAAATTCCGCAAGTTTGACAAGAAGAAAAACCAGAACAAGCAAGAGAATACACCTAAGCCTGTTCAAACAACACAGTTTAAAAGAAGAGCAACAACAATAAGGGAAAGGGAGGATGCTTTTTCTGTGGCAGTGATCAACACTAGGCTAGAGAGTGCCCTGATCACAAGGTCACACAGGACAAGAAATCAGCTAATGTTATAACTATTGAAACTAAAGATGGAATATCTGGGTATGGTAATTCTTTACCATTTGTTCTTTCAGTTTGTAATTCACCTGAGTGGTGGATGGACAGTGGTGCAAATATTCATGTGTGTGCTGATGTGTCTTTATTTTCTTCCTATCAGGTCGGGAGATTTGGCGCCTTGTTGATGGAAAATGGGTCGCGTGCTCATGTTCTTGGTGTTGGTACGGTCATTCTGAAGTTTACTTCGGGGAAGACAGTGCCATTGAAGAGCGTGTAGCATGTGCCCTCCATAAAGAAGAATCTTGTTAGCGCATCTATGTTATGTAGAGATGGCTACAAAGTTGTTCTTGAGTCAAATAAATGTGTTGTGTCGAAACATGGTACCTTTATTGGGAAAGTATATGATTGCGGAGGCTTGTTCCGCTTATCTTTGCATGATGAGTGTAATAAAATGGTGAATTTTGTTAATATTTCTAATGAGTCAGATTTATGGCATTCATGCTTTTGTCATGCAAGTTTTGGTTGTCTTATGCGGCTAGCAAATCTAAATTTAATTCCTAAATTCAACTTGGTCAAAAAGTCTAAGTGCCATGTATGTGTTGAATCAAAACAACCCTGCAAGCCTCACAAGGCTGCTAAGGCGAGGAGTTTGGCACCTCTAGAACTTGTTCATTTTGATCTGTGCGAGATGAATGGAATTTTGACAAAAGGCGATAAAAGATACTTTCTCACTTTTATAGATGACTCCACGCACTTTTGCTATGTGTTTCTCTTGAAAACAAAAGATGAAGTGCTTAATTATTTTAAGACCTATAAAGCTGAAGTTGAGAACCAACTTGAGAGGAAAATAAAATGGTTAAGGTCTGATCGAGGTGGAGAATATTTCTCTAATGTTTTCAATGAGTTCTGCATGGAACATGGAATTGTTCATGAGAGGACACCTCCATTCTCACCACAATCCAATGGGATTTCTGAAAGGGAAAACCACACTCTAACTGATTTGGTGAATGCCATGTTGAGTACAGCGGGATTATCCAAGGAATGGTGGGGTGAGGCAATTTTGACAGCGTGTTATGTCCTGAATAGAGTTCTAGCAAAGAACAAAGAGATTACACCATTTGAGGAATGGGAAAAGAGAAGATTAAACCTCTCATATTTGCGCACATGGGGTTGTTTGGCTAAGGTGAATGTGCCAACCAACAAAAAGCGTAAACTTGGGCCTAAAACTGTTGATTGTGTTTTCCTAGGCTATTCTTTCCACAACACTGGATATAGGTTCTTAATTATAAAATCTGATGTGCCTGATATATATGTTGATACTATCGTGGAGTCAAGAGACGCTACATTTTTTGAGAATGAGTTTCCCATGAAAAATACACCTAGTAAAACAAGTCATGAGACTATAATACCCCATGAGCAAGAATTGTCTATTCCTATAGATCATGCTGAGGAGACTCACATGCACATTCCTGAGGAGGATGACACTATAGTCACTCGAAAGAGCAAGAGACAGAGGATTGCAAAATCCTTTGGTGATGACTTTATAGTGTACCTTGTGGAAGACACACCAACCACCATTAGAGAGGCATATTCCTCTCCTGATGCTGACTTATGGAAGGAAGCAGTAAGGAGTGAGATGGATTCTATTATGTCTAATGGAACTTGGGAGGTCATTGACTGTCCTTATGGTTGTCAACCTATAGGGTGCAAGTGGATCTTTAAGAAAAAGCTTAGGCCTGATGGTACAATTGAGAGGTACAAGGCAAGGCTTGTGGACAAAGGATATACCCAAAAGGAGGGTGAAGATTTCTTTGACACCTATTCACCAGTGGCTCGATTGACTACAATTCGCACATTAATAGCTGTGGCAGCCTCTTATGGTCTTATCATTCATCAGATGGATGTTAAGACAACTTTCCTTAATGGAGAGTTAGATGAGGAGATCTATATGGATCAGCCAGAAGGATTCATTGCGGATGGTCAAGAGAATAAGGTGTGTAGGTTGTTAAAATCATTGTATGACCTAAAATAAGCACCTAAGCAATGGCATGAAAAGTTTGATAATACTCTCACTGCTGCTGGCTTTGTTGTGAATGAAGCTGACACATATGTGTATTATCGATATGGTGGGGGTGAGGTCATTATGTTGTGCCTTTATGTTGATGACATATTGATCTTTGGATCGAACCTCAATGTGATTGAGGAAGTAAAGAAACTTTTATCGAGTAATTTCAATATGAAAGATTTGGAAGAAGCTGATGTCATTCTTAACATCAAGCTTATCAGAGAAGGTGATGGTGGGGTAACTTTGTTATAATCCAATTATGTGGAAAAAGTATTGAGTCGCTTTGGTTTTAGTGACTGTGATCCTGCTCCTACACCTTATGACCCTAGCATGCTATTGAGGAAAAATAGGAGAATTGCAAGGGATCAATTGACATACTCCCAGATCATTGGTTCACTCATGTATCTTGCGAGTGCAACAAGGCATGACATCTCATATGCTGTGTGCAAGCTGAGTCGGTTTGTTTCAAAACCAGGAGATGATCACTGGCGTGCTCTTGAGAGAGTGTTGCGCTATCTGAAAGGTACTATGACATATGGTATTCATTATACTGGGAACCCTAGAGTGCTAGAAGGCTTTTGTGATGCCAACTGGATTTCTGATGCTGATGAGCTATATGCCACGAGCGGATATGTGTTCTTGCTTGGAGGTGGAGTTGTTTCCTAGAAGTCTTGCAAGCAGACTATCATAACGAAGTCTACAATGGAAGCAGAACTCGCAACATTAGACACTGCTGGGGCTAAAGCCGAGTGGCTTCGTGAACTCCTGATGGATTTACCGGTAGTTGAAAAACCGATACCGGCTATCTCCATGAACTGTGACAACCAAACTGTGATTACAAAGGTCAATAGTTCTAGGAATAACATGAAGTCTACAAGGCATGTGAAAAGAAGATTAAAATCTGTTAGAAAGTTGAAAACCTCCGAAGTTATAACGGTGGATTATGTCCACACGTTGAATAATTTGGCAGATCAATTCACTAAGGGTCTGTCACGCAATGTGATAGAAAGTGCATCATGTGAAATCTACTGTAGTGGTAACCTGCTCTATGTGATCGGAGATCCCGTGAAGTAGAGTGGTGAAACAAGCTAGTAGTAGATTGAGAGGAAAGATCCCTTTCTTGACTCATTTCTGATGCACATCTTTCCTATCTGTAAGGCAGGATGGTATTTACCTTAATGTATTCCAAGAGTCTTTTAAAGGTGAGATGTTGCCCTACATTCTTTTGAAGAGTACACCAATATGAGTCAGACTGCTGGTCACAGTCTATGGGACTTGGGTAATCCCTAAATACTCATGAAAGGCACTGAAGTGTGACTTATATGCTTCAAAACAGCGGGGATGCCTTGTGCAGCCTAGTATCAGCTAAGGACTAGAGCAGATCTCATCTCGCACAAAACTATCAATTTAAGGCTTAGTCCATTGTTCAGTTGTGAGTGAGTGAAACTCTTGTTCTAGATGGATGTTCAACTTAACAGTCTCCATCGAAACACTGGTATATCAAAGAATTATGCTTCTGATACTTCATTATTACAAACCCTAGAGTTTGGTGGGGATTGTTGGATTTATTTTGGGCTAGGCTCAATTAGATTTAATAAATCAAATAAACTCTATGGTATGTAATTGTGAATAATACGAGTTGTACGAGACATGGTGAGGCAAGAGGAGCCAAGAAGACAGGCATGCGGTGTAGTGATGTGGTGTGTTAAGCACTCACTAATTACAGGAGTTTCAACTCTATGTTTAACTCACCATTTGTTGTAGTGATGTGGTGTGTTAAGCACTCACTAATTACAGGAGTTTCAACTCCGTGTTTAACTCACCAATTGTTGTCTCTTCGGCTGCCATCCCTTCCTCTCCTCCCTCTCCTGCCGCAAGGCTATAAAAGAGGACATGTGTCTTTGGTCTTGTACACACACAACACACAACTCAGAATACAATCCTATTGCAAAGAAGGAATCCTCATCTCGTAACTCCGCGCGCACGGAGGAGCGAGAGGGCAGGTGCCTCCGAAGCTCTTGTCGTTCAAGACTTTGCACGAGGGATCAACAATTAGGTTTTTGTGGAGCGACTACGCTACTGCCCAATCCACCGCTGTTGTTCGTCTTCCTCAAGCCGGTTCGGGTGGATTTCTTCTTCCTGGTGGAAAGATCGTCTTCATCCTCTATATCATAGAAATTGGTCAAGGATCGGGATCATCGGAGCGTATGGGAGGGTATGATCCGTTCATCTTCCTGCTATGTTTCGTCTTCCTGTTCGTACATGTTGCAGTAGTGTGTTTAGTTTGTTGCGCATGCTATCCTAGTTCTGTTTCATATGTTCTACCATGTTTTTTCTGTTTTTATCTTATATATGTTTCTGGTATAAGATCTATGTCATGTCTGCTTGTTCACTAGTTATGTTAAAACGTTTCATATGTTGTTGTCTCTATGTTTCACTAGTGGTTCAGTCACGTCGTTTGATATATTGTTTCTCATATATTTCAGTAGTTCTATTTCGTCGTTTAACATGCAGTCTCTTGTTTATTGCTATTTTAAGATATATGTCTTGCCTTGTTATTATATTTCATATATTATGCTTTTATATGTTCATAGATCACATGTTCTATATTCCTATGAATACGTTTAATATCATGATTTCTATGATTAATTATATTATATATGTCATCATCATAATGTTGATTTATGAAATTAAAATGATATAGAAATTGCCTAAATATCTAACATAAGAATGTACTAGGAATTCCAATAACATACCTTACCTCGTCTGTCAATCCATCCTTTGCTTCCCCAGATCTAAAGAGCAGGACATGGAGGGAGCGAATGGGGGGCAGCAGATCAAGAATGGGTGACTAGAGTGGAGGCTTGAGATGGGGAGGCCCTAAGGTGGTGATGTGTGGGGGCGACTTAGGTGTTGAATAGGGGGCGAGGTGTGCTTTTGTGCGGCTTTGGATGGGCGGATGTTGGCTTGGGGAGGTCGGACGCCGACTTAGGAAGGGCGACAGTCTAGGTAGGGCGGCGGCTTGGGGAAGGTGGACGACAACGAGCAGCTTCTGTGTAGCCGCTGGGGGCGGTCGGTCGGCCGGGTGCTGGGCGGGTAGGCAGCCGGCTCTGTGCTTTCACGAGAGAATACGACCTCAATGACTTTTCTTTCTTTCTTTCTTTATTTTTTGATTTTTGGTTGTGGACTTGTGGTGGGTTTTGGTGAGTAGACGGAGGCAGGGAGAAATTAACGTGAGAAAAATGGTGCCAGATATTATTAGGGTTCCGATTTGATTCCCTAGGATTTCCTATCTACTCCCTCCGTCCTAAAAAAGTGTCGTTTTAGATTTTCGTGCCACAACTTTGACTCGATTTATAGAAAATACGTGCAATACTTATATCTTTAAATAAATTTGTTAAAAAACTAGACTTAAAGACCTTTTCAATGATACTAATTATATACTATAAATATTAATGTTTTTTACTATATATTTAGTTAAAGTTATTTTTTGGAAAACACAAACGACACTTATTTTGGG
Source organism: Sorghum bicolor (assembly GCF_000003195.3). Taxonomy (NCBI): domain Eukaryota; kingdom Viridiplantae; phylum Streptophyta; class Magnoliopsida; order Poales; family Poaceae; genus Sorghum; species Sorghum bicolor. The sequence goes on from NC_012877.2 coordinate 16,238,794, forward strand.
ACGGAGGGAGTACCTCCTAGGGAAAGATTCCACACAGGTGCTGACATGGTATGCTAAGACAGATAATTCCCTATGACTAATAGAAAATCATAGATAACAATAAAAACCGTAGGGAAATTTAGTACTTTTTCAGTGGTGTATTGTCATGTTTTGTGTGTGCACCGGGTGCGAAACGCTAAACAGGTTCGGACAGCCTCGACGTTAGAAACTATATATAACTTTTATACTTATTATTTATAGACACTACATATAGAAATCATAGTCCTGATGGATAGTTTCTACATAATAATTTCTTATCTAACCATATAAATTCTCTTCATCCTCTACCAATGACATTATTTCATGTCTTGGTTCTCGTATAGACATGGTTTTAGTTTCTATGATTTTTCTCTCTCTTCAATAAGTACCTTGCCACATCAGCAAAATGCTTAGGTAACAATATAATTAATACTTATAGAAACTACGATAGTTTCATACATTGGGAATGCTCTTATATCACATATTTTTAGCTAATTAGACGGTGTAACTTTAAAATCTATATACAACGTTTAGATAGACTAAAAATACACTTAAACTGATACTACTAATCACCATGCAGCATTCAAACGAATTTAAAGATATTAAATGGCTGTATATGTAAATAATTTTCGTTCATCCTAACTTTTCTATAGAGTTTGCTAGTCGTAGCTCGCCATAGGTTAATTTTTTCATCCCGGATCCGCCGTTGACTAGATGTAATGCTACAACAAGAAAATTTCCGGAGGCGTCAGTCAGTGCGAGCTTTTTTTTATAAAAGAAAAATTATATTAAATAATAGCAAGATACATGAACACGTTACGAGCACTCTAAATTATATAAATATCCACAAAATTATTTTTATCTAAATTGTACCTATGCTATGAATAGCTCTAAATTTCAAAACTAAATTTGTACGACGCTTTGCAGTATGGATGACCGCACAGGCAAACACCTGCAAAAGACCTTAGAATAGATGTCCAACGAACGACGGCCAACATTTATGTACGTGGAGTTGAGAAACTTCTTCTTTATGGTGTCTTCCTTCTTATTCTTTCTGTCACCCAAGAATGAGGAAGACTGATCTAAAACTTATTCTCCCTAGTTGTTCATCGTGGCTAGATCTAAACATAATAAAATAGAGAAGAGACCGGAGAAAATATTCCATAGTAGCGACACCATCTCCACCTTGATGTCGCCACCCGAAAATAAAAGTCTCCATATCGTCAAACAGGTGAGGATGTCAACGTCGTAGTTGTTGCCCGCATCTTCAAGCCGCTATGAAGAAAACGATTTCACTCTACTCTCTCGCCATTGCTGAAGAGGAAGAAATAAATCCCCAAAACTAAGAAACTTAGCATAAAAAGACACTAACCCTAAAGATTCGATCTACTAAGAAAACTTATTAAAAATGATGGATCACCTCTTTCTTCGACCTTCGATGATATGCCGGAGGGGAGAGGGAGGGAGACTAGTTGTGAACTTGTGATAGAGACGAGAGCGGTGGCGGCCGCGACGCCGAAGACCCTAGTGAACGACAAAAGTTATGAATTAGGAGTACCTAGCGCGGAGCATCCAGCCACGTCAGTGAGAGCGAGCTAGGGACTTGTTTAGTTTCAATATTTTTTTTGGAAAAACGACACTGTAGCATTTTCGTTTTTATTTGACTAACATTGTCCAATTATAGAGTAACTCGGCTTAAAAGATTCGTCTCGTGATTTACAGACAAACTATGTAATTAGTTTTTATTTTCATCTATATTTAATGCTCCATACATGTGCTGTAAGATTCGGTGTAACGGAGAATCTTGAAAAGTTTTGAGTTTTTAGGTGAAGTAAACAAAGCCTAGGACGATGCCGTTGAATGTTCTTGTGCAGATACGAAAGGAAAATTTCTTCGACGATGCTGCCTTTTGCCGGCACATGCATGGAAGATGTAGGTTGATTAGGTGACCACCAAACCTTGGGGTTGGTGGTTCCAGCTGTTCGGTGAGCTTCGGTTTCACCGCCTGACAGGAAGCCGAAGAATGACTAAATTAGAAATTTATAATAATACGTGAAATATGCAGGGACACAATCACACAAAGTAACTCATCAAGCTGCTATTCTTTTGGACACGATACATGCATGGTAAAACGGGATAATAGAACTTCTCCAGCTGTGGAGTTAGATACACTCCCTCCTAGTCCTGTTTGTGTTTTTCAAAACAACTTTAACTAGATATATATTAAAAAATATTAATATTTATAATACATAGTTAGTATTATTAGAAAAATCTTTAAATCTAGTTTTTAACAAAATTTATTTGAAGATACAAATATTATACGTATTTTTATAAATAAAATCAAATTTATAATATAAATAATAATAATAATAATAATTAATTTGAGACGGAGAGAATACAATAATATGTGAAAATAGGGATGAACCGTTCGTATGCAACGTAGTATAACTTTTACAGGGACCAGAAAAATTGCCGAATGATAAATGCATGCCACTACGGCGGTAAGTAGCCACCTACGACCGGCAAAACCAAATGCACATCATAATCTATGCCATACACATAACACATGTCTAGTTAAACAAATCATTCCCTCTGAGTTTGAACGCCTACCAGCCTTACCTACTTTTTTTCCAACCAAATCCATCGGAAAAATGTTTTAAAGGCAGCCCAAATCAACTTAGAGCTCTGCATATTCCTTCCTTATCGATAAAATAGATATTTTGATAAAAAAATTATGTAATAATTTCTTTAATTAATTCTTCAATATATATCATCTTGTATTTCGGATTTCGCACTAGAAAAAAATAGAAAATGGGATTAGATCTCTAGTGTTCATACAAGATATTAGAAAAATTGTTGGAGGGTGGTATATAAAAACTAGAAAGTGATTTTTATTCAAATGGTTCTCTAAATGATGATTTAGAGTCAATTTAAGAAAAACTCTTGAAGATATTGTTCTGTACATATAGCTTCTTAGACAAATAATCATCAAAAAATATGCAAGTAGATACAAAATCCATTACGTTGTTATTTGATTTTAGAAAAATTTTATATATTCAATATAATTTTGCTCTGACATTTGTATTAACTAGCAAATATGTCCCTATATTTCTGCAGAAAAACATTATTATACACAATGAGTAAATAGATGAAGGAATAAAACAAAATTGTCCCACGAAATGACATTTATGACTATAAATTCAAACTTCATGAGATTGAAAACTTATATATCAGGTATATACAAATTGACCTTAAAGAAAAGTAAGTTTAGGAAGAAGAATCAATGAAATTGGGTTTTACATGAGTGAAGTATGATTTTCTGTATGGGTAGTTGTTCGTTTAATTTTAATTAGTTGTTAGTCAATTAGCTGCTAACCCAACTAATTTAAATTAACTTTTAGCTCCAGCTAATCTCTAGCTGATTCAAACACGTCTTTAAATTCTTAATCCACAAAGTAAAATCTTTCCTTTAATCCTCTAGAACTATATTAAACAAGTCCTTACACAAGGTTCTCTCCTTAGCCATTTGTAAGCTTCCACCCTAAACTTCACTTTTTTTTTCAGTTTCGCTAAAATCCTTTTTTTGTTTGTTTGAGGAAAGCTAAAATCCAAAATCGCCTTGCGTGCCTGAGTGTTTTTCCGTTGGTGCCCACCTCAGCAGAACGGAGAAAGCGAGGAAAAAGCCCAAGAAAACCCCCGACCCGTCACCCGACCCAGCCGCTCGAGGGAGACGCAGAACCTGCTGCACCTGCACCTGCACCTGCACCTGCAAACCTCGAGCGGAGAGCTCTTCCCGTTGCGGCGGCGGCGGAGATGGCGGCGAATCTGGAGGACGTGCCGTCACTGGATCTGATGCACGAGCTGCTCCGCCGCATGAAGTGCAGCTCCAAGCCCGACAAGCGCCTCATCCTCATCGGTACGGGAGACCCTCCCCCTTTCCCCTTCTTCCTCCTCGTCAACGGCGTTCGCTGGATCCCTGACACGGTTCCTGGTGCCGTGGGGACGGAAAAATCGCGCTTGACGCCGTTGGTGCTCCGGATCCGCTGAAAGTTCTCGCCTTTCCAGTGAAATCTTGGTTATCCCCTATTTCTCACCCTGCATTTGTGGCGAAGAAATATGGCTTTGTTTGCAGTGAGTGGATTTTTCTACAGCTTTCTAACAGATGGAAGGATTCACTAGTTGAATAGCAAGAGAAATTAATCATGCGCTAGTCGATTAGTTCTGTGCTGTTGGATGTTGGTGTTTTTGTCATAAATTTTATAATTCTTCAAGGATTATCAAAAATAGAAGTCAGATAATCTTAGTCAGCTTGACCTGGTGTGGAAGCCTTTTCTTATGACAATATAAGATGAGATGCCCCAATCGCAAGTAAAGATGATATTCTGCTATGTCACCTTATTTTGTTTCTTTGACTTTTCATTGGTTCCATTGAGTGTGTATTGTCGTCCATATTTTTGTAACACTGAGGTGAACTCCCTTGTGCAATTTGTTTTTAGTTTTTGTTGCTAATGAGTGCCACATTTACATCGCAAAAACTGATCCGCATTAACTGAATGGTATTAAACAGTGGCATTCAAGACAAGTAAATTGAAACAAATGTTGTCTTCTATATCGTTTCTTTCTTTTCATTATGGCCTTGTTTGTTGTCATGCTATTTGGTTTGATATATTTTCTGGTACTGGTAGTCAGGATGAAAGAGGGCAGTATTGTGTAGGGAGATATAAGGTCAAAGTGCTTTTTGTGGAGAGCAATAAACACAACATTTTTATAATATTTTGTTTCCTTGTTCACAACAATTTTACTTTTTAATTCTATTATGTAGTGCTCCTGATTTGGAGAATTTGACTCCTTTTCTGGAAATCCTGTAGGCCCACCTGGCTCTGGAAAGGGAACTCAGTCTCCCATTATTAAGGATGAATACTGCCTGTGCCATTTAGCCACTGGTGATATGCTGAGGGCTGCTGTGGCAGCCAAGACACCTCTAGGTATCAAAGCAAAAGAAGCTATGAATAAGGTAGTGTTAGCAGACCAATACTTATACTAAAATGCTAACCAGCATAAAAAGGTTCTCTGTGACTCCATTGTATGCTGCCTTCCTCTTTTAGGGAGAGCTTGTTTCAGATGACTTGGTTGTGGGGATTATTGATGAAGCTATGAAGAAACCCTCATGCCAGAAAGGTTTCATTCTTGATGGCTTTCCTAGAACTGTCACTCAAGCACAGAAGGTCATATACTTGATCAATACACCAGCATGAAGAAGTATTCCTTTATCATACTGTTATAGGCTATTTGAATTAGTATAATTTTCCCCTCACTGAGTTTTTGAATGTCCTGTGCAGCTTGATGAGATGTTGGCAAAGCAAGGTGCTAATGTTGACAAGGTCCTGAACTTCGCAATTGATGATGCTATATTGGAAGAACGGATTACTGGTCGCTGGATCCACTCGGCCAGTGGTAGGACTTACCATACAAAATTTGCACCTCCAAAGTCTCCGGGAGTTGATGATGTAAGTCGAGTACAGAGCATCTAGTTTATCTGCTTATTTTTATGTTTGCATGATCTTATTTGTATTGTTTCTACTTTCTTCTAGTCTTAGTGTGGATCGATTCACTATTTTGCTATGTAAATTGTTCAAGTTTCCCAATCAGCTTCTTGTGGCATAACTTTTCCAATCTGTTCAATAATAAATTAGAGTAATCGGATCTTGACAATTATGGCTGGGTGAATATTGACATACTATTATGGTCTGAATCTGCTTGTGGTTGCTATTATTTCTTCTCGGATGATGTACTGGTTAGCTTCAGCGATGGTGCACCCTTTTTCTGCTCCCTGTTTCTCCCTCAAGGAAAACAATGCTCATGGAAAATGCACATAGTTAAGCTCTACTGTTTTTGCTATCTTTTTTGCAGCAAGAAAAAAGCTGCATTATTCTTCTGCCTTCTCTTGTATTCAACTATTAATATCGAAAATTTATGTGACTTGATCCAGAATATATTTGTGCACTTGTGGTTTTAAATTCTTCTCATACGAAATATATTTTTTTCCAATTGGCATTATACTTAGTGATTGTCTTCTGTTGTTTGTTTATTTGCTCTTCATTTTCACAAAGGTAACTGGAGAGCCGTTGATTCAAAGGAAAGATGACACAGCTGAGGTCTTAAAGTCAAGGCTTGAAGCCTTCCACAGGCAAACTGAACCTGTATGTTATTCTTTAACAGAATTATTTTCCTGAAGAATATCCTGTACCACTATATATGTTGATATTAAAGTTATGTTAATGTCTTACATCTAAAATTTGTTCTATTGTTTAAGAGTAAATTTGGCTTATCTCACATTTGTTCATTGATGATTTCCACCATCCATTTAATTATTTATATCATCAATTATGTCATAGTGCTGCATAAAGTTCAATGGTTTGTTGGGCCATTTGGGACGTGCATTTTTTAATGTCCTTCATAGTTCCGATGCTCCACTCCTATATGTTTTTTTGTGATTGCATAAGTCTTCTGGGCTGTCTGCTTTCTATTCATAGTTCCGACTTGTCATGACAATGTGTGTATTCTCTGTACTTAGTGATGTAACTTTTTTAATCAATAGTATTCCTAATTTGAAAACAATCGGCTCGTCCAGGTGATTGACTATTACTCCAAGAAGGGCTTAGTGGTGAACCTGCCCGCAGAGAAACCACCAAAGGAAGTGACTGTTGAGGTTCAGAAAGCCCTCTCGTGATGAGAAGTGTCCATTCTTCAGGTTAAGCATGACATGACATCTACCAAAATCCCTTTGTCTGGGTTTCTTCAAAATTTATACTTAGGCCAACATCATGGGGTTTTTATTTTCAGCATCCTTTTTGTGCAAATATGCACCATTTTATCACAAGCTTTGACAAGCTCGGGAACTGTCTGGATAATCTCTGTTTCAAATGAGGGAAGTGTTTTTCAGTAACAATACTGATATGATTACAACAATTCATCTTTGGAAAATTTTCCTGATATTCTGTTCACTCAGCACCTTGCTCTGTTGAGTTGAGAGTTGAGACATTGTTGTGCTGTGAGGTCAAATAAACATTTCATGTTGTACGTTTTTTTTTTTTTGAACTGACTGATGTATGATTTTGAACTTGTGGCAAGGTGTACTCGCACTTGCAATAAATTTCAGTGAGTTATGTGGACTACCTAAGCATGGCTAAACCTTTTTTGTGGCACTATCTTAGCTGGATTATGAAAGGTGCTTGACGTTCTCAAGACCCTGGACCTTGACTACGAATTTTGTGAGGATAGCATGTTGCTCCAACTACATGCGATGCATTATGATGAGAAAAATAAGGGATTAGAACTCCAGCTCAGAAAAGTGGGAGAAATCGAATCGTTAGGCCTGAAAATGTTGGAGAATCGAATAGTCAGGTCACAAGGCATTCCATCTGAGATGCTAATCGAATCGTTAGGCCTGAAAATGTTGGAGAATGAATAGTCAGGTCACAAGGCATTCCATCTGAGAAGCTATTAAGGAGAGAATGTTCTGTTAAGAAAGGATGACAAAGAACTAACCTGATTGGTTTTAGTCTCACCTCGACGATGGGAAATGTTGGATATCCCGATATCCACTGGATATCAGTTACTTTGTACTATTTGTATTCGCTATCTGAGTTACAATCGGAGAAAAGTATTCATATCACGTTCGAGTCGTTTGAGATGACCATTGGTACAGAGGGAGCCACGGCACGGAGCAGCAACTTAAGGATCATGCTGTGTCGCTATCGCTGAACCGACGGGTTGTTAGCCTGTGGGCTGTCGGTTAAGACTGGAATTTCCGTCGGTCCGGGGTGGTTTGGGATCTTGTTATGATTTATTTATTACTAGGTAGCATGTCCGTGCGTTACTACGGGACAGCTAAATTTTTATATTAAAAATACACGGATCACACGATAAAATAACAATACTGTAAAAATAAGTATCGATATTAAAGTGACACTTAATTCAAAAACCAAAGTATGTGAAATTAATATAGTCACGGAGAACGTGATGCTGCTGACTTACCATCTCTACTGTATTAGACCTTTCCGTGGGTTGCAAGAATAAGAAACACTCAATTTGATAAAGCAAACCATTCCAGTATGTCACATGATAATTCTCATCCAGGTGCAGCATAATTTGATTGAAAGTTGAATAAATTTCTACAACCTTAATCTTATCAAACTCAACAAATTTCAGCAGCTGCCCAATTTGTACGAAAGGATGGAACTCATGGCTAGCAGCATGTTGTCCATGTGCAGGACAGCAGTTTAATTCACTTAAAAAAAATCAAACATAGCCTAAGTATGTTATCAAATGTTGGTGCATTTCAACGGGATGGACAGAAGGCTCGACTTGATAGGAGATTTTGAAGGAAGCTACCATTATCAAGATAGATTATGAATGTTTAAATTTCCAACTCTATTAGCTGAATCTATCTATACTGTACAGCAACTCAGATCCATTCAATATACATGTTGAAAATCTTTTAGTAACTGTCCATTCTATATTGATAGTTGTTGTTTCAAAAAAAAATGGCACCAGTCTGTTTAGGGCCGACAACCTTCTTCGCCAGCTCTTTCTTTGCCTAGGCTTTCATCTACTCAGCCTGTGCCTGAACAATTCAGTCCAATACTCAGTAAGAATAGCTGAATACTCCATCCAAAGAATTCGAACAAATGCAGTTCACATAGATGTTGTTCAGAGATTGATTGACAGCACAAACTCGCAAAAAGTTTGGAAATTGAATCAATGACTACAAACATTTAGCAAAAACCATTATAACTTTAGTGCAATTAACTACTGAAATTTCGCCATACATTGAACACGAGACCGAACTTATGTACAAAATACACAATCCACACCATTTCTTGGACAATAAAACTTCATGATTATCAATATCAAAGGAAAGTAGGGCACAGTTGCACATGAAGAAACATGTCAAATCCCAATTTGGTTAACTGCAAAAAAAAGAACACGGTCCACAGCCATTAATTCTTGCAAAGTTCTTGGCTATTTTCAAAATTCCACATGCATTTTTCTGAAGAACTGAAAGTGCTTAACATATGCCAAAGGCCAAAGGCTTTAGTGTACCAAAAGTTCAAAATATCTAGCACAAGGAAATTATGTTGCCAGCCACCTGATTTGATTATGCTAATCCAAACACAGTTACCACTCTAAGCTAGATTCAGTAAAATAAAGGCAGCACACTTTTGCATCGCAAATAATATGACAACGACCTAGACACCATGAGAAGTATATAAAGGCAAAAATTCTTGCCAAAGTCATAGGAAATGCAAGTGGTTCACATTGCTACAAGGAGAGCTGGTAAACTGGGGTGTCTTGTGCAGGGTTATGCAGTTATGTACTTGCTCTTTTGTGATCCAACAACTTACTTGAGGAAACTTTGCAGACCATACAATGTAAGATGCAAAATTGAGAAGCTCATCCAGCTGCTCCCTCTTTCTTGCGGCATCAATCAAAATAGGGATTTTTCTTTGACTTGCCTGCACTGGATTGTTCCATAAACACATGTTAGTCTCAATAGCAGTGCAGAAAGGAGAAAACTATACATTAAAAGGCTGGCATTAATGCAATAGAAGTTGTAGGTTGATAACATGAACAATATAAAAATAACGTCCCTATTCAGAGCCATATCTCTGATTTTTATAAGCTATTTGCAATCACTGCAGAACTATATTTTGTTATTTCTCACCATCATCCTGTATTGATTTGTTATTTCTCCATGCAAGCTCATGTTAAAATACACTATATATTTACAGGCCCTTACCAATAGTTACGGCAAAAGCAATTCAATTAAAAACTGAAGGACAAGTAAAATAATCAGAAATTCATTGTCTAAAAGCTAAATTTGTGGCACGAGCTAAGATAATGTTATTACCATTGCTATGAAGTAAAAATCTAGAACTTTCATTTCGACTTTTAGATCAGCACATGGATAAATGATATAAATATTTCCAACTTCACAAAGGTAGAAAGCTAAAAACACACAAAATACACCAAAGAGTATGATACAGATTATTGTGCTACAAATCGACACCGACAACATGCTAAGAAATTGAAATATCCATTCATCCTAGATTGACTGGCTGCCACATCAAGAGTGTAAAATTCACCAAGAAACCATCATCTGTACTTTCTGGACAGTGGACTCCCTATGGCATGCATTAGTTATGGTTGAGTTAGATTCTGCATCTGCATGCTTCTTTGTTCAATATCCATTTTATTGCACCAATATTAACAGTGATATACAACAATTTTATTTTTCAAGCATTGTTTCCGGGAGTCCCTACAGTCTCGTACACAAAGAGCATTCAAAAGGGTATAAAAACAGGAGTAAAAAACTAACAGGTTTCATATTTGCTGAACAGTGAGTAAAGTAGCGTTGAACCCTATTTAGATGGCTTCAGCTTCAGGATGGACTTTGGAGCGAGGATAAGAGTCAAGAAAAAGCTTCTCGAATGAAATTCTAGACAAGTGCATCCAAGAAAAAAAACTTACAATATAGATATTTTGTGAATGGTTCAAGGACTCATTCCAAGCATTAGCAGCTCGTGACTCTGGATCTATGTGACGCTTTTCAGTAGTTGCATCTGAACTGTGAACATGGATTGGTGATAAAAAAACTGTTATCTAAGAAAAAAGAATTGTTAACCAGTAAAAACCTTCCAGAAGATCACTAAATACCTGCACACAATGAACATAAACAGATCGCTCCAATTCCAGAAGGTCACCATTCACCAACATTCAAAGCTTTATCAGTTCATGGATAGATCATTTTCTTCCGCAACGTTGGTGCCAGGAACGAACCTGCCATGCCGGGAAATGCAATCATCAGCAACCACTATCCAAACCCTAGTTGAGGAACCAAATTAATTGGGAAATCTGAGGGAAACAAAAATAGGATAGAGAGAGCGAGAGCGAGATAGATAGATAGATAGAGAGAGAGTGAGCAGGGATCCACAAGCAGCTCTGGCATCGCAAACTTTAGATCCACGTCACGAGCTCTTCTAGCTCCCACTTCACGAGAACAGCAGCTCAATCTGGGTGGCATCAGCTGGGGATGGGGCGGAGCTTGAGATGCAACCGATGGAGGCATGTCTGCTAGTGCTTGGGGCGGTGACGGGGCTCATCCGGTCGGCGAGCAGTGGCGGAGCCAGGATTTCGCCGCAGGGTATTCCATGTAGAAAAAAATACAATGCAAATATATAAGTGCTAGCTTCCTGCCACAATAAAATATGCTAGTGCTAGCACACGTATTTTCCATGTACATTGCAATTTAGAAACAAAATGTCAAAAGAAATTATTTATAGAATTTTTATGATGGCACTAAATAAAGTAGCACACAGTAGCATATACAAATAAATTTGTTTAAATTGCAGTAAGCACATAGGCACTTTGCATAGCGCTTCCCTATAAATTTCATCAATTAGATTGTGATTTAGTTTAAGGGGTTGTTTAGTTCTCCATAAAATACAAAATGCAAAATGCAAAATGCCAACTACTTTGAAAGATCAAAATCTAAAATAGAGAATAACCATCTTTTGTTAAAATTTTTACATGATGTTTAGTTTTATTATGCAAAATAATAGAGCTAAATTTAAAATTTTTCTGGAATAGAAGGGGAACTAAACACTCTGTAAATCAGAGGAGAAAACAAAATCATTGCGTGTTGAGGAGACTTGTGTCTGGTTACCTTCAATGCTTGGTTGCTGGCCGCCGGCGAGAGTCGACCGCCATCGACCGCCAAGGGGCCGAGTCGAGGGAGCCGGCTGCTGCAGTCCACGATCTGCTCTGCTCGCCTGTTGGTTACTGCTGGCCACCAGCCACTGCCGCTACGGGGCAGCACTGCAATCTGCAGTAGCATCCACGGGGAGAGGCGCACGGTAGCGCACGGCGAGGGGCACGGCCACATGGGGGCGAGGGATCTCGCGAGGGGCACAACTGCACGGGGGCGAGGGATCTCGCGAGGGGCACGACTGCACGGGGGCGAGGGATCTCGCGAGGGAGCGAGGGGCGGCCGCACAGGGGCGAGGGATCTCGCGAGGGGGAGAGAGCGATTGGAGGCGTGAGGTTTCCTGCGAGGAGCGAGGTTTCCTTTTGCGTGCGTGGGGCTGATCGCGGTATCGCAACCCAGGAAGCGGACCGGAACGAAACAATTGTCTCACCACGGAGAAGTCTTGCTTTTAGTCTTTTTATTTAGTTGTAGGAGATTAGGTTTTTCTGTCCGTTCCAAAACATGAGTCGGTCTACGAATAGCTCGGCTCACAACAAAAATTAATAGCGGCAGCATAAAAGGCAACTCTCGCCTTTATCATGATATAGTCAATAAGAATCATTTTAGCTGAGTTTTTTTCTTGAATACGCAAAATATTTACATATTATTGTAATTAAGAAGAAAAGTTGAACCATACAAACGATGCACTCTAACGAGTGTCCTAGAAGGTCTATGAGTTACAGTCATAGGCTGGACCTTCCTAGCATATAAGTTCAGATTCTGATATTACATAAATGGTACATGACCGAGGTGCGATTTGCGCGCCCCTATTCCGTCATCCCAGAAGAGCGCACCGGGTACGAGCAGCTCTTCTACCAGCTCTATTGTTGGTCACTAGAAACAACTCGTCTAGAGCTTAAACTTGGTTTGACGTCAAGTTCCCCATGAAGTAGGCATCGAATACTCGCTTGGACGCGGATGAAGTTGGTGCCGCCTGCAATAGGATGCCCATCCTCTTCATGAGGAGTACCTCGCCCCGCTTGGAGCCTGCTACATGCGCCAGTGACTGAGCGGCAATCCGTCTACTCCTAGTTGGTAGGGGCTTTTTGGTTGCCGACTTCTACCTTGGTGGACTGCTGATTAAGGACGACCTTTGCTTGACCTGCACCTCCTCGAAAACCGTGCAGGGCGCCGAGCGGCCTCGTGTGGCGTGGTGTGCCCAGGTGGCCAAATCTCACATCCTCTACTACCACCTCAGGACTTGCGACCACAGGCTCTCCCATTGGTGGAGGCGTTTCCCGCATGGGCGATAACAGAGGTGAGTCTGTCATGCACACTGAATAGCGGGTGCCCACCAACGAAGCTTGAACTTTTGGAGGGGTGGATGTCATAGCTGGCACACATGTGAGCACTGGTCGACTCAGAATGAGCAAGGAGACAAGCTCGTCCAGCACCAGTCAATGGAGGCAACCCAAGCGAGTGGCCCTATGCCCCCTTACAACGCCACTGCTAGTGGATCTGGCTCGAGGAAGCCACGTGCGGCAGTTGAAGTAGTGGTGTTGTTAGTGTAGTCGGTAGGTGTGCCCATGTTGATGTCCATTGCTGATTCACCCTAGTGCCGCCAGCGTCGATGGCCATTGTCGGCGCCCCCCATGGCCCCTGCGTAGTCCTGTCTGTGGTCGGTGGACTGCCAAGGGGAGCATGTGGGGAGGCTGGTGGTTTGTCACCACAAGCTAATTGCCAGGAAAGACAACCACCCTTCACCATCGACTTGGACCACCTGCAATCCCTAGCAAGGTGGCAGAATCTATGTGAAAGCTCTACTTTGATTTTGGTGAATTGATGAAACCCTATGTGCTAATCTATTGCTCTAAGTGTTCATGAGATAGGAAAGCACACTCAAAGTGGTGAGCAACATGGGTGATGATCATGATTGTAATAGTGGAACCAGGGTGATCAAGTGCTCAGGCTTGGAAAAGAAGAATGAGAAAAACAAAAAGCTCAAGGCAAAGGTATAATTGGTTAATAGCTTTTTGGTTTGCACTCAAGACACCATAGAGGGTGTGAGTAATTTACGATTAGTAGTCGTACTATGAAGAGGGGTGAAACTCATATCAAAATGCGGTTGTCAAAGTGCCACTAGATGCTCTAACTCTTTGCATATGCATTAGGATCTAGTGAGAGTGCTAACTTCTTTGAGAAAATGCTTGTGAAAAATGCTAACACACTTGCACATGGTGGTTTACATACGGTGGTGTTAGCATATTTGTAAAGAAGGTGGAGTTTGAGGGATAGAGAAGGGTTTGTGATCCTCTCTCCCTCCCGCCGAGCTTGCAAGGTGCGATTTAGTGTTTTCGTGGAAATGGGATGTATTTTTCCATTGCATTGGAGGCAAGTTTCAGAGAAGTCGCGGGAGTGTTTCTCACTGAATGCTGGCCATGGGAGCGTTAGACACTGGGCCAACACCCAACGCATGCAGGCATTTTGTCTTAGCACAGAGTGTTGCACCAACACGTCCGACGCTCTGGCACCAGATGCGACTAGAACACTATTGAGCGTCTAGTGAGCAGTGATGTCAACAGGGTCATGAGCGAGGGTTTCAAGTGGTGTGCACGTCAGATGTTGGCTCCGTCTGATGGCATTCCGTCGGATGCGTCCCATGCGGCTCTAAGCGGTTTGGGAACTCTCTAAGTAGCATCCGATGTGAGGCGTTCACATCTGGTGTGTGGCAACTGACACGTACGATGCCTTCTAACCAAGTTCTTTAATGTTTAAGTGAACATTCAAGGTCAACAGCTAACATTTAACTGAGAACACATGATAGTAATCGAGAATTACTGGCAGGGTAGCATCAGACATCGAAGCGCGTCCGACGCCTAGGTGTCGGCACATTTGACACCCCCAACAGGGTGTGTTTTCACACCCTAACAACTCTATTTGTTTGGGGTGTCTATAAATACGTGTTTGTCAACTTGGGCTCACCCTCTTGGCTTTTTTATTGACATAGAAATCTTATGAGCCTAGCCAACACCCTCCACTCAATTGCATGATTGATTCACCATCTTTGTGAGATCAGGAGAGCATCCAAGTGCATTGCTTGAGTATTTGCATCTAGAGGCACTTGGTGATCGTGTTTCACTATGGGATTTGCTTATTACTCTTAGATTTTGCAAACTCCTAGATGGCTTGGTGTAGCGAGGATCATCAAGTGGAGGTTGATTATTGTCTCTGGCTCCGATCGTGGTGATTGTGAGGGATTCTTGACCTTTCCCCAGTGGAGAGCCAAAAGGTACTCTAGTGGATTGCTCGTGGCTGGTGTGATCCTCATCTTGTGTTGGTTGTGTGACACTCTATTGAGGGTTTGGCGTATGATGCCAATTAGCTCGTGAACCTCCAAGTGAGTGTATCGCCACAACAAGAACTAGCTTGATAGTAAGCAAGTAAACGTTGGTAAAAAATCATTATGTCAACATTTGATTCTGTGGTGATTAGTCTTCATTGACATTCTCTATTGTGATTAATTAGGTCATTCATCTACGCGGTGGTATATCAATCCAAACTCTTCTTTGCATTACTTTGCTAGCTAGTTAGTGTAGCTCTCTTGCCTAGCTTAGCTTATCACCCAGGCGTAAGTAGTGACTTAGTCTTGGTGTGCTTCCTTAGAGATTATAGAAACTTGTTGGGTAGAAGGCTTGCATCACCCTTGTAGAGCTAGTGCCAAAATTTGCTTCACCATCTTATTTACTAATCAAGTGCTTTTTAGTGTTGTTGTAGAAAATTTTATTAGGCTATTCACCCCCTCTAGCCATTAGAACTTTTTACTAGGGTAGCATAGACAACGCTATGACAACCGATAACTCATTGCGAGTAGGAGAGACAGTTGAAACGTTTGTCATGGAGCTGTGCAGGGTTCTTCTAAGACTATGTGCGCTGGCATGGGCCACGGTGAGGCTCACCTGAGGCGGCAAAGGGTATTAATTTATTGTATATGTTTTTAGAATAATTTATTATAGATGTCGATGGACCTTATTGAAAGATCCTAATATGGCTAGAGGGGGGTAAATAGCCTAATAAAATTTCTACAAACTCACTCGAGCAAAGAGTTAGTAAATAATAAAGAGAAGCTTTTTGCTCTAGCTCTAATAGAGGGTTGTCAAGCCACATATCATAACAATTCTAGTTAGTAAGATCACTAGGCACACAAGAGCTATGTCCTACAAGCTATACTATTGAACTAAGCTACACAAGGCAAAGCTAGCAACTAAAACCAATTACACTACTTTGTGGGAATATAAATAGAGAGGATATAATCTTTATACCATCGTGTAGGGGATGAACCGATCACCAAGATATGAACCCATCAAACATCGAGAGAATGCCAACCAATCATAATTAAGACACATGATTTTTCTTTCGAGGTTCACGTGCTTGTCGACATGCTAGTCCCTATTATGTAGATAAACACTTGGTGGTTCGGTGGCTAAGAGGTGTAGCATGAACCTTATCCACATAATTGGACACCATAAGAACCTACCCACAAATGAGGTAGCACAATGACATGAGCAATTTACTAGAGTTTCCTTTGGAGCTCCAACAGGAAAGACACAAGAACCCCTCACAAGATCACTAGAGCCGGCCACGAACAATCACCAACACATGTTGGACCTCCACTGCTGCTCCAAGTCATCTAGTTGGAAGCAACCACCAAGAGTAACAAGAACTCCACAGCCATAATGATCCCAAAGTGCCACTAGATATAATCACTCATGCATATGCACTTGGAATCACTGCCAATGTCATAAAGATGGTGAATCTATGAAGGAGATGAATGGGAGGTATTTGCTTAGGTTCACAAGGATATCAAGAATGTCAAAGTGCCAAGAGATATCCTAGAGTTAGCCACCACATATTTATAGAGCCCCCAAACAAATAGATTCGTTGGCTCTCTACTCACACAGGAGTCGGGCCCACCAAACGCTCTAGTCAAACTGTCTAGACGCTAATCCCAATGTTTGGTGCTTGGATTGCAGCCACATGTCCCTTTGCATTCAATGTCCTTCATCAAATCCCATTGATCAAATTCGCACCGAACGCATTGACTGGACTCATCACCTAGCATCCGATCGCCACTCAGAGAGGTTCCAAAAAACGATTACCACGACCGGACGCGTCCAGTGCCTAATGACTAGACTCAGCCTAGTGTCCAATCCTCCTTTAGCTTGCACGTCTACATGTCCACCCACCAGTTAGTAGCATCCGATGCTCTCAAGAAAGTGACTAGGCACGCAAGTCCATGCATCCAGTGCTAAACCCTAAGAACGCTCGCTAGTCAGAACTAACCGGACGCAGCCCTTGCATCAGGTTATCCAGGCACCAGCATTTGGTGGACTTTTCAGTGCAAGACACTTCCAAAAAATCTGAGAGAGAGACCCAAACCCTCTCTACCTCTCAAACTCCACCTCCTTTGCAAATGTGCCAACACCATGTGTAAATCATCATGTACATGTGTGTTAGTATTTTCACAATCATTTTTTCAAAGGAGTTAAGTTAGCTCACTAGGTTCTAAATACATGCATTTGAACAATGTCACGTAGTGGCACTTGATAAACCGCTTAGCCAAAGAATTCCCCTATTTATAGTATGGCTATCTATTGTAAGTGTGATCACACCCTCTATGGTGTGGAGATCACCAAAACCAAAACTCTAAGGAATACCTTTGCCTTGATCTCCATAGGGTTTTGTTTTTCTCTTTCTTCTTCCCAAGTTGAGCACTTGATTATCATCATCACCATGATCCTCAAGCTTCACCACTTGGCATAGGACTTATCAATTCAAGTCTACATAATTAGTGTTGGTATATTTTAATGCACATAGAATAATATAGAGAATGATCCACAAGCACACAAATACTATTGTAGCTTTCACCTGGAGGTTTTAATATCGTATCCAAAGGGAAACATGTGAAACTATCTATGACCTAACTCAACAAAAGGAATGATAACTAGGTAGAGGTTTGTGATAACTAAGAGTGGCAACAAGGTTTGGATAAATAGGAGTGTAGAAAGGATAACTATGGGTCCTCTACTTCTAACTTGGGTAAACTATGTTTTATATTATCCAACTTTGGCAGATGTCTTATAAAGAATATATGAAATTTGTTCTATATAAGCACCATAAAACCTATCAATTCTATTAACAAGATAATGTACTACAAAGGAATCAACGAGTGTGTCACACCTGCAAACTACCAAAATCCAAAAAATAGGGGACTTTTACGAATAACCTAAGCGCGAGCACCAGACTACACTTAAGATTAATACTCTACTCTCTCTTAGTTGTAGGAACAAAACACTCATAAAGAGTAACAAACAATAGAAAAATATAAACAAAGTAAACTTAGTTCAAAAGTTGTTTACTAGAGAAATGTCGAAGAAAAGCTCTAGTAGAACTTGGATTCCGTCATTTCTTTTGAAGAATAAGTTCTTGATTGTTTCCTCGATAAATCCTACAGAAAATAATAATTCACCAAAACTCATAAAATTTATGAGTTTAAACCCTAAACCTTTATTGGTGATCTCAAATATGTCCCTATGCATGTTTATTTAACTATAAAATGTTGACATTAACTACCGTCAACAAGCTCCCCCAACTTACCCTTATCTAGTCCTTTAGCAAACTTAAACTTAACAAACTTGGATTAGGAGTTGCTTTAATGATTTTATGCCTAAAAAGTACACATACTTTCAAACAAAAATTCTCCTCCAAATTTGATAAAATTGCTCTGACTTTCAAACTTACTCATATTACCTTTAATCATGTAGCTTCTTAGCTTTCATTTGGGTCTTGAGCAATTGAAAGACAGAACAATCAAGTCAAGCACTATGTCTCAAGCTCTTTGTTTCACCATTGTTCTAGAGTTTTTATAAGTTTTCAAAATAAAACTCAGAGATTCCTTTGTATGACACTCTCAAGTCTCTCAATATATGTGGTATTATGGATCCTCACTAAGGCAATAAAGATGTATGCCTTTTCTCTTCCTACTACTAAAGCTTATGTGGAGTATCATAGGTAGAGACAAAGCTAGAGCCTACATGCAAAGCATATATTGTAAAGTCAAACAGTGGATTCAAAGAGAGTTAAGTCATACAATCAAATCAAGATGTGCATGTGTATGGATATATGATGTGGATATATTTGATGGCTAACCTAATTCTATTTTGCTCCTTAAAAACTCTTGCTACAAGGGCTGTTTTATTAATCTCTTTTGCTTCTTCTCTTTTTTTTAGATCACGCAGGCATCAAATTACCCATTATTTTAGATATCTAAGACACTTGTCCATTTTTTGAACTCTTTTTTAGGAATAACTTTTGTAGTAGCCCCATGTCTTTTTTCTACAACAAAACTTTTAGAGAGATAGTAACAAGAACTTAGAACATTTATTTGGTGGGTGGAAAACCTAACAAACATGTTTTGGTGTTCACTCCTAGAGTAGGAGTAGAACATTTTTGGGTGGATCTAATGGAAGGCATGTTTTTGCGCTACCCCTAATGTAGGAGTAGTGCATATGTGGGTGTTGTGTGCATGATCTTGATTTTAAGAGCATGACAAACCTCTCATAAGGCATCAACAAAGCCTGACCAAACTCAACAAAAAACAACCAACATAAATGTGGAAGTTTTCCTAGCCTAAATAACATGTATGGCTCTAGTGGGAATTCAAGTTTTGTCATACAGGAACTCATCATGTGATATTTTTATGTTTAAAAAGTAAATCTCTAGAACTTAGTGTCACTAGGAACAAGATAAATAGCAGTTTCAAACCTCATCATATCATATCCATCAATTACCTAGACTTAGATCAAGCATATGCTACCCATGAGTTTCAAGTTCAAAGTAAGTCCTTATGTCAAAACAATCTTATTCCAAACTCGGGAGAATTCGAAACTAGGTACTTAAAAGGAATTACAAAAGAACAACTATTCATCATTTCCATTTAAGAGATTATCTTGAGTTCTTTATAATTTATTCAACTCTTAAAAATAAACTAGACACACCTTTTATTTAAGATCACATCTTATATATATATATATACACGGTAGCACTATTCTACACCCAAGGTGTAGAATATTATTCTACACCGCAAGTCAAAACTAAGTAGAAAAAATACCGAGCAGTACTGGAGAGTGTTGAGTATCAACTTGCCCAACACTCAGGACCACAAAATACTGAACAATACTGAAATATGAATACTGAGTGATACTGAATTTTGCTTAGTATAATAGTTTGGTGTAGAATCTACACCTAGGGTGTAGAATAGCACTTGTATATATTGTTGACGGTTCTTAAGTATCAATTTTAATTATGAAATAAACAAGGAAAAGGACCAATATACAAACAACACCTAGAATTAGGGTTTGATATGACAGAATTCCTCAAGTTTTGTTGTTTATCTGTTTCTGCAGGAGGTTATCAGGAAATAAGGAAGAAAGGCCCACACGTCGGGTTTACATAGAGATATTAACGTACCGCGCAATTTTCTATCAACTAGAAGACTCCAGAAGCCACGGGAACGAACGGGAGGCCGATCGGGCCCGAGGGCAGGGCGCCCGCCCTCCCCCCTTGGGCGCTCGCCCTCCTCTACTGGCCAATCAGCACGAGTCTCGCGGATCATGCTCCACCGACCTAAAGGATCAAGGAGAACCGTTCAATCAATGTCGGTTTGATCCGACGGCCCAGATTCATTTGAAAAGACTATATAAGCAAGGCCCCCTGGCCCCTGGAGGAGAGAATCCAATTATTCATTAGCATATTTTCCAGAGAGGATTCAGAGAGAGAGGTTCCTTAGGGTTCCCACCTCATAGGGCGTAGCATCCAATGTGAGAGTAGACTAGTTCTACTAGATTGAGAGAGATAGAGTGGAGGTGTAGATTGGAGGACGCCCAGCCTATCGGTGTCTACTCCGAGGTTGTACCTGAGGGATCAAGTCTTCTAACTCGAGGCTTGCTCCTAGGATTCTTCAGTATTTCGACTTCTAAATTTTAGTAAGTTCTTTGTTTTATTGTTTTTTGGTTTATGAGTTTACTTTGATCTCTTCGCGTAGAGTTTAGAGTAATCATCTCTAGCGTAAACGTGGTGTTTGGGCTAGGATACTCATAGATATCCCCTGACTAACTGGACCGTGGTAGTAGCGAGGAACGTGACATTTTTGAGTTACCTATGTAGCCAATATCCCATTAGCAGGCTCGATAGGGTTTATAGGTGCGGGTCGAACATCCTTTGTGGTGTCTAGATTCTGTGAGCCTCCCCAACTGAACAGTAGATCATACTTACCAAAGTTAGAATGAGAGTGCGGTTGTAGTCTTCTCTATACATCACTCACATCGAGTCACATAGTTTGTAGCCTAAAGGTTAGTAGTAATAGACCGGGTTAGTCGGATGCACGCTTTCTCCTAGTGGTAAAAATATAAATATGATACTCTGGATAACATCCTGGGTGAAGTGCTCACCGATATCCATGCGCTTGCGGATTAATTCTGATTGCGTTACCAAATATCAACAAGCAATTTCTAGCGCCGTTGCCGGGGACAAAGACGGTTTGCTGAGATAACCTTGAGTCTTACTACTAGCTTGTATCTATACTTTTATCTTTTCTTATCTTTTTATATTCTTTATTTTCTTTACTCTTACCTTATGGAAAACCAAGATTCTAAATCGATCTATCAATTTGCAACACCTTCGGAAACTGACCTTTTACCATGGGAGTCATCACAGCCTATCCAAACATCCCAGTATAGGTTAAGTTCCAGGTTGATTGCCATGATTCAAAATCTATCCTTTTTAGGAAAGGAAGACGAAAACCCTTACCTTCATATTAGAGATTTTGAGCAAACATGTGATTGTCTTCGCATTGAAGGCATTTCTGATAAGACTTTACGTTGGAAGCTTTTTCCTTTTTCTTTAAGGAGAGAAGCTAGACGATGGTATAGTGAGAAGGTAAGTCAACAATGAGGTGAATGGGGAGTCTTACGAGCCAACTTTTGTCTAGA
Organism: Sorghum bicolor; assembly: GCF_000003195.3. Taxonomy (NCBI): domain Eukaryota; kingdom Viridiplantae; phylum Streptophyta; class Magnoliopsida; order Poales; family Poaceae; genus Sorghum; species Sorghum bicolor. Next base: position 16,260,607 of record NC_012877.2, read on the forward strand.
TTTTTATTCCATCGACCGTATCGGCGACCTTAGACTCGAAGTCCTATCTTTTAAACAGAAAGATAATGAAACTTTGCGAAAATCCTGGAAACGTTTTTCTAACCTTTTAGAATAATCTAGTCCAAACCTTAATCTTGAAGACCCTATTCTTTTATTTCACTTTTTTTGAGGTCTTCAGAAAGATCATAAACAAATGCTACAAACAATGTCTAGTGGTTCTTTCTTTTGCATCCCTACTGATGACGCTAGAGTGATCCTAGATAGAATCCTAGAAGCTGAGATGGATAATACCCTTCATGATGAAACCCACGAAGCCGAAGTAGACACTCTGCCAAATTCTCCATCTACTTTAGCTATCCCAAGTTCTGAGCCACAAAAGGAAGAAATTCTACCACCTGATTTCATGCTGGATATAGAATCTGATTTTTTTGCCGATTTTGGAAACATTTCAAACTACCATTCTATAGACAGACCCCAAAACGGCCATTTTAGCATTTGTTTGCCAACTGAACATCAATTGAGAGAGCTTATCACAGTCATGAGTAGCGAATGGTTGGAGGAGTCAGAGCTTTCCTCTGATGTGATCCGTTTGGACACATCTCCTATAACTATACGCTGTGCTTATGATTCTGATCAATTCGATGCTCTCTATAATCCTGTTGTGAGGATCAACATCATGTCTGAATCTTTTGCACTTAAATTATTTAAAAATTTGGCCTTAACCCCCACAACAAAGGTCATAAAGGAATCTTCGGGACGATTAGTCCCCAGTCTTGGAATTATTAATGTCCTACCCCTTATGGTAGAAGGCTCCATGGTTCATTTGAACTTCTGTATCTTTGATACATGGGACTTCGACCTGTTGATAGGACAACCTTTTAGAAGACTCCTTTATGAAGGTCATACTGGAAAGCTACACATTTCTTTTGGAAAAACTTTTAAATTTCCCATAACGATTTCTCATTCCTTAAATAATAAGACCCAGTCATATCTTTTGCCCGATCCTATGGAGGAGGTAAAGGCTGCATCTCTAGAGCTTTTAGATGAACCAGACTTAGAAGAAGAAGCTCCTTTCTTCACAGAAGAAGAAGCTGAACCTTCTGAACCTGAACCCTTAGACGAGTTTGCACAAACACATAGACCTCCAATAGAGCTTAAAACTTTACCACCTGGTCTTATCTATGCTTTCCTATACAATAATCCAGAGTTTCCTGTGATCATTAGTGATAAACTCACTCAGGAGAAAACTCTGCGATTGATGACCATTCTTGAGAAACATCACTCAGGTTTTGGCTACTCACTCCAAGATCTTACAGGAATCAGTCCTATGATTTGTACCCATCGTGTTCCGACAGATCCTTCTGTTTCACCTTCTCGAGAGCCCCAACATAGACTTGTTGATGCAAAAGCTGATCTGCAAACACAAAGGGCTAATACCCGATTTAAATGTTAAGGCGTGCCAGCCGATTTGACCTTGCAATCGACAAAGGTGGTAACTTGAACACTTTGGTCCCGACAACAGCGATGCGCCCGGATGTCACGGCCAAGAGGTGCTCACGCGGAACTTTGAGAACATGCCGAGTTTGACTCGACGAATTCCTAAGAACTCGTAGTAAAAAGAAAATATGACAAAGTCGTCGAAAAGTAGATGCTAGAATATGTATAAAAACTTGTGTTTGATTGATTGGTAGATATCTCATTACATTGCCACGGGGTCTAAATTTATACCCTGCCCCAAAGAGCTACAACCAGACACGACTAGAACTCGAATTCCAATTTATACGGAATCCGTATACAAAACGAACTCTAATAACTATGGAAAACATTAAATTATCTTCCACAATCCAACCGGTACACCGCCATGAGTCAATCGGTAATCCCTGCGCCTTTCTCCACGACCATCGGCAGACCGCCTTTCACAGCCATCGGCAACCATCAGCATTGGTCATCGACATGAACCCATCACCACTCCTGGACTTGGCCATATTCTATCGTTTTCCCATCGGCACCAACCCTCATCGGCAACTCTTCTGTAGATCAGCCACCACTTGTCTGCCTACCGATCTTCATCTCATTAACTCCAGACACGCGTCTAAAGACATATGTCCAAAAACGGTGTCTACACATGCCCCCCAATTTCGGATTATAAAATCATTAATGCTCCGAAATTCTCCTCAGTAATGATGCCTTTCCACAATTACTCCTTCCGATCGATAATTAATTACCAAATCTAAATGACCTCAGCCTGATTCTCCTGCAGGTTCCTCAAATTTCTCAACTTCTCGAACCGAATCTCCCCAGAATACTTTCATCGGCAACATTTCCGTTAGACAAAACTACCAATGAACCGACCAGGAGATCTTGCACAGTAAGATATCTCCAAAACCATGACCGCTTGCTGTCAAATCACCTGCGCAATCCCTTGATTATCATGCGAACAGTTACCATATCCACCTGAACACCCTCAGATTTCACGGATGCGGCAAAAAGATAAGTCAGATTTGCCCCTACCCTCTTTGTCCTATAAATACTTCCTTCTCCGGTACTCTTCTTCCATCCTATCATTCTACAGCCTCATACCCACCTTTCTGGTGGCGGCATTGCTTGAGAACTTCAAGATCTCCAGCAAGGACCTCCTCCAACAATCCTCCGAGTCTTCGATTCTTTCCTCTCCTCGGGAAGAAATGGCCATCAACTTCATCGTCCCTAAGGTCAACTCACCACTCCTCTTCTCTTTTATAATTTTGTTGTACTCCTATTCATCTGCGAATCTGTTTACTGAGTAATTTTTCTCTTTTTTTTCTTTGTCCCTTTCCTGTTCTTTCAACCTTCAAACCCTTTAGGAATTGGCCGATGAGACCGTGATTCCTACCGATCAACCTCACTTCCAGTGCCTCAGTCCATTGGGAAACCCAGATCCCACCGATCTGATAAACGCAGAGACAAATAGGATCCCCTTTAGAGCTGAGAATTTCTCCTTAGACCTGTGGAAAGACGCTTTCCGTTCCTGGCCCAGTCCTACCAAGGGATGGAAAGATTGGTTCCTGAGAATCGGCAATTCAAATGAAGTCCAATGGGGTGAGCGGAAATTGGACCAGTGTATCAGGCTATCTATTGCCGATATGGAGAGGAATGAGTCGCTGCTAATAGCCGCTTCATACTTTTGGTCAGACATCCTTAATGGTTTTGTATTTGGCCATGGTGCTGCTTCGCCTACTCTTGCCGATGTACTTATGCTCACTGGCTTAGATATATCAACTGCCGATAACAGTCATCTTTTTGATAACAAGCCTAGTTCTAAGGTAGAGACTCGCAGTATCGGCGGTTGGTTTGGGTACATTCAGAAGTACCAAAAAACAGGATCTGTTGGGGAAAGGGAACATGCCATTTTTCTGAATATGTGGCTAGATAAGTTTGTATTCTGTGGCCGATCGGCAGGACCAACTTCTGTTTACCTATCGGCAGCAGAAAGATTAGCCAGCGGTGGCCGTTTTCCCCTTGGCCGATACCTGTTAGGTTCTGCTTATCACCTTCTTCATCAAGTGGCCGAGAAGCATTTGCTAGGCCAACCCATCGGCAACTTAAGAGGACCCTGGTAGTTTATCAACATGTGGCTCAGCGTTCACATGCATAAGCGCCTCGGATTCAACCTCTTCTCACAGCGCTTTCCCAGAGACATAGCCGAAGATTATGAACTGGACGAGGAAGAATCAGCAACCCGCTCCCCCTTGAACTATGGTGAGGCCGCCATAGTCTTACCTGGTACCGGTGGCAATGAAGACCAGGTCAGCCGATTCTTCCAGACTCTCTATGAGGGTCTAACCAAAGACCAGCGGGCATGGATGCCTTATGAGGACACAGAAACTAGATTTCCACTCACTTTCCACCCCTTTGATAATGCCCTCAACAAGGACCACGATCAGATGATAGCAATTATCACTCCGAGAGCTATACCAGTGAACTTCTTTGGCAGTGGGAAAACCTCCAGCATTACCTACGAGTTCTACAATCCATCAGCACTGGCTCGTCAACTGGCCTTTGGACAGCTGCCGATTGCACTCTGCTATGCCGATGTGGTGAAGCCAAGGGAGACCATAACCAGCGGCCTTGAGTGGATCAGAATAGCCCAACTCCCACCAAATGCCCGATACGTCAGACATTGATCTATCGGCTTGGATACCAGCTCTCTTCATTACTCAAGCATACAAACAATGGTGGGAGGAGTGGAAAGAGCACCTGTTCTGCAGATCGGCTCTCACATACCGCGGTATGATCGACCCCAAGTACAAAGTCCCCGAGAACACTGTAAGTCTTCAACCGATGCTTGAATCCTTTTATTACTTTTGTTCTTATTGGTAACTTACTTCCTCCTTTTAAACAGGTCGACGATACACCACCGACAGTCAGCAAGAGTGGAAAGCCGATCGAACTCCTTCCATCAGGCCCGATTTCTCTGATCGGCAACAATGCACCAAGCTTGGCGGCTTTAATGCACCGGAACGAGCGTTTCAAGAAGATCACCACCAGACGGGCAAAGACATCTCCATCGGTTGCTGCTACTGCTTTGGCACAAGCTTTTAAGGTAAACCCCTGACTTCTTCAATTTATACCGATTCCATTCTATACTTACACAGTCTTTTCAGAATACATCGGCTGCTATGGGAACTTCATCGGTAACTTCTGCCTTTTAGCAAAAATTCTCATCAACATTCTATTATATTTGCACTCATAAAACCTTTGTTGTTGTATCAGCAAACTGGCAAATCGGCCAAGACCAGAAGTACCAAGACAAGTGCCGATGCCCTCCAATCTAGCCAGGTCAAGAAAAAAGGCCCCAAAAGCACCAAGTCACAAGCAAAACGGCAGAAGACATCATCGCCTCCTGCTCCTCATCCAGGGTCACCGATTCATGTGGAATCATCCCCTTCTTTGCCAGAAGTTCAGACACAACAAGCACCGTCTCCACCTCAGCCACAAGAAGCACCTCAGCCAGAAGAGACATCAGCCGATGTGCTTGAGCAAACTGTCGATCCAGTGAGTCCAATCACGCCATCAAGTTATAAGCAACTTTACTATCCTTTCAGTTGTATTGTTCCATCGGCAACTCCAGCCGATCAACCTGTGGTACCATCGGCATCAACTAGCCAGAGGCGAGAAATAGCTCTGAAACAAGTAAGTTATCTGATTCTTATCCTTTATATCACTAATATTTGGTCATCAAATAACTTATCTCCTTTTTCTTTTCAGGAACAAGACTCTCCCGACAGCCTGTTCTCCTTCGCCATCAAAATTTCTGATGATGAAGGCGAGGAAGCAAGCTCTTCTCAAGCAGTAGGGATTTCATCAGCAAAAATCAGAGCAAAGCTGGAAGATCTGCTGGCCCTGCTTCATCAGGACACTGCTCAATTAGTTGATGACTCTGATCCAGCCAAAGCTCTGTTCAAGGCTCTCAGGGGTCAAATCCCTGCCGATGCCGAAGAGATCCTTTCTAGGCTGCACACTTGGAGAGCCGCCAGCTCCAGTACCAAAAGGCTACCTAACGCCTTGCCGACAGAGCCACCCATGCCCAACTCTCAGAGGAAGTAATGCAAGTGAAATGCCTTGCCGATGAGAAGCACAAGAGCATCGGCATCCTACAGTCCTCAGGGGAGACACTAAGGTAGAAGATCTCCGATCTGTCAGCAAAAAGGGAAGCCCTGCTGGCAGAGCTCAAGCAACTAGAAGAGGCCCTCTCTCAAGCTCAGCAAGAAGAAAGTCAGCTACCCAAAATGATCAAGACCCTCCAGCAAGAACGAAACATTCAAGCCCGCAAGGCACTGCAGATGAAAAAGAAGTTGAAGCCAGTGGAGGGCTCTGCCGATGAAGACATCAGGGAGATAGAAGAAGCCGATCAAATCCGTCTGCGCACCATATCGGCTATCCAAGCCTTGCTAAGTATATGAGCTCTCCATCGGCGGCATGTCTTGTTCTGCCTTTAGAAACTGCTCACTATTTTGGTCTAGCCAATAGGATTGTTATCGGCATCCTTTAAAACATCATACTTAGTCCCAGATACATCTTAATCCAGCCAATAGGAGTGTTATCGGCACTTAAACTTTCATGCATCGACCCATATGCTTGGGTAATACTTCTTTAAATATTTTCCATTCAATGCTCTGGGAAATTCAACTCCTTTGAGAGTTTCCAAAATATAAGCATTACCAGGAGCAGACCGATTTATCCAATAAGGACCTTCCCAATTAGGAGACCACTTCCCAAATTTTAAACTTTTAGTCCCAATCGGTAAGATCAGTTTCCACACCAAATCTCCATCGGCAAACTCCTTAGCTTTTACTTTTTTATCACACCACCTAGCAACTCTCTTTTTATTTTCTTCTATACTTATCAAAGCCCTCAGCCGATGCCCTGCTAAATCGTCTAACTCATCTTTCATCAAAGTAGCATAGTCATCGGCAGCCAACTGATCTTGAAAAGATAGTCACCTAGATCCGGTCTTAATTTCCCATGGTAGCACTGCATCGTGCCCATACACCAACTGATAAGGTGAAACTTTAGTCGACCCATGACATGCCATCCGATATGACCATAAAGCTTCACTCAACAATGTATGCCACCTCCTAGGATTTTCTTCAATCTTTCGTTTGATGAGTTTAATAATTCCTTTGTTAGACGCCTCGGCCTGCCCATTAGCTTGAGCATAATAAGTAGAAGAATTCAACACTTTAATCCCCATACCGATTGCAAATTCATCAAACTCTCCCGATGTAAACATAGTACCCTGATCGGTAGTAATTGTTTGAGGAATACCAAATCGGTAAACAATATGCTCTTTCACAAAATTAATCATATTAGCCGATGTTACTTTCTTCAAAGGAATAGCCTCAACCCACTTAGTGAAATAATCAGTAGCAACTAAGATGAACTTATGCCCCTTGCTTGATGGTGGGTAAATCTGGCCAATTAGATCAATAGCCCATGCCCGGAACGGCCAAGGTTTAATAATAGGATTCATGGCCGATGCGAGGGCCCTCTGAATATTGCCAAATTTTTGACATCCTTGACATCCTTTGAAATATTTAAAGCAATCTTCGAGTATAGTCGGCCAATAGTACCCATTTCTCCTAATCATCCATTTCATCTTGAAAGCCGACTGATGCGCTCCACATACTCCTTCATGGATCTCACACATCAAAGTTTTAGCTTCATCATCACCTAAGCACTTGAGAAGAACTCCATCTATTGTTCGATAATATAGTTCATCCCCAAGGAGTACATACTTGGTAGCTTGAAACCTGACACGCCTCTCAACCTTCTTAGATGGATTTTTCAAATAATCAATGATCTCTCTTCTCCAATCATCGGCACTGATTGCCGATAACGCGTTTAATATGGGTTGATATCCTAAGGCATGCCGAGCCAACCGATTAGCCTCTTCATTATATAACCGAGGAACATGCTCTAATCGGAAATCCTTGAATTCTATTAATAACTGCATACTCTTTTCATAATAGGTTATCAAGACCTCGCTTCGGCATTCATATATTCCAGCCAATTGATTTATAACAAGCATAGAGTCACCGAAGATTTCAACAGCATCAGCATGAACCTATTTTAACAATTCCAACCCTTTGATCAAAGCTTGATATTCAGCTTGATTATTTGTTGACGTGGCAACAATCGGCAAAGAAAACTCATATTTCTTTCCCTGAGGAGAGACTAATACTATACTGATTCCTGCCCCCCGGTCACACGTAGATCCATCAAAGAAGAGCGTCCAAGGAACAATTTCCAAAGTCCCCACTACCCCACAATGCTGAGTCACAAAATCAGCCATAATCTGCCCTTTAACTGCCTTAGCCGATTCATAACGTAGATCAAATTCCGACAGTGCTAAAATCCATTTACCGATTCTACCACTCATAATCGGCATAGATAGCATATATCGGACTACATCATCTTTGCATATAACAGTGCATTCGGCCGATAGCAAATAATGTCTCAACTTAACACATGAGAAGTATAAGCACAAACATAACTTTTCAATTGCCGAATACCTGGTCTCAGCATCAATCAGTCTTCTACTTAAATAATAAATAACACGCTCCTTCCCTTCAAATTCTTGAATCAAAGCCGAACCGATGACCATCCCATCGGTAGACAAATATAATTTGAAAGGCTTTCCTTGCTGAGGTGGAATCAGATCAGGAGGATTTGTTAAATAATTCTTGATTTCATCCAAGGCTGATTGCTGCTCTTTTCCCCACACAAACTCTTGATCGGTTTTCAATTTAAGTAAAGGACTAAAAGCACGAATTTTATCGGACAAATTAGATATAAACCGCCTGATAAAATTTATCTTGCCGATCAAAGACTGGAGCTCAGTTTTGTTGGTAGGAGCAACTATTTTGTTGATGGCATCAATAGATCTCCTACTAATCTCAATTCCTCTTTGATGCACTATGAAACCAAGAAATTGCCTTACCGATACACCAAATGCACACTTATTAGGATTCATCTTTAAACCATGTTTTCTTGTGCACTCCAACACCGGCAAGATACTTTGTGAAATCCCCAGACCTAACCACCACATCATCAATGTAAATTTCTACCAGCTTGCCGATGAACTCATGAAAGATAAAATTCATAGCCCTCTGATAAGTAGCACCAGCGTTTTTCAAGCCAAAGGTTATGACTATCCATTCAAACAACCCAACATGACCAGGATATCTAAACGTGGTCTTTGGAATATCTTCTTCAGCCATGAATATCTGATTATATCCCGCATTGCCGTCCATAAAGCTAATGATCCGATGCCTAGCCGCAGCATCAACTAGCAAATCGGCAATTGGCATTGGAAAACCATCCATCGGCGTAGCCTTGTTAAGATTCCTGAAATCGATGCAAACTCGAAGCTTCCCATTTTTCTTGTAAACTGGAATGACATTAGAGATCCACTTGGCATACCGACATTGCCGAATAAATTTAGCTTCGATAAGTTTAGTTATTTTGGCCTTAATATCAGGAAGAATATTAGGATTAGATCAGCGAGCTGGTTGCTGATGTGGCTGAAATCCAGATTTGATAGGCAACCAATGTTCAACAATAGATCGGTCCAAACCAGGCATCTCGGTATAATCCCAAGTAATGCAATCTTTATATTCCTTTAACAAATTGGTTAATTGCTGCTTACACTCAGAATCCAACTTAGCACTAATAAAAGTAGGCCTAGGCCTATCACCATTACCTATATCTACTTCTATTAAATCATCTGCCGATGTAAACCCCTGGCCTAATTTTCCATCATCGGCGAACCTATCCATTAAAACTCTTCGTCAGAACCGACTGCTTGGATCGGTGGAATTTCATAATCGGCAACCTTGAGAAAATCCTTTTCCCAAATCTCCCCTAAAATGCATCTGGTCATTTCATAAGTATGTGCCTCTGCTGATGCTATAACATATGAGGAATCTCCTGGGACAATCTCAAATCTTGTCACCTACCCACTGAACCAAACATTGGTGCATTGTAGACGGGATGCAACAATTGGCATGGATCCAATCTCTTCCCAACAGTAGATTATAAGCACCCTTTCCACTGATAACAAAGAAAGTTGTCGGCAAGGTTTTGCTGCCGATGGTCAACTCAACACATATTGCTCCCTTAACCAGAGAAACATTCCCTTCAAAGTCCTTCAGCATCATATCGGTCTTGGTCAAGTCTTGATCTCCTTTCCCAAGCTTCCGATAGACTGCATACGGCATAATATTGATAGCAGCCCCACCATCAATAAGTATCTTGGTCATTGGCTGCCCATCAACCCGACCTTTGACAAACAGAGCTCTAAGATGCTATCTTTCAATGTCGACAGGCTTTTCAAAGATAGCCGTCATCGGATCTAGAGCCAACTGAGCTATTTGGTCGGAAAAATCCACCTCATCATCACTGGCAGGCGCAAGGAACTCTATCGGCAACACAAACACCATATTAACATCTGCCGATGGCCCTTTCCCCTTAGGATCTGGCTGCTGCTGATCTTCAGACTTAGCAGAATTCTCTCCTTTACTCAACTCTTCTCGTCTTTCATACTGCAGCCTTCTTTTCTATGTCCTAGTCAGCCCCTCTGGACACCATGGAGGAAGTTGTGGCTACCTTACCGATTGGCGATGATTTTCCCTTGTCTCCACTCGATAGGTATTAGCATCTCTGCAAAATATGAACTCATCAGGAACTCATGCATCTGCCATCTCCTCAAGCTCCTCTTGGTTCCTGGGAAAATACCTGACACGGTCACCAAGTTTGTCATGCACACTGAGCCTGCCCCCCAGCCGATCATGAACTGAAGCTCTCCCCCTAATCGGCCCATTAAATCGCCGATCATCGTTTTGATACTACCGATTATGTCTATCATACCGATCATAACCATTGCACTCAGGGCAATCTCTAATAGTGGGCAGTTTGATGTTTTGCTCTCAACAATGGATAAAGAACGGGCAGTTCCAGTGATCTTTATGCCGATTCCACTCTTGTCGGCGTCTTTCTTCTTCCCGACGACGATCCTCCTGTTGGCGCCGATATCGATCTTCACGTTGCTGCTAGGTCTCCTGATGCCTTCTATGAGTTATCACAATGCCAGATCGGGGAGGTCTTCCTGAGCTGGTCCCTTCCTGGATCAAACCTTTGCCGTTGGCATCATCGGCAGTAATCTGGTGCTGAGGATCTACCGATGCACTTCTTTCAGCTGCCTCTGATGTCAAGACCTTGGTTTTTTCCTTAGCATCCAACATATTTGTAGCGAAAGGATGTTGATCGATCTTCATCGGCTTCTGAGCTTTGGAATTATCAAACTTAATTCTCCCAGATTCTATAGCCGATTGTAGCTGTTGCCTAAAAACCTTGCACTCATTTGTGCTGTGAGATGTTGCATTACGCCACTTGCAGTATTTCATCTTCTTTAATTCCTCTGCCGATGGAATCACATAATTGGGTGACAACTTAATTTGCCCTTCTTGAAGTAGAAAGTCAAATATCCTATCGGCTTTGGTGATATCAAATGCAAACTTCTCTGGTCCTTATGCCCAAAAGGACAAGACATCAGCTTGTTATTCTTCACCCATTCTGCCAAGCCGATGACTAGCTCTTCATCAGAATTTGAGCTTGCTGCTTCATCGACAAATGACACCTTTTTATACCATGCTTTCTTGGGTTCAAAAGGTTTAATATCTTGGTCAGAAATCCTCTGCACCAAATGACTTAGACTCTCAAACTCTTGAGAAGCATACTTGTCTCTGATATGTGGCAACAACCCCTAGAATGCCAAATCGGCTAGCTGCCGATCGTCTAGAACCAGACTATAGCACTTATTCTTAACCTCTCGCAACCATTGCACAAAACTTTCAACCGATTCATCATTGCGTTGCTTCAGCCTGACTAAATCGGTAATCTTCTTCTCATGAACTCTAGAAAAGAAGTATTTATGGAATTGTTTCTCTAGAGCGGCCCAAGTAATAACTGAATTAGGAGGTAATGAAATAAACCAAGTAAAGGCCGATCCAAACAAAGATGATGAAAACAAGAGAACCCTTAACTCATCTCTGCTATCAGCTTCTCCACACTGGATGATGAACCTGTTAACATGCTCCATAGTCGATGTATCATCTTGCCCAGAAAACTTGGTGAAATCCGATACCTTGTACCGATTTGGAAGTGGAATTAAGTCATATGCAGGAGGATACGGTGTCCGATAAGAGTAAGTGTTGACATTGGGTTTTATCCCAAATTGGTCTCTCATCACTTCAGCTATCTTATCGGCCCAATAAGCATCGGCATCTTGCCGATGAGGTGGTTGTGGATCTGGCACCTGCTGATAAGCTTCCACGTGTCTCTGAGGTGCACGATCTGCATGGAACATTGGATTAACCATTGCCTGCTGACCATCAAGTTGCTGGCCAAGATTTATTGGCTGGTTGATCAACCCTTGATTCTGAACCCCAGGTTGGACTGGTCCCTGTTGAAACCCTACAGCCTGATGATTCTGTTGAGGCATCTGTGGAAAGACAAACTGCCCTGTCCATCCACTATTAACATTCATCGGCGTGGGTCCTGCCGATGACTGGTAATTGGGCATCATCATTGAATTGACATACCTGGCTGTGTCATAAACCTTTGCTGCGTCGGCATTGGATCTGCCGATGCATTAGGCATCTGGAATGTTGGCACTTGAGAATTCCTAGTGAAAGGTCTTGTAGTAGTAATTGGCACTTGAGAATTCCTAGTGAAAGGTCTTGTAGTAGTAGTTGTATTACTGGGGATTCTGAGTCATCGGCAAGCTTGGAGGTGCCGATGCCATAGGAGTCTTGCCTGTCACGTCAGCCACTTGAGATGTTCTAGGACCTTTCGCCATCAATTTTGGGGGCATACCATAATCCCACCAGTTGGGAGGAACAGACCCTGACATTGCCGATGCCAATAAATCCGTAGCAAGTTTGATTTGCCTGTCCGACGTTGATGGATTAGTTGTCATCGGTGTAGATTGCGCATTAGTCATCCCTAACGTGCTTGGAGGGGAAGTAACTTCTGCACCCGCAACGGCCGTAGTAGCCGATGGAGCCGTAACCACCAATGACCCTGGCTAATGATAGGCAGGACCCACATCAGATGGTGGTACTTGTCCTTCTTTGAAAGTTCTAGCCACAGCATTGAAAACCGTATTGGACAGTACACCAGATTGATTGATCATAGCACGATTGACAGCACTATGAACCATCTCTTGCAATTTACCAGGATTGGCTTCGAAAGTTATTTGCCGAGGTGCCGACAATGCTTCCTTTTGGATCACCTCGCCACTCCTGTAGATACTGAAGGATTTCAAGCATAGCTGCTTGTAGTCCTTCATGGCTTTTGCCATAGCTTGCTTCTGCTCATCTTTGAGATTGGCTTTCGTCACAGGGATGACATTCTCCAAGTCGAAATCGGTGTTCGACATGTTGATCTTGATCTTGAATCTAGGTCCCACTGGGCGTGCCAAAAGATGTGTTGATGCAAAAGCTGATCTGCAAACACAAAGGGCTATTACCCGATTCAAACGTTAAGGCGTGCCAGCCGATTTAACCTTGCAATCGACAAAGGTGGTAACTCGAACACTTTGGTCCCGACAACAGCGATGCGTCCGGATGTCACGGACAAGAGGTGCTCACGCAGAACTTTGAGAATACGCCGAGTTTGACTCGACGAATTCCTAAGAACTCGTAGTAAAAAGAAAATATGACGAAGTCATCGAAAAGTAGATGCTAGAATATGTATAAAAACTTGTGTTTGATTGATTGGTAGATATCTCATTACATTGCCACGGGGTCTAAATTTATACCCTGCCCCAAAGAGCTACAACCAGACATGACTAGAACTCGAATTCCAATTTATACGGAATCCGTATACAAAACGAACTCTAATAACTATGGAAAACATTAAATTATCTTCCACAATCCAACCGGTACACCGCCATGAGTCAATCGGTAATCCCTGCGCCTTTCTCCATGACCATCGACAGACCGCCTTTCACAGCCATCGGCAACCATCAGCATTGGTCATCGGCATGAACCCATCACCACTCTTGGACTTGGCCATATTCTATCGTTTTCCCATCGGCACCAACCCTCATCGGCAACTCTTCTATAGATCAGCCACCACTTGTCCGCCTGCCGATCTTCATCTCATTAACTCCAGATACGCGTCTAAAGACATATGTCCAAAAGCGGTGTCAACAAGACTAAACAACGCGATGAGAGAGGTAGTTAAAAAGGAAGTTGCTGCACGCATGGATTATATATCCTGTGCCGCACAGTGAGTGGATGAGCCCAGTTCAAGTTGTGCCTAAAAAAGGAGGCATGGCTGTCGTTACGAATGAAAAGAATGAGCTAATTCCTCAACGCACCGTCACAGGGTGGCGGATGTGCATAGACTATAGAAAACTGAACAAAGCCATGAAAAAGGATCATTTTCCTTTACCTTTCATAGATGAGATGCTAGAGCGATTAGCGAACCATTTGTTCTTCTGTTTCTTAGATGGATATTCAGGGTATCACCAGATCCCGATCCATCCCGATGATCAAAGCAAAACCACTTTTACATGCCCATATGGAACTTATGCTTACCGTAGAATGTCTTTTGGGTTATGTAATGCGCCAGCTTCATTTCAAAGATGCATGATGTCTATATTTTCTGATATGATTGAAGAGATTATGGAAGTTTTCATGGATGATTTCTCTGTATATGGAAAAACTTTTGATAGTTGTCTTGAAAACATAGACAATGTTTTGCAAACATGTGAAGAAAAGCACTTAGTCCTTAATTGGGAAAATGTCATTTTATGGTTAGGGAAGGAATAGTGCTGGGACACCTAGTGTTTGAAAGATGTATTGAGGTAGACAGAGCTAAAATTGAAGTAATTGAACAAATACCTCCACCTGTGAATACAAAAGGAATTCGAAGCTTCCTTGGCCATGCTGGTTTTTATCGCAGATTCATAAAAGATTTTTCATTCATTGCTAGACCACTTACTCTTTTGCTAGCCAAGGATGCTCCTTTCGAATTTGATGATACATGCCTAACATCTTTCATTTTATTAAAGAATGCACTCATCTCTCCACCAATCATTCAAACCCCTGATTGGTCGTTGCCTTTTGAAATTATGTGTGATGCTAGTGATTATGCTGTAGGTTTTGGGACAAACAAAAAATAAGAAGCATCATGCAATTGCTTAGGCTAGTAAAACTTTGACAGGAGCTCAACTTAATTATGCAACCACTGAAAAAGAGCTTCTGGTCGTCGTTTTGCCATTGATAAATTTAGATCTTATTTAGTTGGAGCTAAAATAATTGTTTACACTGATCATGCTGCACTAAAATATCTGCTCACTAAAAAAGATGCTAAACCTCGCCTGATTAGATGGATCTTATTACTTCAAGAATTTGACTTAGAAATAAAAGATAAAAAGGGAGTCGAAAATTCTGTTACTGATCACTTGTCTAGAATGTATTTTAAGAATCCATAAGAAACCTCCATCAATGATTCACTCCGGGATGACATGCTCTACGGGATTGACAGGTCTGACCCCTGGTATATGTCGACGAAAGCTAGTCGGCAGTCTACCTTGGGGTATACCCACGGTATTAGTTTATCGGTAGACGGTGCGCAAACTACGAACTCGATGGTGACGCAAGACACGGACAAGCTTTTTATCCAGGTTCGGCCGCCGAGTTGGCGTAATACCTACGTCCTGCGTCTGATTGTATTGGATCGAGAGAATCATGTGTCCTAGGGGGGTCCCTTGCCCCTCCTTATATAGTCAGGAGAGCAAGGTTACAGATCTGGAAACTAATCCTAGTCGGTTACAATTGCCATAGATAGTTTGATATCAATTCCTATTCTAACCGACTAGAATCCTACTTGATCTCCACGTCCTGTTTCCTTGCGCGGAACTCCGAGCAGTCGGATCAAGCCTCGAACTTGTCTCGTAATGGGCCAAGCCTCCAGGCCCAAGTCTTGCCGTAAGGGTATAGGGGTTTATACCCCCACAGCTAGTCCCCGAGCAACATGTATTGTGATGCAACACGCCGTCTTGAGCTTCTTCGATCAGCAAGGCTTGACATCTTCGATTAGCATGAAAGTCACCCAAACAGTTGCAATGGTATTTTGACCAACTCAAAAGACAGTTGATTAACATCGAAGAAGCAGATTGTTCGAAGAATGCATGGTGCTCTTGAGAAAAAATATTTCTTTTCCGGTGAAGTGTGCCCACTTTACTTTTCCGAAAAGTACAGATCTTCAAAAAAGCAAGCATATTCACCGCAAGGTGAAGTGTGCCCACTTAGTCCCCGAGCCTAGTAGTAGGTGACGTAGGCACGTGGTGCCAGGGTCAAAAGAAAAATCCTCAAAGTAACTTTGAATCTGAGATGCATTGCCAGATGCATCGTATCGATGTAGTCCCCGAGCTTGCTAGAAGGTGAAGTATGAACCTTGTAGCAAGGTCTAAAAAATTAAAATTGTCCAGTCCCCGAGCGTCTCATGTCCATTTACTATAAGATAGGTTTATCAATTTGACGAGCTGGTCAACCAGTCCCCGAGTGTACAATGCTCGGAGATCGATACAACCCACAGATTTCCGAACTAACAGATTGGGCGACCAGTCCCCGAGCATCAAGTGATCGGTGGTCGGTGCAGTCCCTGAATTTCCAAACCAACGGATTTGGCGGCCAGTCCCCGAGCATCAAGTGCTCGGTGGTCGGTGCATTTCTTGAATTTCCGAATTAATAGACTGCGCGACCAGACCCCGAGCATGCAGTGCTCGGTGGTCGGTGCAGTCCTTGAATTACCGAGTTGATAGACTGGGCGACCAGTCTCCGAGCATACAGTGCTCGGTGGTCGGAGTAGTCCTTGAATTACCGAGTTGATAGACTGGGTGACCAGTCCCCAAGCATACAGTGCTCGGTGGTCGGAGCAGTCCTTGAATTACCGAGTTGATAGACTGGGCGACCAGTCCCCGAGCATACAGTGCTCGGTGGTCGGAGCAGTCCTTGAGTTGTTGACCTTTCTTCCAATTTTTGTCTGTTTTATTTTGAAAAAATCTTACCACGTAATTAATTGATATGACGAGACCTTCTTGCGTAATGTCAGATGGTTGCGTGAAACGCTACGCCTGGCAACTGTGCAGCTGCCTTTTGCGGGGTTTGAGAAAAAGAAACCATCAATTTGTACGAAAATGCCGCCGCATTGATTGCCGATAATCTTTGGAAACCGAAACGCCGCGTCCGCCATTGGTCCCGCCCACTTCCCAAGAATGCGGGAAGTGGGAGGGGTGGAGTTGTGGTTTATAAAATCCCGACAGTTACCCCCGCATTGCTCACCCTGCCATTGCCTTCATGCCTTCCGCTCTTGCCTTCTACAATCACCTGCACCCTCCTAGCTCGCAACCACTCCCGCATCTCCAATGGCGAAGAGCAGCTCCAAGAAGAGGGCCGAGCTAATGGCCAAGGAATGGAAGAATTCCCGCAGCACTTCGAAGTCCCTTGGCGACCTCATCGATATGGGGCTACTGCACAGCCCAGAGCTCGGCGGCTGGAGGGCGCCAGAGGGGGAGAGCTACCCCGGCCCCCGCGCCGGTGAGATCGTAGTATTCAAGGATTTCGTTAAGAGGGGTTTTGGGGTTCCTGTTCATCCTTTTCTTCAGGGGCTTCTCTTGTACTATGAGATCGGGATTTGCAATCTGCACCCGAACTCCATCCTTCTCATCTCCACCTTTATCCATCTTTGCGAGGCCTATGTTGGCATAGAGCCACACTTCGATCTTTTTCGTTATCTTTTCTGTTTGAGGAAGAAGGGAGCGGTTGGAGGCTCCAAGATTGCAGGTGGAGTATACCTCAATCTTCGCGATGGAATGAAGAACCATTATCTGAGCTGCCCATGGAACACTTCCCTAACCGAATGGTACAGGAAGTGGTTCTATGTCAGGGAAGAACCGGGCAGCTCCACGTTCTGCGATGTGGGGTACATCCCTGAGAAGAGGGTCAGTTGGACCGACCGCCCAGAGTTCACCGACCAGGTAGCGGACCTGATGAAACTGATCGACTGGTCGCGTTTGGACGGGTTGGGTGTGGTCGGCAACTTCGTTTGTCGTCGGGTGATGCCCTGCCAGAAGAGGGTGCACTCGGCGTACGAGTATGCTGGAAGCCAAGACCCGACCAGGATGACACCTGAGATCTTGGAGAAGGCGGAGGTGTAGCAGTTGTTGAACGAGCTGTTCAACTTTGCTGACGGGAGCTTCATCCGAGGTAGTGATCGGGTGCAAGCTTTCAAGCTGGGACGACCAGCTCCTAAGGTATCGCTTCTTCCTGATTGTGCCTCCTTAGCGTTTCTTATTGTCAGCTGCTGACTTGTCTGTGTTAATTTTGTAGATCGGAGATGTTGACCGGTGCACAGTGTATGTGTCACTGGCGCCTGGGATGGAAAATCCCGCAGGGGAGGATCCGCCGGAGGAGGACGCTGCTCGGTGTACTCGGTACACCACAGGGCAGCCTGCGGCAGCGGCACCTACTACAGGCGCTGACGGACAAACCGCCCCGACGAGTGCTGCGGCAAACACTCCGCCGAGGGGTGAGGAGGCGACAAGGACCCTTCCCCCGAGTACTGTTGTGGAGGAGGAAGGCAGAGTCCCGACTCCTCCAGCCGAAGAAGCGAGGGCCCCGACACCACCCCGAGTAGGGGCCTCTTCGCCCGTAGGTTCCCCTGGCCTAGACCAGGGACCTATGATGCCCTCGACTGCAGCCGGGGGCAGTGCGGCACACGAGGAGCCCCAGGAGGCCTCTGACGACGACGTGGAGGAGGTCCAGGGTCGTCCCTATGATGGTCGCCAGCACGTCTATGTGTGGTGCCAACGCGGGGACCACTTTATTGGACACGAGGAGCTCGTGGAGACGGAGCAGGCCGCGAGGGTGGAACGCACGGCTAATCGTCTCGTGGACGAGGTTAAGGTAAGTGGTCCTGTGTGCTGCTCGACAATTATGTGCAGTTTTCCTGTGTTCAACATATACTCTTTCTTGCAGGGCGCAATGAAAACGGCAAAGTACCGGAAGAGGTGCTTCGACCAAATAGAAGGCATTGTGGCCGAGAACAAAACCCTGGCCGCGGAGGTGGACCGGCTTCGGTCAGAAGTTGGAGAGAAGGTGTCCGAGATGAGCGCTCAGGAAGAGCACCGTCTCGAGCTTACCTGACGCTTGGCCGACCAGTATCGGCAGCGAGAAGGTCAGTCTCGTGCTCCGAGGCAGCTGTTTGTAGCCACGTTGGTTGACTTTTGTTGACCAAAAGATTATTCATGTAGGCTTAGAGGAGGAGGTGGCGCGCCTTCGGCAGGAGAAGGAGCAGCTCGGACAAGAGCTTGCCGGGGCGCTGGAAACCGGGCGCCGAGCAGGCGAGGCGCTGGGCCAGAGGAACCGGGAGTTGTCTTTTAAGTAGCCGTGCCGCCACCCTTTTGTATAGCCGCTCAACGTTCTTTTCATTGTGCTGACCTATTCCTTGATTTGCAGTGCTCAAGGTGAATACCAAGAAGCACTTAGACGAGCTGGTCAAGGATTGGGACTCCTGGAAGACTAATTGTATTAGGCTCTGGAAAGGAGTATCCCCGGTCCTGGACTTGATCAGCCCCGAGCTTCCAGAAAGCCAGCCCCGCGCGCCAAAGCTGACGCCTGTCGAAAAGGCGCAACGGGCCTGGGATTGGCTCCAGCAGTTCGTGAAGGACACCGGGGAGTTCGCTGGCGCGCATATTCTCAGCATGGTGCGCGCCCACTACCCCCTGGTCGACTTGTCCAGGCTGGAGAAGGGGTATCCCAAGGAGGTCGGCCCGCAGGAGGCAGACGAGCTTCGGGCCGGTCTGCTGGACTTGTCGTCGACGGTGATCGGCGACATTAATCTATGCGGGACGGCCACTCCCCTCGACCAGCCGGGTTCAGACAGGTCGGCCAGGGAGTTGTCGGGGGCGTCTGTTGCTGGAGATGGGCGGTCGACGCCTGCGGTCTCGACCAGCCAGGCGCCGGTGGCCCCGATCCCTTCGTCCGGGCAGCAAGGCCAGGCGGGTGATCAGCCCGAGCAGTAG
The DNA here is from genome assembly GCF_000003195.3 of Sorghum bicolor. NCBI lineage: Eukaryota > Viridiplantae > Streptophyta > Magnoliopsida > Poales > Poaceae > Sorghum > Sorghum bicolor. The sequence goes on from NC_012877.2 coordinate 16,280,246, forward strand.
GCCAGTAGGGTAGTCTGTAGGAGTAGACTAGTGACCGTCCGTCAGGGTATTTATTGTAAACTTTGTATGTAAAGTTTGTAATAAAGTGTGCTTTTGTCATGACTGTTATTTTGAGCGCTGTAAAGTTATCTGAGTGACGTGTCACTGTGTTTGATTCATAGTCATTAAGACTTTCTATCGCAGAGGACATTGTTGCTCTTCGCCGAAAGCTCTGCGTGTAAACAAAGTATAGCCATAAAGAAAAAACTTTTATTATTGCCAACTATGAGAGACTTACAAGCAAAAGTTACTAGAACTTATGGATAAAATTGGCGCAGTTTGTCTATGTGCCAAGAGTTAGGCACGCGTGTTCCGTCTGGATATGCCAATCTGTAGGATGTGGGTCGTGTGACTTCGGCGACCACAAAGGGTCCTTCCCAGGGGGTGGATAGCTTGTGCATTCCTTCCTGGCTCGTTTTCCATCTGAGTACCAGATCACCGACCACGAAAGAACGGTCCTTGACGTTCCTGTTGTGGTACCGTCTGATTGCCACAAGATACTTTGCTGTTCGGAGATATGAATTTAGAAGCTTTTTTCTTCCATGCAGTTAATTTCGAGCTCCCTGGCGTTGTCGGCTGTTGACTGGTCGAAGTTTTCAATTCTAGGAGAACCGAAGGTTATATCAGACGGCAGAACTGCCTCGGTGCCGTAAACCATGAAGTAGGGTGACATTCCCGTGTTCCGACTAGCCTGAGTTCGGAGACCCCAGACCACAGCCGGTAACTCTTTCATCCATCGACCAGGTGCTCTGTCGTTCTCGGTGTACAACATTTTCTTTAGGGCGTCAATAATCATTCCGTTCGCACGCTCAACTTGGCCATTTGCCCGTGGGTGAGCTACTGACACGTATTTTATGACTATGCCTCTGTCATCGCAGAAGTCCCAAAACGTGGTGCCAGTGAACTGAGTACCCAGGTCGGTGATTATACTGTTTGGGATCCCGAATCTGTGTATGATTTGATTGAGGAACTCCACGGCCTTCTCGGAGGTTGCTTTGACCAGTGGCATGTATTCAATCCATTTTGAGAACTTGTCGATTAATACGAAGACGAACTTGAAGTTGCTAGGGGCCGGTTTAAATGGCCCGATCATGTCGAGCCCCCAGCAGGCGAAAGGCCAGGACGACGGGATAGTTTGAATCTCATGAGCAGGTACGTGGGTCCTTTTAGCGAAGAACTGACATCCCTCACAGTGTCGGACCAGTTTTTCTGCGTCGTTGACAGCGGTTGGCCAATAAAAACCTGCTCGGAAAGCTTTCCCGACCAGTGTTCTGGAGGCAGCATGATTGCCGCAGGATCCGGCATGTATGTCGTCTAGGAGCTTGATGCCATCATCCTGGGATATGCATTTGAGTAGCACTTCAGAACTTGCATTTTTTCGCATAAGTTTGCCGTCCACCAGTATGTAATTCTTTGATCATCGAATGAGGCGCTCGTTCTCTGTTTTATCCTGAAAGCCTAACCCGTCCGATATATATCTGATGAACGGGGTGCGCCAATCACGGCTACTGGTTGTCGGAGTAACGTCGTCTATGAGCATTGCCTCAATAGGTTGCTTTTCGGCTGGGTCTTTGCCCACGCTTGGCTCATGGATATCCTGGACAAAAACACCTCGCGGGATCTGGGCCCGAGATGACCCTAACTTTGACAACGCATCTGCTGCCTGGTTCTTGTCCCGGACCACGTGGATGTACTCTATGCCATAGAAGTTGGCTTCCCACTTGCGAATTTCTTTGCAGTAGAGATCCATCTTCTCGTGGGTTGCGTCCCATTCCTTGTTGAGCTGGTTGATAACTAAAGCGGAGTCGCCATAGACATAAAGGCGCTTGACTCCCAACTCAACGGCTAATCGTATGCCGTGAAGGCATGCTTCGTACTCGGCGACGTTGTTTGATGCCGAAAAAAGGATCCTAAGGATGTAACGCAGTTTGTCCTTGTTGGGCGACACGAAAAGTATCCCAGCATCGGCGCCGTTGATGTTTAAGGACCCGTCGAAGAACATCGACCAGTGGTCGGAGACATCGGGAACGGGAGGCTCGTTGAGATCCGTCCACTCTGCGATGAAATCGACCAGGGCCTGAGACTTGACTGTGGTGCGGCTCTGGAACTCCAGGGAGAATGGGCATAATTCCATTGCCCATTTTACAATTCTACCATTGGCGTCTTTATTGCGCAGAATATCCCCAAGAGGGAAACTGGAGGTTACCAAGACTCGATGGCCGTCGAAGTAATGCTTTAGCTTTCTCGATGTTATTAGAATGGCGTATATGAGCTTCTGTATTTGCGGATATCTGGTCTTGGACTCGTTTAGGACTTCGCTTATGAAGTAAACGGGTCTCTGGACCTTGTAGACGTGACCTGGCTCGTCTCGCTCGACCACTATTGCCGTCGAAACAACTCTGTCGGTTGCAGCAATGTAAAGGAGTAGGTCTTCATTGGGCTGAGGCGCTGTGAGAACAGGTGGTGAAGTGAGGAAAGTCTTAAGCTGGGTGAACGCAGCGTCAGCCTCTTCTGTCCAGGAGAATTTTTCTGACGCCTTCAAGAGTTTGAAGAAAGGGAGGCCTTTTTCTCCTAGTCTTGAGATGAAGCGGCTGAGAGCGGCCATACATCCGATGAGCTTCTGAATATCCTTAACATTCTTAGGTGGTCACATGTCAAGTACTGCTTTTACTTTTGAAGGATTTGGCCGTATGCCGTCGCGGCTCACGACGTTGCCGAGTAGTAGACCGGAAGGGACACCAAAGATGCACTTTTTGGGGTTAAGCTTCCACTTGTAGCTATTTAGCGCCTTAAAGGTTCGGTCTAAGTTGTCGATTAGGGTGCTTGCATCCCTTGTTTTAACGACGACGTCATCTACATAGGCCTCGACGAGGTCATCACGAATCTCGTCGTGGTGGCATTGCTGGATGGCCCTTTGATAGGTGGCTCCGGCATTTTTGAGTCCGAATGACATGGTCGTGTAGCAGTATGCGCCGAAAGGAGTAATGAAAGATGTTTTGATCTGATCGTCTTCCTTTAGCGAGATCTGGTGATAACCAGAGTAGCAGTCTAAGAAGGAGAGGAGTTCGCATCCGGCCGTTGAGTCGACCACCTCGTCGATGCGAGGGAGACCAAAAGGATCTTTAGGACAGTGTTTATTGAGATCAGTGTAATCAATGCACATTCTCCATTCATTATTCTTTTTGCGTACAAGAACCGGATTGGCAAGCCAATCGGGATGATACACTTCTTTTATAAATCCGGCTGCTAGAAGCCGTGTTATTTCTGTCCTAATAGCCTCCTTTTTGTCACGAGCAAACCGTCGTAGCTTTTGCTTGATGGGTCTTGCGGTCTTCGAGACGTTTAAGGAGTGCTCGATCAGGTTTCGTGGGACGCCAGGCACGTCTGCGGGTTTCCATGCGAAAACGCTCACGTTGTCCCTTAGAAACCTGACGAGCGCGTCTTCCTATTTGGGGTCCAGATTGGCCTCGATGAGGGCCGTCTTCTCGGGGCTGCCGTCGACCAGTTGTACTTCTTTATACTCCTTGGATTTTGAATTCTTCCTGGCAGTCTCCTGCTCAGGTAGTCGGAGCTGGTCGGGAGGTAGCTGTGCGGCTTGGGTTGCTGTTTCTGCCATGCGTATTGAGAGATCAATTGCTTCGGTGATCTTGAAGCTCTCCTCTTCGCATGTATATGTAGTGTAGACATTGCCTCTGACGGCTAGGACACCCTTCTCCGTAGGCATTTTGAGGACCAGGTATGAGTAATGCGGGACTGCCATGAACTTTGTCAGCGATGGTCGGCCCAGTATAGCGTGGTAGGTCCCATCGAAGTCGGCGACCACAAAGTTGACGAACTCTGTTTGAAAGTGGTCGGGCGCGCCAAATTGGACAGGCAATGTTATCTGTCTAAGGGGCACTGAACTCTGACCTGGCAAGACTCCCCAGAATTGAGCATCGTAGGGTTTTAATTGTGCCGGAGATATCTTGAGAGCGGGCAGGCTGTTGCGGAAGAGGATGTCAATGGAGCTTCCTCCGTCCACGAGCACGCGCTCGAATCTGATGCTGTTGATGCAAGGGTCCAAGATTAGAGGGAAACGACCTGGCTCCGGGATAGCGGCCCACTGATCCTTCCTGCTGAAGGAGATTTCCCTGTGCGACCAGGGAGGAAATTTTGGATCGGCGATCAGGCCATCAGTGCTGTCTATGTTGAGGCAGGCTCTCTTTAAGAGCTTTCTTTCTCGTTTGGACTCGATGGAGACCTTGCCTCTGAAGATAGAATGGACCACGTCAGTAGGACTGACATACTAGTGTCGCGGGTCCCTATTCTGGTCTTCATCCTCGTCTTCGTGATCGCGCCCGTCTTGTTTCCCGTTTTTCTTGGAGGGATCGTCTTGAGCTGCTCGTCGCGTATAGATGCTTTTGAGGACGCGACATTCTTCCATGGTGTGGTTGGATTTTGGATGCAGTTGGCATGGTCCCTTCAACGTCTTGTTGTAGTCTTCTTGGTAATCCCGCCGTCCGTTGGGGCGCTTGACCGTATTCACCTCGTGGTCGTGATCGCGAGGGCGCTTGCCTCTGAAATCGTCGCGATTGTCGCGGCGTCTGTCCCAGCCTTCTCTGTGGTCCCGGTTGTCGGGGCGGCGATGGTTCCTGTTGTCGAAACGGCCGCGACTGTCATCACGCCGAGAAGGCTGGTCGGGACCTCTGGTGTCATCTCGGATGAGTTTTTCTGCGTCATCGGCGTCGGCATAATTTTTGGCCGTGGCTAGGAGCTCTGTCATCGTTGTTGGCCTTTTGCGCAGTAGCTTGTTTCTCAGTGCTTCGTGGAAACGCAGCCCCTTGATGAAAGCAGATATAGCCTCGTCGTGGGAAATCTTCGGGATCTTTAGGCGCATATCCGAGAATCGTCGGATGTAGTCGCGCAGAGGCTCATTTTTCCTATCCCTTATCCTTTCAAGGTCGTACTTGTTCCTAGGCTGCTCGCAGGTGGCGATGAAGTTGTCAATGAAGGCTTGGCGTAGTTCTTCCCAGGAGTCGAAAGAGTCCTCGGGCAGGCCTAGGAGCCACTGGTGACCAGCCTGGTCGAGGACTACTGGAAAGTAGTTGGCCATGACGTGCTCATCTCCTGCTGCTGATCGGAAAGAGTGATCCAGTTCTCTGGGTTTTCCTTGCCGTCGTATTTTTTGAATTTCTCAAGCTTAAAATTTCGCGGCCACACGACCTGGCGGAGGTGTGAAGAGAACTGCTTCAGGCCCGGGGGGCCGTGCGTTGCATCGTACTCAATACGACACAAGTTTTCGTGAACTGCTCTCTCCGTGGCGCGCCTGTTGATACGGCCCCGGGCGTCTTTGGGAGGGATGTTGTATCGAAGATCCCTGTACTGGTTTACTTCTTGACCACGCCTGCGATTCTGCTCGCGGTGACCGCCAGCATCCCGACCGCCGTCGTCACACCGTGAATCTTTTCGATGATTGTCGGGGGAACGGCTACGGTGGTGCCTGCTGGGCTGCGGTGAGGTCCGGCTGCGGTGAGTCTGGTCAGAGGTGGCCTCCGTATAGGAGATGGCTTGGACTCTTTTGAGCAGAGTGGCTATCTGTCCCATCGCGGCGATCAGATGTGCTCGAACGCTGGTTCGGACGCCCTGGCACTCGGGAGTATCAGGGAGCCGATCTAAATTGGCCATGGCGACAGCCACGTTGGCGCTTGGCGTTTTATAAACTGGCAGATCCCCAACCATGTCGAAAGCGTCGCTGAGATTATGCGGCGGGATTTGACGTTCCTCGTCCGCGCGTTATCGGGCGCGATCGGCGTTACGCTGCTCGCGGAGCTGCCTCTGCTCGTCTGTTTCTCCATCGACGACCGGCTCGTCGGCGCTGACATTGAAAACAATGTCTCCTCGCCGGGGTGGGAAGCCCGGGAAACGAGAGAAGCCCGGAGGATGTGAAGGCAAATCCAGGTCGTAGTCCTCGTCTTCGGAGTTTATGACCTCGGTGGGGACGGATCCAGTGCTCGAATTTGTGCTGGAAGCCTGGCTGTCTCGTAGTTCTCGGATTGTCACCATGTTGACGTGGTGATGAGCTGGTCGACCGTTCCGTTTCGGCAGCCAACCCGCCTTGTTGAAAAGGGATTGGATGTGCCGTGAGTAGAGAGAGGCCGAGTTGTTCAGACCGCAAGGATAATCCTCCTCCGGGTTAACCTCGAGCTTGACGGATCGTCCTGAGGGAGTTGAGGTTATCGTTAGAGACGTTCCCAGCCGTTCGTGTGTAACGACACGAGTTGGTCGGTGGGAGTTGAAAGAATCCGTTAGAGCGGCTTGATCGGGCTGGCGCAAGATCCCATCTACTAGTTGGGAAGCTTCAAGTAGCTTGGAATCAGCGCGATCAAGTGCTTGGAGAAGGTCCGAGCAGTCGATCTTAGCGCGGGAGTGGTGGTCGGGCGCTCGGTGCCGTCATCCGAGTGGTCGGAGCTGACGTCATCCCAGATTGGATCTGGGTTCCTTCCAAAACCGTGGTCGTGAGACCACCGCCGCGCGTCGTCCACGTGATCTGGCCGAAGGTGAACGTGAGGCCTTCAGGCACGGCCGCGGAAGCTGGAACTATGACCATCTTGTTCGCTGGAGAAGTTGTACGCACACCCCCTACCTAGCGCGCCACTGTCGATGAAAGCTAGTCGGCAGTCTACCTTGGGGTATACCCACGGTAGTAGTTTATCGGTAGACGGTGCGCAAACTACGAACTCGATGGTGACGCAAGACACGGACAGGCTTTTTATCCAGGTTCGGCCACCGAGTTGGCGTAATACCTACGTCCTGCGTCTGGTTGTATTGGATCGAGAGAATCATGTGTCCTAGGGGGGTCCCTTGCCCCTCCTTATATAGTCCGGAGAGCAGGGTTACAGATCTGGAAACTAATCCTAGTCAGTTACAATTGCCATAGATAGTTCGATATCAATTCCTATTCTAACCGACTAGAATCCTGCTTGATCTCCACGTCCTGTTTCCTTGCGCGAAACTCTGAGCAGTCGGATCAAGCCTCGAACTTGTCTCGTAATGGGCCAAGCCTCCTGGCCCAAGTCTTGCCGTAAGGGTATAGGGGTTTATACCCCCACAGTATACAGATATTGTTAATTTTTTGGTTTCAAGGTATGTACCACAAGGAGCGAACAAGAAGAAGCTTATTCACGAAAGTCGTTCACATATATGGGATGAGCCATACCTCTTCCGAGTATGCTCTGATGGCTTACTCAGAAGATGTGTGACCAGCGAGGAAGGATGGAAGATCATCGACAGGTGTCATTCATCACCTTATGGAGGTCACTATGGAGCATTCCGTATACATTCAAAGATGTGGCAGTGTGGATTCCACTGGCCTACAATGTATGAAGACACGAAGCAATATATCAGAAGATGTGGACCATGTCAAAGGCACGGAAACATAAACACAAGAGATGCCATGCCACTCACCAATAACCTTCAAATTGAGCTCTTTGATGTCTGGGGAATAGACTACATGGGTCCATTTCCACCATCAAAGAAGTGTGAGTTCATCTTGGTGGCAGTTGACTACGTCTCCAAGTGGGTAGAGGCACTACCTTGCAAGCACGCCGACAACATCAGTTCAAAGAGGATGTTTGAAGAAGTTATATTTCCAAGTTTTGGAGTTCCCAGAGTAGTGATAAGTGATGGAGGAGCATACTTCATCGACAAACGCTTCAAGCACTATCTATCAAAACATGGAATCCGTCACAACGTCGCTACCCCCTACCATCCTCAGACAAGTGGCCAAGCAGAGACTTCCAACAAGCAAATCAAGAATATTATTCAGAAAACAGTCAATGAGATGGGAACAACATGGAAAGACAAGTTACCCGATGCACTCTAGGCATACTGGACAGCATACAAGACCCCAATTGGAATGACCCCATACCAATTGGTGTACGGGAAGACTTGCCACCTACCTGTTGAACTAGAATTCAAAGCACACTGGGCCATAAGAAGATGGAATATGGACCTAGATGTTGCTGGAGATCATAGAAGAATGCAACTATCAGAATTGGAAGAATGGCGAGAGAAAGCATATCACAATTCGAAGATCTACAAAGAAAGAGTTAAAAGGTGGCATGACAAGAGGATCAAGAATAAGGAGTTCGCACCCGGAGATAAGGTATTACTTTTTAATTCCAGGGTGAAGCTTTTCGGGCATGGAAAACTCTGGAGTAAATGGGAAGGACCATTCAAGGTAATCAATTCATCATCCTACGGAGCTATCACACTTCAAAATGACGAAGGTACGTTATTCAAGGTAAATGGTCAACGTCTTAAATTATTTTTAGATCCCAATAAAGAATTAGAAGAGATAGATGTGATCCATTTCTACCTTCCCATAGAGAATTAGAACCCAACCTTTTTAAACTAACATTTTTTGGCCACGTATATATTTTTCGAATAAGTTTTGCATATAGAAGCACGCTCGAGGAAGCGGGCCCATAGAGGGGCCAGGCACAGGGCAGGCGCCCTGATGATGAGGGCGGGCCCCCAGCCCCTGCCAACTCTCAGTCCCGATTTCCTCCGTCGTGATAAACCCATTTATGGTAAACTAAATAAATCATATAGATGGAAGGTTTCGCACGCACGGCGGCGGGAGTAGCCCGAGCAAACCCTAGAGGCACTTTTTGACCCCTATATAAACAAACCCCTGACGTCAGTTTTCAAACACCAATTTATTCAAGCCTTATCTCCTTCTTCTATTAGAGCTTGCTTAGTCCGTCGCTGCTCCAATGGCTGACAAGTTCCACGATGATTGGGAGGTCGTCCCCTTCGACCTCAACATGAAGCCCAAGGAAGACCCCGACGCCTACGCTCTCGTCCCGGCCAACATAGAGCGACAACTAGCAGCCATACCACCACGCCAGCGTAGCTCCGCCCAATCCTACCATGCTCAACCAGTTCTCACCGCACCACCACAGCCCCTACTTCTTAAGGAACCGTCAGCCAAGAAGGAGGCCATCGTCAAGGTACCAGCGGCACGAGGATCTTGCCACCCAGGCCCAATGAACAGGTCGTTGGAGTCAAGACCAACCAGAGCGGCGAGATCAGCAGCATCCGCTACACTACGGAGGAGGAGAGGCCTTATTTCGAGGGGATTAGAGCAGCCAAAGTCTGTTTCATCCCTCCAAAGACAGCCCCGAAGCACGCTCTCAACGCTCTTGAGACACCTCCTAAGCGCCGCAAGACTATAGCAAATATTGATGAGGACGTTCGTAGGCTAGACAAGGTCATCATAGAGCTCTAGTCCTCGGTTAACTCTATTACTAGGCAGCTCTCTAACCAAAACACCGTTATACTAGGTCTTAGGCATGATCTTGCTAGTGCCAATAAGAAGATCAGGGAGTTAGAGCGTCGCTAAGTTATCTAAATTAGATCTAGAGGCAGTGCATCTTAGTTATTCATCTTTAAATTCGGTTTAGATCTATTATTAGCTACAGTTCATTACTAGTCATTTGTAATAAATGCCTCAAGATTAATAAAGATTATTATTATTATTATGTCTTGTATGTCTCTACTTTATTTTTATGCAAGAAAGCAAAAAACAAGTATGGGGAGATCCCTCGACACGCCAAACGTACTTCGACTACACCACTCCACGATTCAGGTACATACTCTGCACACTTTACACATACACATATATTGTCTCCGACATGATAAATTAACAAGATTAAAATGTTTCTAATCATGATTAATCTCACTCTGTGACATTTCCTAAAACTTGCAATTATTAAAAATCATTTAAAAACCCTGTGTTACTTAAGTCATTATGGAATGTGAGATGGTAGAGTTTGAGTATCTTATTCTTGATATCATTGTTGCTTGGAGAATTTATTTTAAAATCTTCAAAAATTCTAGCTACCATCCTCAGTGTTTTATATGCCTGATAAACCTAAAAATATTAATTATGATAATTATAAAAGCTATCTGCTCTGTATTGAGTTTTCTCAAAACGAGATTAAACCCTTGTTGAGAGATTTATCATGCTCCTAAGATCAAGACATTTATTCAGAAAGATTCACTCTTCCGAAGTATTATTGCGTTAGAGGCATGGGCTATGCAAAAATATGAATATTTCGAGGAAATAAAAAGGAGCAAGTGCTCGACAACCTCGCAGAAAAAAATGGACAAGTGTCCGGCAGTAGAATTAGGGGTACCTCGGTATCCACCTGAAAAAAAGAGAGGGAGAAAAAAGAAGAAAATGATAGCCCGTGGTCCCTCTAATAAGCAATATGCCAGCAAGAGTTGACAAGTTTTTAATTTCCAAAGTCTTTGATCTAAGAGTATGGCATTCTTCTCCTCGGATCCCGTTTTTGATCAGGCAATAAATGCAAGGTAAGTATGCTTGAGAATTTCTGCAAATTAAAACAGCCTCAGTGAGATATAAAAGATAAATGAGCGATCTAAGAGAACCTATGAGGATAAAGGTATGCTAAATTTCTTTTCAAAAATATACAAAAACTCCAAGTAACCGGATTAAGAAGAAAGGATCTCTACTCTTGACCATATATTTCCCTAACTACGGTACACACTGGATTTTTACAACACCCTGCAGGTATAAAGAGAATGTTTACAATGTTTTAACCCCAGATATCTTTCTTAACCATCCTTTTCTCGAGGCCGAGTAAAAGCCTAAGTATGGGGGTGTTTGTTGATGGTTCTTAAGTATCAATTTTAATTATGAAATAAACAAGGAAAATGACCAATATACAAACAACACCTAGAATTAGGGTTTGATCTGACAGAATTCTATGAATTTTGTTGTTTATCTGTTTCTGCAGAGGGTTATCAGGAAATAAGGAAGAAAGGCCCACACGTCGGGTTTACATAGAGATATTAACGTGCCGTGCAATTTTCTATCATCTAGAAGACTCCAGAAGCCACGGGAACGAACGAGAGGCTGATCGGGCCTAGGGGCAGGGCGCCCGCCCTCCCCCTTGGGCGCTCGCCCTCCTCTACTGGCCAATCAGCACGAGTCTCGCGGATTATGCACCACCGACCTAAAGGATCAAGGAGAACCATTCAATCAATGTCGGTTTGATCCGACGGCCCAGATTCATTTGAAAAGACTATATAAGCAAGGCCCCCTGGGCCCTGGAGGAGAGAATCCAATTATTCATTAGCATATTTTCCAGAGAGGATTCAGACAGAGAGGTTCCTTAGGGTTCGCACCTCATAGAGCATAGCATCCAATGTGAGAGTAGACTAGTTCTACTAGATTGAGAGAGATAGAGTGGAGGTGTAGATCGGAGGAAGCCCGGCCTGTCGGTGTCTACTCTAAGGTTGTACCTGCGGGATC